>NC_081300.1:51465500-51776500 GCF_030435805.1 Mustela lutreola | reverse complement strand
TTAGTCTATAACACACATAATAAGAATATATTGACCTATTTGTATTTTCATTTTCTTTTTTTTTTTTTTTTTAATAAAAACCACATTGCTAATGTCCTAGGAAGTACCTCTTTCCCTATGCATTTAACATGGATGGTATTCATATGGCTCTAGCGTTTGTGACGGGAGAATTTGAGTATGTTGGAAAACTGGTTGCATCCCATGTTTTCTATGTAAGTGACATCGCTGTGTAAGTGTCTTTCTGAACTGCAGCAATTTCTCTCTTGCGTTCTAGAAGAGAAATAAATTTGAATCATAAAAAAAAATTCTTGAGTGCCTAGCACATAGTAGGCAGTTTAGTTGGGATCAGGAATGTGTATTTTCTAGTTGCTAGGAAATAGCATTTCTGTACATTTGGTAAGGAGAAGGGATACAAAGACATATTTGAGTCAGATTAACTTGATTCTGACTGCTTTCAACAAAAGGTGAAATATGTGTTACAGGCAACTTTATAATTTTAATAGCTGTTCCTTAGTTTTCAGTTGTTTTAAATCATCTATTAAACCCAACAACTTGTTAATATTTTACTGCAGTTCATTTCAGTTACAAAAAACTAAAAAATTGGCAGTCTATTATGGTAAAGAAAATGATATCATTTTAATAATTAAATACACCAATCAATCAATTCAATTCTTACAGAAGGTTAAAAAAAAAGAGTAAAACTATGTATATGTAATAGCCAACATCCTACCTAGAATAACTACTAAAGTACATATCTGGTTGATAATGGTCTTCAATAAATATTTTTTAAAATTTTAATTGCAGTGTAGTCAATATACAGTGTTATATTAGTTTCAAATGTACAATATAGTGATTCAAGAATTCCATACATTGCCCGGTGCTCATCGTGATAAGTGCACTCTTAATCCCTTTCACCTATTTCACCTATCCCCCACACACCTCCCCTCTGGTAGCCATCAGTTTGTTCTCCATATTTAAGAGTTTTTGGTTTGTCTCTTTTTCCATTCTTCATTTCTTAAATTCCAGGTAGGAGTGAAATCATAGGCTATTTGTCTTTCTCTGACCGACTTATTATACTTAGCATTATACTCTGTAGTTGCATCCATGTTATTGCAAATGGCAAAATTTCATTTTCTTTTATGGCTGAGTAATATTCCATTGTGTTTTATATATATATATATATATATATATATATATATATATATATATGTCCACCGCACCTTTTTTATCCATTCATCTATGGATGGACACTTGGGCTGTTTGCATAGTTTGACTATTATAACTAATGCTGCAATAAACATAGGGTACATACATCTTTTCAAGTTAGTGTTTTTATATTCTTTGGGTAGATACTCAGTAGTTGAATTACTGGATCATATGGTAGTTCTATTTTTAATTTTTTGAGGAATATCCATACTGTTTTCCAAAATGGCTGTACCAGTTTGTGTTCCCACTAACAGTGCAAGAGGGTTTCTTTTTCTCCACACCCTCTCCAATACTTGTTTCTTCTGTTCTTGTTTTTCTTTTCTTCTGTATTCTGTTTTTGATTTTAGTCATTCTGCCAGGTATGAGGTGATATTGCATTATAGTTTTCTAAAAGATTTATTTATTTATTTTAGAAAGAGAACGAGAGAGCATAAGTGGGAGGGGCAGAGGGAGAAGGGGAGAGAAACTCAGGCAGACTCTGTGGTGAGCGTGGAGCCCAACGAGGGGCCCAATCTCATGACCCTGAGATCATGGCCTTAGCCAAAACCAAGAGTTAGATGCTCTACTGACTTCACCCAGGTGCCCCTCACACTGTAGTTTTGATTTTATTTCCCTGATGATAAGTGATGAGAAACATCTTTTCACGTGTCTGTTTCCCATCTGTATGTCTTCTTTGGAGAAGTGTCTGTTCATTTCTTCTGCCTATTTTTAATTGGATTACTTGTTTTTGGGGGTGTTGATTTGTATAAGTTCTTTATGTATTTTGGATACTAACTCATTATTAGATATGTTCATTTACAAATATCTTGTCCCATTCAGTAGGTTTTCTTTTAGCTTTGTTGCTTCCTTCACTGTGCAGAAGCCTTTTATTTTGATGTATTCCCAACAGTTTATTTTTGCTTCTGTTTCCTTTGCCTCAGGAGGCAGATCTTGAAAAATGTTGTGATGGTTGATGTCAGAGAAATTACTGCCTATGCTCTCTTTTGTAGTTTTTATAGTTTCAGGCTTCACATTTAGGTCCTGAATCCATTTTGAATTTATTTTTGTGTATGGTGTAAGAAAATGGTCCAATTTGAATCTTTTGTGTGTAGCTGTCCAGTTTTCTCAGCACCATTTGTTGAAGAGAATATTTCCATTGCATAATCTTGCTTCCTTTGTCAAATATTAATTGAGCCTATAATTTTGGGTTTATTTGTGGACCCTCTATTCTGTTCTGTTGGTCTCTGTGTCTGTTTTCTTGCTAGTACTATACTGTTTTGATTACTACATCTTTATAGTATATTCTGATATCTGGGATTATGATACTCTGGCTTTGTTTTCCTTTTTCAACAGTGCTCTGGCTATTTGGGTGTTTTGTGGCTCTATACCACAAATTTTAAGATTCTTTGTTCTAGTTCTGGTGAAAATGCTATTGATATTTTGATAGGGATTGCATTAAATCTGTAGGTTGCTTTGGGTTGTATAGACATTTTAACGATATTTGTTTTCCAATCTATTGAGCATGGAATATCTTTCTTTCCCTTTGTGTCGCCTTCAATTTCTTTCATCAGTGTTTTGTAGTTTTCACAGTGTGGAAGTCTTTCACCTCCTTAGTTCAGTTTATTTCTAGGTATTTTAGTATTTTGGGTGCAATTTTAAATGGGATTGTTTTCTTAATTTCTCTACTACTTCATTATTAGTGTATAGAAATTTCTGTATAGGTCTTCAATAAATAGTGAATGTTATTTTATGGCAATATTAAATTTATAGAAAGAGTTTTCCTTTAATGATGGTAGATTTTTTTGAGTAGGCAAAGATTTTTTTTTTCTTTAAAATAGAGCTATTGAGGTATTCTTTCTAAAGTGCCCATTGTATCCATTGACCATCAATCTCCAAAACAGGAAACCACTGCTCCCATCCCCCAGCCCAGGAAACCACTGATGTACTTTTGGTCACTCTGAGTTTTTTTTAAATGAAATTATTATTATTATTATTTTAAAAGATTTTATTTATTTGAGAGAGAGAGAATGAGAAAGAGAGCACGAAAAGTGGGAGGATCAGAGGGAGAAGCAGACTCCCTGCCGAGCAGGGAGCCCGATGCGGGACTCGATCCCAGGACTCCAGGATCATGACCTTAGCCGAAGGCAGTCAGTCACCTAACCAACTGAGCCACCCAGGTGTCCCTTTAAATGAAATTATTAAATTTATGACATAAATGGTATAAAATAGCATGTAGTCTTTAGGGTCTAGTTTCTTTTACAAAGCATAATGTTTTTAGTGTTCATCTGTACAGAAGCAAAGTAGTTTGCTACTTTTTATTGCTGAGTACTATTCAATTTTATTTATTCATGCAGTAGTTGATAGACATTTGGTTGGTTTCCAGTTTTTGGCTATTATGAATAATGATGTAATGAATATTCATGTAAAAGTCTTTGGAGAAATGTTTTTATTTCTCTTGGGTGGATATCTAGAATTGTTGGGTTATTTGTCACAATTATGCTTAACATATTTTTAAGAAACTACCAACCTGTTTTATGAAAATCTGTGTCATATTACATTCTTACTAATGATATTTGAGGGTTCCCTTTTCTCTGTATCCCTGCCAACACTTGTTATTTCTTATCTTTTTGATAATAGTTACTATAACAAGTGTGAAGTGATAGCTCATTGAAGTTCTGGTCTGCATTTCCCTGATGATTAGTGATTAGTGATGTTGAGCATTTTTTCATTTAGATACAAACTGGCCATTTGTATGTCTTCATTGGGAAAATATGTACTCAGGCCCTCTAACCATTTTTAAAAATTAAAAAAAATTTTTTTTAAGTTTTTTTTTTTAAAGATTTTATTTTATTCGTTTGACAGACAAGAGATCACAAGTAAGCAGAGAGGCAAGCAGAGAGAGAGGAAGGGAAGCAGGCTCCCTACTGAGTAGAGAGCCTGATGAGGGGCTTGATACCAGGACCCTGGGACCATGACCTGAGATGAAGGCAGAGGCTTTAATCCACTGAGCCACCCAAGCACCCCTACCCATTTTTTTTTTTAATTGGAGTTTTATTTTATTTTATTTTTTACTGAGCTGTATGAGGTCTTTATATATTTTGGTTATTAACCTCTGATTAGATATATGATTTGCAGGTATTTTTTCCATTCAGTAGGCTGCCTTTTCATTTTTGTAATATTTCTTTTGCTCTAAGTAAGCCCTTTAGTTTGATGTAGTTCTAGTTTTTTATTTTTGCTTTTTTAACCTTTACTTTTTGTGTCAATTCTAAAAACTCATTGCCGAGATCATTGTAAAAGAGCTTACTTCCTATTTTTTTCCCTAGGAGTTTTATGATTTTTAGTCTTACATTCAAGCCTTTAATTATTTTGAGTTGTTTTTTTTTGTGTGGGTGTGGTATAAGATGCTAGTTCAGTTTATCTTTTTTGCATGTGGATATAGTTTTTCCAACACCATTTATTAAAGAGATTGTTCTTTCCACATTTATATTCTTGGCTCCTTTGTTGTAAATTAATTGATCACATATGTGATTGTTTTCTGGGCTCTTTGTACTGTTCCATTGGTCTACATGTCTGTTTTTATGCTAGTACCATACTGTTTTAATTACTATAGCTTTGTAATATTATTTGAAATCAGGAAACATGATGCCTCTAATGTTGTTCTTTCTTAAGATTGCTTTGGCTATGTGGTATCTTTTGTACTTCCATACAAATTTTAGAATTGTTTGTTCTATTTATGTGAAAAATGCCACTGGAATTTTGATAAGTTTTGATAAAAGTTGATAAAGATTGTATTGAATCTGTAGACTGCTTTGGGTAATATGGGCATTTTATCACATTAATTCTTCTAATCCATGAGCATGGGATATCATTCCATTTATTGATGTCATCTTCAATTTTTTTCATCAATGTCTTAAGGTTTTCAGTTACAGATCTTTCATGTTTTGGGTTAAATTTATTCCTTAATAGTTTATTCTTTTTGATGCAATTGTAAATGGGATTAATTTTTTTTTGGATAGTTTGTTAATAATATATAGAAATGCAACTAACTTTTATATACTGATTTTGTATCCTGCTATTCCACTCAATATATTTATTAGTTCTAACAGTTTTTTTGTGGTGTCTTTAGGGTTTTCTATACATAATGTTACCTGCACATAGGGCCAGTTTTACTTCTTTCATTCTGATTTGGATGCCTTATTTCTTTTTCTTACTTTATTGCTCTCACCTTTGTTATGTTGAGGTACATTCCTATACTCACTTTGTTGAGAGTTTTATCATATTGAAATTTGTGAAGTGTTTTTTCTACATCTACTGAGATGATCTTTTTAACTTTCATTTTACATCATATTGATTGACGTGTGGAGGTTGAACTATCCTTGCATCCCTGGAATAAATCCCACTTTATCATTGTATACAATGTTTAAAAATATGTGTTAATTTGGTTTGCTAATATTTTGTTATGGACTTTTGTGTATATATTTATCAGAAATATTAGCCTATAATTTTATTTTCTTGTAATGTGCTTGTCTAGCTTTGGTGTTAAGATAATGTTAGACTCATAAGATGAGTTTAGAAGCATTCCATCCTCTTATATTTTTATTTATTATTTATTTATATTTATTATTTTGTTAAATAATAATTTTTAGGGCTTCATTATACACTATCAGTTTATTTTTAGCTATCTATTCAAATTTTTAAATATTCACTCTGGAGTTTGTAATATGTATTTTTATTTACTATAATGTCTTTTGGTATACAATGACTTATTCTATTAAAATACTACATACAAACATTTCTAACCAATAAAGCTTCCACACTGTTGACGAATCTGATTATGGCGTGGGGAGTATATTCAAAGTTTATTTAGTTTTCTGCCCATATTTCTTGGGTCTTTCCTGTATCTGTGGAATCTCCCCAGCTGCCTTTTTATGCTTTTCTTATTTGAGGTTCCATTAGTTAAATCTCTGATTCACTGTTTGTTCAGTCTAGGACTGCAACCTCAAGCTAGCAAGGTTCTAGGTTTCCCTAGCTTCTTTTCTTCCAGGTTTTCCATGTGTAGTAGATAAAATCACAGATTTTCTTCCATCCCTCAAGTTGGTGTTACATCCTTTATGGCAGTAAAGCTGTGTTTTTTGAGGCCCATCTTACACTGGTAAAGCTATTGCTTTTGCCAGATGACCTGGGTGGGGGCCGAGAAGATGAATGAAAACAACCCCAGGAAGAAGGACACTGACTTTGGCTGTTCTTAATGAAAGTTTGAGTATTTTTTCAAGAATAAAATCTTCTCAGCTTGTTTGGTTTTGATTGATTTTCAGAGCCCTGACATACTTGTATTTGTATTTGTTCAGTTTTGCATTATAATTTTTTTTTTTTTTTTTTGAAAGGATTCACTGATCTCTTAACACTATTAAAGCTGGAAGTTCTGAGGTACCTGGGTGGCTCAGCCTTTAAGTGTCTGCCTTCGGCTCAGGTCATGATCCCAGAGTCCTGGGATTGAGCCCCACTTCAGTCTTCCCGCTCAGTGGGAGGTCTGCTTCTCCCACTCCCAGTGCTTGTGTTCCATCTCTTGCTTTCTCTCACTCTGTTAAAAAAAAAAAAAAAAAGCTGGAAGTTCCATATATATTTCCTTTTTAAAAGATAGTCATATGCTTTAAAAATTATTTTTAGGGCCTTAAAAATATTTTAATAGTTTTTTTTTTTTAATTTACTGCTGGTAACATTGTCTTTGGGGAATAATTCTATAGCAGTCACTTGGTTAGAAAAAACTAACATGAAATTTATTTTATACAAAGGCCATACTGGTGCTCTTATGTTGAAAATTAAGAATGATAAAATTAGTAAGTTCTTAAAATATTTTTGAAGAAATAGAGATTAGGACCCCCTAGCATATATGATACAGAGGGTTGTTTTCTTTTGATTATTCCCATTCATCTTTTAAAAAAAGTTTATCTAAATCCAGCTTAGATGGTGAAGCCACTCTGGAAAACAGTATAGAGTTTCCTAAAAAAGTTGAAAACAGAGCTACACTATGACCCAGTAATTGCACTACTAGGTATTTACCCTGAAGGTACAAATGTAGTGATCCAAAGGAGTACCTGCACCCCAGTATGTCCATTATAGCCAAATTAGGGAAAGAGCCCAGATGTACATCAACAGATGAATGTACAAAGATGTGGTATGTACATACACACACACACACACACACACACACACACACACAATTGAATACTACTCAGTCATCAAAAATGAAATCTTGCCATTTGTAATGTTGTGGATGGAACTAGAGGGTATTATGCTAAATGAAGAAGGTCAGTCAGAGAAAGACAGATACCACATGATTTCACTCATATGTAGAATTTAAGAAACAAAGCAGAGGATCACAGGGTAAGGGAGGGAAAAATAAAAACAAGATGAAATCAGAGAAAGAGCTGAACTATAAAAGACTCTTAATCATAGGAAACTGAGGGTTGCTGAAGGGAAGGGGTTGGGGAGATGGGGTAATTGGGTGATGGGCATTAAGGAGGGCACATGATGTAATGAGCACTGGGTATTATAAAGGACTGATGAATCACTGAACTCTACCTCTGAAACTAATAATACACTATATGATAATTAATTGAATTTAAATAAAAAATAGCTTAGAAATCATACAATTGAGTGAATATATAATATAAGATGGTATGAGAAGAATGTAGAGGAAGATATGGCAGTAATATCCAAGTACCCTAACTAAATAGTAATTTCTAGTGGGTTAAAATCTGAAAAATTTCCCAAACTAGGCTACATGATTTATGGGTCAGTGTTGCAAAGAGGGTTATGGGGTTGCACAAATGGGTGAAGGGGAGAGAGAGAGGGTGATACAGACTTCAGTTATGGAATGAGTAAGTCATGGGAATAAAAGGCAGAACATAAAGAATACAGTTAGTATTTTGTAATAGTGATGTAAGGGGATATATGGTAGCTACACTTGTGGTGAACATAACATAATGTTTAAACTTGTCAAATAGCTAAGTTGTATCCCTGAAACTATTGTAATTTTATGGGTCAACTGTACTCAAATAATTCTTTTTTTTTAAAAGATTTTATTTATTTATTTGACAGACAAGAGATCACAAGTAGGCAGAGAGGCAGGCAGAGAGAGAGGAAGGGAAACAGACTCTCTGCTGAGCAGAGAGCCCAATGCGGGGCTTGATCCCAGGACCCTGGGATCATGACCTGAGCCGAAGGCAGAGGCTTTACCCACTGAACCACCTAGGCGCCCCTCAAATAATTCTTTAAAAAAGATAAAACACTTGTGAAAATGAACCACACAATAAAAAATAGCTATCCAGTCAGTTAGAAATGCATAGATAAGATGTATCTCAGCTATGGAAACAGGGTACAGTGAAAGTAGTTTGTTAAAAGGATCACACTGTCCTGAAGTGTCCTCTGTGAGAGTGTGTGTGTGTGTGTGTGTGTGTGTCTTGGACCTGGTAGGTAGAACTGGATAGTGAGGCAATCTTTCCACTCCTTGTGGAAAAGGAAGAGATTTAAAAATAAAAAGTATATATCTCATCCTCATTGATTAATAAAAAAGTAATGTTTTTAGTGATCCCTAGTGAGGTTTGAGAACCTGATGTTATCCAAATAATAACTGCTAATTTTTTTTAACCTAAACATCACTTACTACTATATGTTTTATTTTTCTGTAAGAAATGGATCAGCTTTTATGATCTGGGAAGTGATTTTTTTTTCTGTAAGAAATGGATCAGCTTTTATGATCTGGGAAGTGATTTTTTTTACATTTAGAGAAATAGCTAATTTACAAATGGATTGATGGGAAAAAACTTTATATCATTTTCCAATATTTACTTTAGAAATATTGCCTTTACAAGAACTTATTGCTCAGCTCTCTTGAGGGTTGGGATAACCTTTTTGTATGGTTTTATCAATTTAACTGTTGAATTCCTCTTTTAGTATTTTCTATTTTTAGATGCTCTTTATGCCTGTTGAATCACAAATGAGTATATGGCTGTATTTATTAGAAGAAACGATGTGAAATTACCAGTATTTTATGATTTTTATTCCACAAAAAATATCAATTTTGTGAAGTTCAGTCAAGAACATATTATTTATCAACAAGCTCCAATCCTACTTGGGTGTTTTAACTTTTCCCTAGGACTCAATCAAAAGCTAGAGTATCTTTCATTATCTTTACTTACTCATCATTTTCCTTTTCTCTCAAATGCTTATGTTTAACTCATAGTGTATCTTAGATCTGGTACAAATATACTTTATTTCACTGGGTATACATGGGTATAAATTAAATAATTTATTTGTAATCTCACAATAGAAAATTCAAACCTTTACTTGAACACAATAACATTTTAAAAGTAACTTCCTTTGTGCATTTGTAATGTATCTTCCCTATTGTATTTCTTTTCTTTCTCAAATCAGTGCTGTCTGTCTTAGATTTTAAATTTCTTGAGAGGAAGTCCTATTCTATGAACTCATTCATACTACTGTAATTAGCCAAGATCCTTAGTGCCAACCAAATATCCAGGAGTCTATCAGGATAGTGTGTACAGAGTTGGGTGAGGCAGCTTAGTGGGAATAGAGAAGGGGGAAATTTGGTTCTGTTTCAATTCTTGGAGTTTAATACTTGTATGATCTAGTTGAGAAAAAGGCATACAACATGTAATAAGAAAAGTCACCCATGTAGAAGTCTTTGGATGAAAACATTTTTGGAAATTTCTTAAGGGCTGAATGTACTAAGAATATGAGTTTTTAGGAAGGAATAGAAGAAGTAGTGTTTCTTTTTATGAAAAACTCAGATTTCACAGAAAAGGAAGCTGTTGTCTGATAAATCCACTGGCCACCATCTGACTCTGTTCATTAAAAGAGTAATCCAAGCAGAGGAACCTGCTGGTTGTAGCAAAGGTTGGAGCTCAGTGAGTTTTAGGTTCTTAGCAGGAGGTAAGCAGTCATATTCCATGTTCCCAGACACATAAGGTCAAAGAGGGACATGTTTTGTTGATCTGCTCTGTTGATGCTTGCAGCCCTAGGGTCAGACTAATGCCCTTAGAAGTTTTTGGTTTTCTTATAGAGAATCCAAATTTAAAAGAAGTTTGTGAAAGCATAGCTTTAACTGCAAGAGACAGATCAATATGAAGCTTGATCTGATTTGAGGAATTTATAGTGTTCTCTTTATTATTTTAAAATTTGTATGAGGGAACTTTACTTGGTTTCTTGGTAGGAAAAATTATATATATCTATGTATCTCATACATATAATCATATATCTATAGAAAATATATAATAGGACATATAGATATGGATATATAAATGTGTATGTAGTGTACTGGAAACAATGAAATGGAGTTGATAATTCTGGTTTAATTTTTTAGTATAACTCTGCATTTTAGTTCAAATATCTTTGAACTTTAGCTTTCTATATCTCTGAAAAGTCTGATTTAATCATAGAGTTGAGTGAAATCAAATGAGATATTTATTTAAGAGGATCCTATATACAATGAGAGATATATTAGTTATCCCTGATGCAATCTAGAGAATTTTACTAGAGATCTACTACTGTGGAACAAAAGTGGAATAAAAGATCTGCTACTATGCTCAGAGTAGCTGGAAATATTTTTCTGTTATGCTGCTATAATTCTTGGTAGTATGAAAATGAAAATTTAGATACTGTAGAGCTGCTTAATTGTTTCATACTTAGTGACTCCTCACTTTCCCCAACCACACCCACTGGAAAACTATAGTGATATGAGACATTTTCTTATTGGTAATTGGAAAGGCACATATCAAATAATTTAATTTGATTCAAATCAACATTTTTAAGTTTCTAATATAGTGTCACAAGCTACACTATTAGTGAGTTAGCACTTTGAACTGGGACATTTTATACGTAGTAGTCCATTATTAGAATTCAAACAGTGCATCTTTTGGGTGAATAACAGTATAACCTGTGATTTGTTGATAATACTGTGTGGAGAAGAAATAAGATTTAAGATGATATCATCCTTGTAACTTAGAGGTATGGTTACTCTTCTATCTAGCCTTTATTAATCTAAACCCTAATCTTGAGGTTTGGATTCATTAAAATAGAACGACAACTTTATATTATTCTAATATAATCACTTAGATACCAGAAAACAATATATAACATCTTAATATAATTAACTGTATCTTAACAGGTATTAGAAAAAAAGTGGATCAATTGCAGTGATATCTAGAAAATATTTCGCTAACTATAAAATTCCATTAAAGTCTTCAATTTATAAACCTTTTGTTGTACTTTTCTCATATACTCTCTAAAAGTAAATAATAAAACTTTAAGATTGGCAAGCCTCAGAGCAATAATTAATAATCTGAAAGTGTTAGGAAAGCACCTGAAATTAAAGTTGGTATGATATTGACGGAACATAATAAGCCAAGTTTTGCCAACAAACTCAATGGAATATCACAAAAAGAGAAGTTCCACTTAAAATTTTCTTATTCCAGGGGCCATTGGGTGACTCAGTCAGTTAAGCTCTGACTCTTGATTTCAGCTTGGATCATGATCTCTGGGTTGTGAGACTGAGACCTGCGTCGGGCTATATGCACTGAGCTTGGATCCTGCTTAAGATTCTTTTTCTCCCTCTCCTTCTGTCCCTCCCCCTGCTCTATCCAAGTAAGTCATCAATCAATCAATCTTTAAAAAGAAAAAAAACCCAATCTTTCTTATTCCAAATCTCCTTCTACCAGCCTTATTTCCCTTCTTTTTCTTGCAGGCAAAAATACTTGAAAAATTGCTCAGACTGAGTTCTGTTCTCATCTTCCATTTTCTTTCAACACACTGCAATCTGCTACTGGCCCCATCACACTTACATTTATTGAGTGGTTAATATTTCCTGGGCTTAGTCCTAAACAATTTACATGTATTATCATTCTTTCCTTACAGCAATCTAGTAAGTGTTCCATTTTGCTTATACTGAAATTGCTCCAGAAAAATTCACTCTATTTGTTAGTACTACTTGGTTACTGATGAGAGAAGTAAACTCAACCTTCCTTAAGTAAAGAGGATGTATTGAGTCTTGCAGCAGAATAGTGCAGGGCAAGATTGTTTTGAGGTAGATCAGGAATTCCCCTTTCTCTCTAGGGTCTGCTTTTTAGGTGCTGTTTTCATTCTCAAACAGGAACTCTCTATGCAGTAGCAAAGATGACTGATAATAGATACAAGCTTACATTAGGCCAATTTATCAGTCTTGGTGAACAGAGTGCCTTGATCCCAGAAAAACATCCGGATCTGAATTTTATTGGTCAAGTTGGCATTATGTGTTCATCTGTGAAAACAGGAGAAAACCTTATGATATTGGGTTAAGCTAAACTTCTTAAATAAGACACCTAAAGAGTGATCCACAAAAGAAAAATGGACACATTGGAACTTTTGCTCTTCTCTTCATTCTAACTTACACCCACGCAACATTTGATACTGATGGCAATTCCTGCTTTGTTGTGACTTTCTCCTCTTACTTTACCAGTTCATTTTAAGAGAAGCTATTTATTTATTTTTGGGTCCCAGACACTGTACCAGAGAGTGAGTAGAAAATATGTAGGACAGAGTTATGTTCAATTCCCAGCAAAAGTTAGCATAGTCAGTTTTTAACTTGTAGCCACTCTAATTTATCTTTCCCTAATGACTGAAGATACTGAACATCTTCTCATGTGCTTGACAGCCATATATTTTATTTGGTTAAGTGTCTGTTGAAATATTTTACCCATTAAAAATTTGGGTTGTTTGTTTCCTACTTTTCAAAAATGTAATTGTAGTTGACATACAGCATTATGTTAGTCTCAGGTATACAACATAAAGATTTGACATTTGTATATATTGTAAAACAATCACCCACTGTAAGTCTATTTACCATCTGTCACCATACAAAGTTAAAAAAATATTTTTTCTTGTGAAAAGAAAAGATTTATTTCCTTAACAACTTTCAAATTTGTAGAATATCATTGACTGTAGTCACCATTCTATAAATTATATCCCCATTACTTACTTATTTTATTTTATAACTGGAAATTTGTATGTCTTGATCCTCTTCACCAATTTCATCCACCTTCCCACATCCCTCTCTTTTGGCAACTACCAATTTATTCTTTGTATCTATGAGTTTGGCTTTGTTGTATTTGTTTCTTCATTAATTTTATATTTTAGATGTTTTTCACATAAATAAGATCATACCATATTTTTCTTTCTCTCTCTGACTGGTTTCACTTAGCATAATATTGTCTAGGTCCATCCATGTTGTTGTTAGAGACAAGATTTCATTCTTTTTATGGCTGAGTAGTATTCTATTGTATATGTATAATTCACATCTTTTTTATCCATTCATTGATGAACCATCGTCCACTGATGGACACTTAGGTTGTTTTTGTATCTTGCCTATGGTAAACAATGCTGCAATAAACATAGGGGTGCAAGTATTTTTTCAAATTGGTGCTATTTTTTCTTCAGATAAATATCCAGAAATAGAATTGCTAGATCATATAGTATTTCTATTTTTAATTTTTTGAGGAACCTCCATTCTGTTTTATATAGTGACTGTACCCATTTATAATCCTACTGCAGTTCAGGAGGGTTCATTTTCTCCATATGCCCACCAGCACTTGTTATTTCTTGTCCTTCTGATTATAGACATTCTGATAGGTATGAAGTGATATCTCACTGTGTTTTTGATTTACATTTCCCCTGATAATTAGTGATGTTGAGCATCTTTTCATTTATACAGTGGCCATCTCTATGTCTTCTTTGGAAAAATGTTTATTTAGATCTTCTGTTCATTATTAAATCAGATTGTGTATTTTGTTATTGTTATTGAATTGTTTGAGTTCTTTATATATTTTGGGTATTAACCCCTTTTGGCTGTATGATTTGAAGATGTCTTTTTCCGTTCATGGGGTTGCCTTTTTTTTTTTATGGTTTTTGTCACTGTGAAGAAGCTTTTTAGTTTGAGGTAGCCCCATATATTTATTTATTTTGGGGGGGGGAGCCAGACCCCCAAAATATTGCCAAGAGCAATGTCAAGGAATTTACTGTCTGTTTTCCGTATGAATTTTATGATACCTGGTCTTACGTTCTAGTCTTTAATCCATTTTGAGTTAATTTTTATGTATGGCTTAAAATAGTGGTTCAGTTTCATTCTTTTGCATGTGGCTATGTAATGTTCCCCACACCATTTAGTAAAGAGAATGTCCTTTTTTTAAAAAAAAGATTTTATTTATTTATTTGACATACAGAGATGACAAGTAGGCAGAGAGGCAGGCAGAGAGAGAGAGGAGGAAGCAGGCTCCCCGCAGAGCAGAGAGCCTGATGTGGGGCTCGATCCCAGGACCCTGGGATCAAGACCTGAGCCAAACGCAGAGGTTTTAACTCACTGAGCCACCCAGGTGCCTTTCCCATTCTAGGTTCTTGGCTTCTTTGTCATAAGTGAATTGACCTTACATGACCTACATGTTTCTAGGCTCTATTCTGTGCCATTGATCTATGTGTCTGTTTTTATGTCAATACCATCCTGTTTTGATTACTATAGTTTTATAGTTGGAAATCAAGGAACATGAGCTCTCCTTCTTTATTCTTCTTTCTCAGGATGCTTCGGCTATGTGTGGTCTTTTGTTGTTCTATAAAATTTTAGGATTATTTCTTCTTTTTCTTGAAAAATGCCATTGAAGAGGTAACTGGGTGGCTCAATTGGTTGGGCATCCAATCATGATCTAAAGGTTATGAGATGGAGCTGTGCATCAGGCTCTGTGCTCAGTGGGGAGTCTGTTTGAGAATCTCTCCCTTTCCTTCTACCTCTCCACCCTTGCTCTCTCACTCTAAAAATAAATAAATCTTAAAAAAAAAAAAAAAGAAAAGAAAAACGCCTTGGAATTTTGATAGGGATTGTATTAAATCTTTATAAATGGAGTTTTCTTAATTCCTCTTTTGATATTTTATTTTGATATTTTATTTTATTTTAATTTTTAAAAGATTTTATTTATTTATTTATTTATTTATTTATTTGGCAAACAGAGATCACAAGTAGGCAGAGAGGCAGGCAGAGAGAGTAGGAAGCAGGCTCCCTGCTGAGCAGAGAGCCTCATGCGGGGCTTGATCCCAGGACCCTGAGATCATGACCTGAGCCGAAGGTAGAGGCTCTAACCTATGAGCCACCCAGGAGCCCCTTATATTTTATTGATAATGTATAAAGTACAACAGACTTTTGTATATTGAGTTTGTATCCTGAAACTTTACTAAATTTGTTTTTTAGTTCTAAGTTTTCTGGTGGAGTCTTTAGGGTTTAATATATATAAAATTTCATCAATAACAAAGAGTCGGGGTTTTATTTCTTTCTTTCCAATTTGGATACCCTTTGTTTTTTATTCCTGCTTAATGACTCTGGGGAGAACTTAACACTATGTTGATTAAGACTGGTGAGAATAGTCATCTTTGTCTTGTTTCTGATCAAAAAGTTTTCAGCTTTTTGCCATTGACTATGATGTTACCTGTGGGCTTATCCTATATGGCCTTTAGTATGTTGAGGTATGTTCCATCTACATCCTCTTTGTTGAGAATTTTTTTTTTTTTTAAGATTTTGTTTATGTAATTGACAGAGAGAGAGAGAGTGAGAGAGGGACACAAGCAGAAGTGGAATAGGGAAAAGCTGGCTTCCTGTTGAGCAGGGAGCCCATTGAGAGGCTCCATCCCAGGACCCTGGGATCATGATCGGAGCTGAAGGCAGATGCTTAATCAACTGAGCCACCAAGGCACCCGTCTTTGTTGAGAATTTTTATCATGAAAAGGTGTTGACTTTGTCAAGTGTTTTTTTTTTTCCTACATCTACTGAGATGATTATATAGTTTTTATCCCTCACTTTAACATGGTATATCATGTTAATTGATTTGTGGATGGTGAACCATTCTTGCATTATGGAAAAGCATCCCACCTGATCATGATATATCATCCCTTCAATGTTTTATTCAACTTGATTCAGTTGTTTGTATCTTATGGAGGAAATCTGCATCTGTGTTCATCAGGGGTATTGGCCTGTAATTTTCTCTTTCCTTTGTAATGTCCTTGTCTGATTTTGATATCAGGGTAATGCTGGCCTTGTAAAATGAGTTTTAGAATATTACCTCCTCTTTAATTTTTTGGAAGGATTTGAGAAGGATGGGTATTAAATCTTCTTTGAATATTTAGTAGAATTCACCAATGAAGGTATCAGGTTCTAGACTGATGTTCATTAGAACTTTATAAATTACTAATTTGATATCCTTACCAGTAATTGGTCTATCCATATTTTCTATTTCTTCCTGATTCAGTCTTGGAAAATTGTTTATAGAATTTATCCATTTCTTCTAAGTTCTCCATTTTTGGATTGCACTTGTTCATAGCTGTTACTTATGATCTTTTGTATTTCTTTGATGTTAGCTGTAAAATCTATTTTTTCATTTCTGATTTCATTTATTTGAGTCTTCTCATTTTTTTTTCTTAGTGAGAGTCTAGCTTAAGATTTGTCAATTTTGTTTATCTTTTCAAAGAACTAGCTCTTAGATTCATGATTGTCTCTGTCTCTTTATTCTCTACTTCATTTATTTCTGCTCTTATCTTTATTATTTCTTTGCTTTTATTAATTTTTTTTTCTAAAAGTCAGAAAAAGTTAGATTTTATATTTGAGATTTTTCTTGTTTCTTGAGATAGGCTTATATCTGTATAACTTTAGAACTGCTTTTGCTAGACCCCATGTGTTGCTTTTGGTATGCTGTATTTCCATTTCCATTTATCTCAAGGCATTTTTTGGTTTCACTTTTCGTTTCTTTCTTGACCATTAGTTGTTCAGTAGCATGCCATTTAATCTGTACATATTTGTAATTTTTCCAGTTTTCTTTTTGTAATTGATTTCTAGTTTCATGTAGTTATGCCCAGAAAAGATACTTGATATGATTTCAAGCTTCTTAAATATTGAGACTTGTTTTGTGGCCTGGCATATGATCTGTGTTGGAGAATGTTCCCTGTGCTCCTTGAGAAGAATGTGTATTCTGCTGCTTTTGGATGGAATGTTCTGTATATGTCTAAGTCCCTCTGGTCCCATGAGTCATTTAAGGCTAATGCTTTCTTTTTAAAAATTAAAAAAAAAATTTATTTGAATGTAGTTAACATACAATATTACATTAGTTTCAGGAAAATAATATTATAATTTAAGAAGTTTAGATGTTTGGGCGCCTGGGTGGCTCAGTGGGTTGAGCCGCTGCCTTCGGCTCAGGTCATGATCTCAGAGTCCTGGGATCGAGTCCCGCATTGGGCTCTCTGCTCAGCAGGGAGTCTGCTTCCCCCTCTCTCTCTCTGCCTGCCTCTCCGACTACTTGTGATTTCTCTCTGTCAAATAAATAAATAAAATCTTAAAAAAAAAAGAAGAAGTTTAGATGTTTAACAAAAGTATAGCTACCATCTGTCCCACTACATTGCTATTAGAATAACATTTGCTGTATTCCTTATGCTCTGCCTTTTATTCCTGTGACTTATTCATTCCATAACTGAAGGTCTGTATCTCCTTTTTCCATTCATTGATTTTGCCCAGCATCCCATGTCCTTCCCCTCTGGTAACCATCAGATTTTTCTCTGTCTATATTGGTCTGATATGCTTTTTGTTTTTTAGTTATTTTTTAAAAAATTTGTCTCTCTCAGTCCAACTTATTTCAATTAGTATAATACCCTCGAAGTCCATCCATATTATTTCAAATTTATTCTGTGTGTGTGTGTGTGTATACTAACACATTTTCCTTATCCATTCGTCTGTTAATGGACACAGGTTGCTTCTTTATCTGGGCTAGTTTAAATAATGCTGCAATAAACATAAGAACCTTCATGCTGTTTTCCAGAGTGGCTGTACCAATTTGCATTCCCATGCAATGCCCATGGGTTCCTTTTTTCCCATATTCTTGCCAACACTTATTTATTGTCATTTTGATTTTAGACATTCTAACAGGTGTGTGATATATCTCACTGTGGTTTGTATTTGCATTTCCCTGATGACTAGTGATGTTGAACATTCATTTGTCTTTTGGCCATAATATGTACATCTTCTCTGGAAATATTTTCTCTGCCCATTTTTTAATCAGATTACTTGTATTGTTGGTGTTGAAATTCATAAGCTTTTATGTATTTTGGATATTAACCCCTACTGAATATATAATTTGCAAATATCTTCTCCTATTTAGTAGTTGTCTTTTTATTTTGTTAATGTGTCATGGAGTATCTGTCTAGCTAGTTCTCAACCTCTTTTCAGAGGGCATTGTTCTGTATGTAGCTGTAGATTTGTTGTTTTCATGGGTGTATGAGTTCAAGATCTTCCTGCATCACTGTCTTGAATCGTCCTCTGTTTTCTTATTATTGAATTTTGAGAGTTTTTTTGTTTTTGTTTTTTTTTGAATTTTGGATACAAGTCTTTTATCATATATGTGATTAGCAAATATTTTCTTTCAGTCTTTGGTTGTCTTTACATTTTATCAAAAGTAGCTTTGGAAGTTCTGTAGCTTTAGGTTTTCCATGTTTCAGCTAACGTTTATATATATAGTGCAGTGTATGGATTCAAGTTCTTTTTAAATTGTCTTTGGCAGTGGATATCCAGTTGATTAGCACCATTGTTTTGAAAATATTATCATTTCTCTACTGACTTTCCTTTACAACTTTGTAGAAAATGAACTGATTGTCATTATGGACTGAATTGTGTCTCCCCTTGTCTCCCATTCATACACTGAAACCCTAATGCAGAATGTGACTCTGTTTGGCGATAGTACCTTTACGGAAGTAATTGAGGTTAAAAAGGGCTTAAAAGTGAAATCTTAATTTGATTAGACTGGTGTCCTTAAAAGAAGAGGAGGAGGCACCAGAGAGTCCTGTCCCTCTTCATTCTTTCACATAGTAAAAGGTCATGTGATGGGCAGACATCTATAAGCCTGGAAGAGAGGCCTTATAGAAACCAATCTGGTAGGTACTTTGATCTTGGACTAACAGTTTCTAGAACAGTGAGCAAATAAATGTCTTGTTAAGAGACCCAGTCTGTGGTATCTTGTTATGATAGCCCAAGCTAACTAATACAATCATATATGTGTGTCTTTTTCTGTTTTAGAAATAGTCTGTTCAGTTTCATTGATCTTTTTATCTATTTTTGTCATCAATACCACACTGTCTTGGTGAGTGTAGCTTTATAGTAAGTCTTCAATTTGGGAATTGTAAATCCTTCAACTTTGTTATTTTTTTTCAAAGTTATTTCACAATTCTACTTTCTTTGCATTTCTCTATAAACTTTGTATCATTTGCCTATTTTTAAAAGTGTTTAAATAAAGAAAGTTGTTAGGAGATAAGATCTAAATAGCATGAAACAAAAGCAAATTTTTAAGGTGATTAATTAAACCATTCAAAGTTAATGCTTGAAAAAATCTAATTTTGATGCTCTTTTGTGCTCTTAAGGTATTGCTAAGGGTATTCTATTAACTGAATTAATTTCTTAGATGTTTATCAATAAGAAAAACTACTAAAGACCTCTAAAATTTCAGCAGTATAATCCTGACACAGAAATAATTCTCTTATTTCTTATTTTTTTTACCAACTTTGATTTTATGTAAAGTATTTAGATTACAAATTACATTGTCTTGTTAACAGTTTATCTATTTTACTATGAGCATGTTCATTTGATAAGCTTATTGATCTATTTAAAAACTCCATAAATTCATGGTACTAGAGATTAGGTTAGATTTTCTATTTTTTACCACTCTATTTTAATATATAAATGCATTAATTTATATTTTAAACAAAACTGGCATAGAAACTCATAATAAAAAGTGGTAAACAAAAATTGCAAAAGATACTTTAAAGTCAGGTTTTTACTTTTACTAGTGAATTTGATTCTTTTATATTTAGGTGAAAACCTCAATAAAAACAAGAAGAAAAACAAACCACCTACCTCTTTTTGCTTTATAAGTTTCCAGTTGTTCACCTTTAAAAAAGAGAGATTTTATTTACTTGAGAGAGAGCAAGGGAGCACAAGCTGGAGTTGGGGCATAGGGAGAGGGAGAAGTTGACTCCCTACTGAGCAGGGAGCCTACGACGCTGAGATCATGACCTGAGCTGAAGGCAAAGTCAAACTCAGTCGCTTGACTGAGTCACCCAGGTGCCCTGCCGGTTGTTCACCTTTTAACAAAATTATGTTATTTTGTAATTCAGGTTTCTTTCAGAAATGAGGCTCATATTTTTTTTTTTTTATAAGTCAAACAAATAGAACATCAAGCCCGTAAATTTCTTGTAAAATTAGAATAATGCAGTATCAGACCTCTGAATTTCTGAGAATGCATTAGTACGACGGTGACCCATGGTCCAAAATTAAAGGTATCTTTTTGATTGTATGTGTAGAATCTGACATTAACTGACTTCAGCAAAAATGAGGCATATGTTAGAAGGGTCTTGGGTTATGTCATGAAACTGAAGGAAGAGCTGACTGAGAAAAAGGAGGAATTTGTGGAATTTTGGAGACTCGGCAATAATAGTTCATGCCTGTTACCAAGGAAACTTAGCTCCATTGATTCCCAGGTTCTACATCTCTGGGTTCCTAAGTTTAAGTTCCCAAGATTCAGAATATGAGTGACTCTTGATTGTGTCTCTACTCTTGGAATAATCAGCTATGGCTGAGGGGACAGAATCACACAGAACAGATTTGTGTACTGGTGACTGCTTCTGTGAATCTGGTTCATTCTCAGAGAAGGCAACTCAATGTATGTGGAGCAGCTGGTCTCCAAAGTGTTCTGTTGTTGCAAGAGACTTAAAGAAGATAAATTACTGGCCCAAGGTAATACTGCTCCTTTCTGCACTGGATGTTGAGTGTGGCAATGACAGTTCCCAGGATGATCACCTTTTGTAGTAGGACCTTGACCCTGGACTGAACCCTCCCTCTGTAGCTCTCAGGGCATTTTATCACAGATATGGAATACTTAATATTGTGTAATTTTTAATTGACAAACTTTGATTTCACTTGTTTTATTAGTCAAACCTCAAAAATCATATGAAGTACATGTTTTGCTAATTATTACTGATTTTCAATTATGAGGAAACTATCAATTATGAGGAAACTAGGACTTAGGGATGTCACTGAGCTAGAGAGCTGCAGAGTCTGACATCAAACTGAAACCTATTCTTCCAGAATACTTTAGTGTGTGTGTGTGTGTGTGTGTGTGTGTGTGTGTGTGTGTGTGTGAATAAATAACTGCCTAAAAAATGTCTGAAAGAAATCCTTCCACATGGAGAAAGTACTCCTTTCGACCTGGCTGAATCAGTCTCATCATCTCATACTTGTCTGGTAGTTTATTTGTTACTACATGTGGCTTCTCCTTTCTCTAGGGCCTCTGTTCAGACTCCTTTTACACCATATCCTCACTTGCTATTACAACATTCCTCTGAGGAAATGCTGAAATAGATTTTAGTACGCTTACTCATTTTGTTTGCAGATGCATTGATAGTTAAAAGCATGACATTAAGTGATAGTAAACATTTTTTTTTAAAAGCACTTACTATATTCCAGGCATGTGCTAGGAGAATATCTCACTTAATTCTCATAGTAATCACTTATTATCCCCATCTTACAAATGAAGAAGCTGAGGCTTAAAGAGGATATATTACTTACACCAAGTAAGTGGTGAAGCTAGGATTCAAACCCAGATTTCTATGTTAAGCCATTATACTATATTGCTGATCTTTGTACCAATAATAATTTTATTGCTTCTCCACCAATAGGACACACATTTTAAACATAATTTCTTAGTTGTGAATGATTTATAGTCTTTATTAATCTTTTCTTGCTCAGTCCCCTTTGTGACCACTTGGACATATTTTCTGTGATTATGTATGAAAGGGATATTAATAAAGGTGTTAGTTTCCCAGGACTGGTATAACTAATTACCACAGTCTAGGTGGCTTATAACAACAAAATGTATTTTCTTATAGTTCAGTAGACCAGAAGTCCCAAATCAGTTGTCAGCATGGTTGGCTCCTTCAGGAAGCTCCAAGGGAAAATCTGTTTGATGGCTCTCTCAGCTTCTGGCATTCCTTGGTTTATAGCCATTATCACTCTAATCTTTGCTTCTATTTTCCTACCACATTCTCTGTGTTTCTCCTCTGTGTGTCTATCTCACATCTCCCTCGCTTTTCTCTTATAAGGATTTCAGTCACTGGATTTAGGACCCACCCTAAAGCCAGGATAGTGTCATCTTGAGATCTTTAATCTAATTTTCTTCAAAGTTTCTTATTTTACATAAGTTCATGTTCTGAAGTTCTGGGTGGACCTTGAATGTTTGGGGGACACTATTCAGTTCACCACAATTGACCTGTCTTGGACAGAAGAACTTAAGTACGTTTTCACTGGCATTTTATTTCACCCCTCTCACATCCCGTTTTTTCTCCAAAAGAATAGACGGTCTGTTTGATTGGATCAAATTCAGTAGGATTTATTGGCTCTGTCTGTAGGTGGTGGGATAACTGGTTATTAACAAAACATATGCCATACATGCTCTTTTGGTCTTTTACTTTAGAAGGCAGAATTGTTGAGTCAGGGTCCCACTTGAGGGTTAGCTAGCTTGTTTTTTTCCCTCTATTTTCATACATAGCAGAAAATTTTGGCCATTGCTTTAATTTCCTATGGGGTCGACAGTGAAAGCTCCACAAATTCTGATATGAACTGAGAGGAAATGGATGGTCCTACTTAGATAGCAAGGTATATACTATAACCACTTTTCAGAGATTCTTGGCCTGTATCCATTAATAATCAAGGGATGCTTTTGTTTCTTTTACTGTTGTTCCTCAAGGTTGTCTCTCAAAAACTCTGCAGGGATGAGTGGTGAAGGACAGGGCAGGATCTGGGCCTTTAGCAGACCTGTTGCCATAGAACGAACAAATAGCCAGTCAGGTTTCCACCTGTTATACTTTATAACCACTCCCCCTTAAATGGCAACATGGAGTAAACGCTGCTGGTTGTTGGGTCATTTTTCTTCTGAGGAGATGCAGGTAGGATGGACAGCGTGGTTGTGTACTTCAGAGCAGGTGTAGCTGTGGACACATGTCCTAAAGGAGTAAGACTTACTGGCATTATTCAGAGAACCTAAACTACACACTTGCCTAAAATATATATATTTTAAATATATATATTCAGAATATATTTGGCTTAAAGCAACATTTGGGTCTAATTATATATCTGTTGTCAAATTCCAGCTATCTTCTGAGAAATAGTAGCCATAGCTGTTAAGAAAGGGATTGTGACACTTTTTAGAACGGAAAAAGAACTAATAAGCCTTATGTTACCATTATTATTATGATAGGATTTAAAAATTAACAGAGGAGGGGCACCTGGGTGGCTCAGTGGGTTAAGCCTCTGCCTTCGGCTCAGGTCATGATCTCAGGGTTCTGGGATCGAGTCCCACATCAGGCTCTCTGCTCATGGAGAGCCTGCTTCCTCCTCTCTCTCTCTCTCTCTCTCTCTCTGCCTGCCTCTCTGCCTACTTGTGATCTCTCTCTGTCAAATAAATAAATAAAATCTTTAAAAAAAAATTAACAGAGGAGAATAGATCTGAAATATAATGCTTTGAAGACAAGGCATACAGGAGAAGAAAGGAATATAGATTAGGAGGATAAAAATGAAAGTGTGAATCTATAAATGAAAGAAAGGGCCGTAGTGGATTTTTAAGATAATTTCAGTAAATATAATAAAGATAATAAAGAAAAATATACATATTTAGATAAATGTCTCCCCTGTTAATAACAGAAGCTATAGTTTTTTATGAATCATTTTTAGAAGTGAATATCAAACCAATGGTTTTTGGTGGTTGATATTCAGTTTTCTGAATATATAGATCCACAAAATATCTTGAATTGTTTTCTGGCTCTGATTTCTAGTTTTGAGTATACCAAAGAATATTGAAAGTTCGTACAAAAATACCAAAAACCAAAAAAACAAAACAGAGGTGGGGGCTTAATGGCTGGTTCTAAGAAAGGAAAAAAAATGGGAAACTCCAGTGTCATAGAATTATCTACGTCTTTAAGTTTGTATGTCAGGATTTATTTTATATCACAGGAGTCCTAGTGGAGCTTGATATAAGTTCAGCCTAAGGTTCCTGTATGTGTGTTCTATTTCTATAGTAAGGAGAGGAAAAAAGTGTTAATGATGACAATTTACAAGGTCCAATAAATGAGTCAGTGATATTTAGGAGATGAGTAAATGAAAGAAAATAGAAATGAAGGAAAGTATTCTCCAAATATAAAGTAGCTTAGTATTGTTGTATCCCAAACACTCAAGATAGGAGAGATGACCTGGGAACCTGAATTATTCTCTGATTTTTATCCTTCATAGAGGTCTGATCTTGGATGATATTATTAGAGAATACCCTCTGGTAAAATGAATATCAAACCTTTCAGTTACAATGTCTCCCACAAAAGCTATTATTCTCTTTTATTCTGTTGTATTTGTTGTTCTTCCTTTCTCATTAGAGTGGCTAACCAGAAGCTCTCTTTGCAATTTACAATAACAATAATAATTTATAATTTCCATCAGGTGCATACTGACTGGGATGCAGGATCTTAGGGCATTTTCTGACTCTTGATTCTTATGAAACAGAGATCAGCCACAAATTCAAGTGGATCTCAGGAAATCTTTTTCTATTAAGAGCTGGGAGGAGAGAGTAATAGTGTTTCAGATACTACCACCCAAGGTTACCACCTAGACCCTTCATCAGCCTTTTTGGACCATAAGAAGGATTTTAGGAGGGTAACAGCCTCTTTCTCCTTATCTTCCTTCATTTTTATCATGTCAATGGAAAGGAAGATACTATTACTTTAGAGATTGCTTACACTCTTTCACTGATTATTTTAAAATTCTTTTTTAACAAACATCTACATTAAGCTCTTGTAATGTTTTTTCTAAGAAGCAAATTTTTAGATCCATATATTTTATAATTGTCTTTATTATGATATGTTATTTTATTTTTACTTCTGAACTAAAAACCGTATGTTTATTAATTGTTCATTTTTTAAGTTTAAGTTGTTCACTTATGCTGTTGTCCTTAATGTAAATTGTATCTGTTCTTTAAGACACTTCTAGCATGTTGACGTTATATAGTTTCTAACAGGAGTAGAGACTACATCTTTCTTTTCTTTTCCTTTTTTTAATACTATCAGTGTTTATTGGTCATCTCTCATGGCCATTTCACTATATTAGATGTAAACTCGAGAGGTATACTGAGCTATCAAGGACGTGGTTCCACCTAAGTCTGAAAAAACAAGTGACCTTCATGTACTTTGCTTTATCTGATCGCCACTGTCATACCTGTGATTGTCCTCCTACTTCCTGGGACCCCAACCAACATTTTCATCATGTCCACTAATACTTGCCATGTCCTTCATGCAGTCTATTCATTTGTGCACATGCTGTACCTCTTTCCTGGACTGCTGGTTCCAAGAGGCAGGGACTTTGTTTATTTCCTCTTCCATTCTCTGTAACCTCTGACACAGGAACTAACACTAACTAGGGCTCAAAATACTTAGCGATTATATCATCAGCAATGCTCTCCTTCCTGAGACTACATCTCTTTTAAATGAGATCTGTCTTCGGTTGTAGAGAAGGCTATATTAGAAATGCCCATCCTTGGACATATGCTATGTATAGAAGGAAGTAGATAGTAACAAAGGAAATTAACTGGAAGGCTGTGAAGAAGATACATAGTTGGTAGGAGGGCACCTGGGTGGCTCAGTGGGTTAAGCCGCTGCCTTCGGCTCAGGTCATGATCTCAGGGTCCTGGGATTGAGTCCTGCATCGGGCTCTCTGCTCAGCAGGAGCCTGCTTCCTCCTCTCTCTCTCTGCCTGCCTCTCCATCTACTTGTGATCTCTCTCTGTCAAATAAATAAATAAAATCTTAAAAAAAACAAAAACAAAAAACAAAAACAAAACATAGTTGGTAGGAGGCTGGGAGGTTTCTTCTGAAAAGTTCATTCTTAGAGGTAGCTGCAACTGAGTTACCTTCTCCTCTGATCACAAATTTGTATTAAAAGTCATGGATCTATATGGAAAATGTAGATCAGAGTTACTCAATGCCCATGAACAGTTTGTTACTGGCCTCTGGCAAGATAAATAGAGAAATAATGAATAAACACTTAGAAAATTTTGCAGCAGCATGACATTGCCATGACGTTCCATCTTGGCAGTCAAGCCTGGATCAGTGGCAGTGTCGTATTGAATGGGTGTACATTAGTTTGCATGTTAACATACTCACATGTGTGAACTGTGTACCAAATCATGTGTAGTGATAGATTAGAAATAGTAATAAAAAAATACTGGTCCTTCCTCACAGATAGTTGGAAAACACAGATATTGATGACTCTTTCTCTGCTTTGCATGTTTTTTAAATTTCAATTAACCAAAACCTTACAAGCATGCCTGAATCCACCTGCAATTAAGTGGCTTGAAGAGTACCTCCCAAGGAAAGTAGCCACATGTTTTGTTGACAAATCTGTATGTAAATAGAGTACTTAAGTACTCATTGAAAAGAAGAAATGAGGACAGGGACTCACTACCAAAAACAAAACGAGAGTAATCTGAAGGATGAAGTTTATGCCTAATTATGAAATTTCATAGATGACACATAGATAATATTCAATAATACAAAATACTTTGAAAGTAACACAGAAAGTGCCATACATGATTAATTCCAAAGTCTTGATGCTGCAAGAGGTTGTGGCATAGGATTAACCTGCCTCTCCAGTGCTACCTAGAAGAGGGGCAGTGTGGTGTAATGATGTCAATCTTAGGATAGAGGTAAAATTTTTTTCTTGTTTTCCGAGCTGCTTGGCATTTTCCTGTCTAGCAAAAGACACACTGTGGAGATTCTGCACAAATTATTTACATCAGCCACCTGGTTTGGTGACCTGAAACCAAGCATCTTTCTCTGACAAAAACGACATGAAAGAAACACATCACATTGAAAAATGGTCGAAACCAGGTTTTGATCCTCTTATTAAGTAAATTGGAAAAACGCAGTCACTGCTTCTCAAGTAAACCAAGAGAAAACTTTGTACTTCTTCAGGGCCCGCTTTCTGGGCAAAGGCTGTACATTTTACTTCTTGTACTTCATATTCATCTTTAAAAAAAATCATACTGCTTATTATTTATTAGGCATTTAAAAGTGCTTCTTGTATAGATGATGTTATCAATGCATCATTAATATAGCAGAAAGAGCCTCGGGCCATAGTTTAACTTCCCATAGTTTAACAGGCTCAACATTGCCAGTTGCTGGGTAGTGTGACTTTAGGCAATATTTAATCTCCTTTTCTTTGATTTTCTCATTTATAAAAAGATAACAGTCTTTTGCTTAACAATGGATTGCTTTAAAGAGTCAGGTTGCTTGATATTAATATGGTTTTTTTAAATGATAAAATATTATAAAATATGAAGGAATAAAAACATGGATAGATGATTTATTGCAATTTCATAATGCCCTCTGCTCTGAAACAACTAAGTTAAATCATTCCATTCCAAATGAACTAGAGCTAAAATTGAATGTAACTGATAAAAAATAAATGCAAAGCAAAGTAACAACGATTTTGCATAATATTTGCTAAGCTTCTTTATTTCAGAACACTAATACTTTAGGAGTTTTTATTTTTATTTTTTGAGATAATTAAAGATCTTATATTGGGATGCTTCACTCTAATTTAATTAAGTATGTCATCTGGCATTCAGCATGAAAGGAATTAGAGTAACTCTTATCTTGTATTGTGGTAGGATTAAATACAGTGAATCCTCTTCAGTAGAGAAGCACCAAAATAGAAATAAATAAATAAATAAATAAATAAATATATTTTTGATGAGCCAGAATAAAATTCTCCTTAGTATAAATGTAAACTCTACCAATAAAGGAAGTTGGGAGATTAAAAGAAAAACCTTAGTTTTAGGAATTAGTGAGTTTCTATTTAGGAACTAGTTTTTTCTCTAGGAAGAGACACTTTATTTAGCAAATTTACAATGATAATGCATAACTTTTTATAGAATAATTTTGACTTATACTTTGAACTTTGGTGCAGCTTGCATAAGAAACCAGAACTCCTGAAGTTGACAGTTTTAAAATGCCCATTTCTATTTCTAATCTTATAAAACTCTAGTACTTCAGGATAAGAGAGATATTTACATATGCTTAAGGCTAGTATGATGCTATTAGTCAAATATAAAAGTAGAACTTTACACTTCACTAAGGAAGAACATCCAGAGATGATGTCTTCTAAATGTAACCACATTTTCCCATTAAAAGATGAGGAACTTTTCCTTCTGTGAAAATAAGGTGGTTTGTGTAAAAAAAGAAAGCCCGTATAAAGAGCTATAAAAATTATATGGTAGACAATGAAATTATTATAGGAAGTGGGAATACTTTTATTTCTCTCACTATCTATAACACTAAAATGAGCTCATTTTGAGCACATTCTTAATTTAGTATCTGCAATAATGGAAAATGATAGCGTCTTTCTTACAACAAAAGCTCTTGCTGTTAAGAAACTTACATAAAAGGACTGCTCCTGACGTGAGTGTTGAAAACTGGAGCTATATTATTCTTTGGATTTGGGAATGGGGTATTCTTGTTGAAGTTTTTGGTTAGCTAAATTTGAAACTTTGGGCAAGGAAGAGTACTTGTGCATTTTAGAGAGGAGAAAAAGGAAGAGGAAAGAGGACAGAGAGATTGAGAAAGACCTGTTTGTTGATTATGATAAGGTGAAATTTCCAGAGGCTTCTGTTTGATATTCAGTTATATTCTCCAAAAGATCCAGCTTCCTTATCATTACTAAGTCATTACTTTTGATTTGTTCTTATTTTGTTGCTTCAGTAGGTCTCAATTGCCTTTATTATCTGACTTTTTAAAAAAAAAAAAAGTAAGGTATATGGAAATAGTGCGAATCAGGTCAGAAATGTAGAGTAAGACTGTGATAGAAATATTGATGCCATACAGAATCCAGAAGAATATTTATAAATGAAGTTATTTGAATGTGTCATAAAGTTTTAATCTTCAGTTCTATTTTTAAGTATAGCAGGACACAATCATTAAAGAAAATAGCACCCAAGGTACACTAAAATTTCTCCTACAAAGATGTAGCAAGTCAATAAAAATTTGAATGAGATTGATCAGTCATTGATCAGTGAAAAATAAAAACATCTCAAAGTTCTGAAATAAATCCCTAAGACAAGCAAACAAAATTAAATTAAACTTTTGTTTTATATCCTAATACAAAGCATTTGGAATCCATAGACAACTAAAATAATTAAAAAAAAAAACTTTGAAACTTAATGAAGGTGAAAGAGCTATGCATGAAGCAGTAATGAAAGAGTGGGGAAGGATTAGAGGTATTTAAGAATAATCTCTTGAGGTCTCATTAGTGTTTAAAGAGACCAAAATTCCTCTTAGTCTCCAGAAATCATGTAACAGAGTTTGAAACTGCTTAACTGAGTCTAAAATATGTATTATCAAAACTGTGATAGGGTGGTTTTCACTTTTATAGAAATATATTAAAAATGTTATATGTATTTACCCAGACTCAAAGGAGCACTTGCTATCTAATTGATCTTATTTGAAAGGATGACCTGAAAAAAGAGCTTTCCATTTCCTGATTTCAAAATAGACTTACATGTCGCAAATATTTTCTGTATGGAATATATTATTACTGGTTTGTGCCCAGAGGGATCATCATAGCATATGCAGGTGCTTTTAGAAAGACTGCTAAAAATTCAGCTGTAGGATAGGGTGGGGGATCACTCAGTGCCTGGGGTTAGAAGCCTCATGTTTCGAGGAAAGAGAACCTTCACCTGGTACATGTATTTAGGCAGATGCCATTCTTAATTTGGGAGAGGTTGATATTTTGAAGTTCAACAGATACACATTTGTAAACAGCATACATCTGTACACTTTGTTTTGGTGAATCCTTTCCTAGCATTTCTCCGTCTTTTCGGTTGTGTTGGTTCCTTTGTTGTTTTGTTAAGGGAGAGAGAATTCTTCTCTCAAATGTATGATTTTTGGTACAAGCCAAGAATGTTTCCAGACCTTCCGGCAGTCAGGATGCAAAGATGAAAACTGGCTCTCCTGACAATTCTGGGATGGCTAGTCAAGCTATTAAGTTGTAGCTTTTGGATCTTTGAAAATAATGTCTGTCTAAAAGGTTATATAAGAGGAATGCATGCTTTTTTTCCTTCCTCAGTGTTTTCACATCATGTAAAGTTGCCATCGGAATCATATGATGTGAATTCATGATGCTGTATTGAAATGGTGTGGAGGCTGTGTAAAAAAACCCACCCCTCTGTTTTAACTATATAAAGTCAGAGTCAGAAGATACAGTAGTGAAATTTATTTTCTGACCATGTGTATTTTATTCTTAGGTTTTGAAATAATACAGCTGCTAAATATTTTTGTTGTTGTATTAAGTTTCTCCCTCAAGGCTCCTGTTACATCTATCTTATTTTGCCTTAGGTACGTATACAGAAAATACAGAAAGTTTATTTCACTTTTTCTTTTTGGAGACAGAAAACTATTCAATATGTAATGTAAGTATAATGGAAGATGAAAATCAATTATACATTTGTTTAGTATGGCCATAAATCTGGTATAAAATGTTTGATGATTTAAATATCTCAATATTCTGTGTGGTCAAGAAAAGAATTTTACAAAGTACTCCCCTCTTTTTTTTTTTTTTTTCTGCTTTTCAGTTTCCTTTAGTACCTGCTAGCTTTTTATGAGGGAATTGCTTTAAATGTTTCTGTATAGGAATAATATATCTTTTAAATAACATTTACATTCCCATTGAAAAAGTAATACATTCCCATAACTTTGGAAAACCCAGTGCTTTTTTATTTTATTTATTTTTTTAAAGATTTTATTTATTTATTTGACAGAGAGAAATCACAAGTAGTTGGAGAGGCAGGCAGAGAGAGAGAGACGGAAGCAGGCTCCCCGCTGAGCAGAGAGCCGGATGCGGGACTCGATCCCAGGACCCTGAGATCATGACCCGAGCCGAAGGCAGCGGCCTAACCCACTGAGCCACCCAGGCGCCCCCCAGAGCTTTTTTAAAGAAGAAAATTATAATTACACTCCTCCCACTGGGTAGATATAATCCTTGTAGTATTTTACCCTTTCTAGTCTTTTTAGTCACTTGTAAAATATAAATCTGTGTATAATATTCTTTTTTATTCATAGAACATATAAAATATATATGAATATTATATATCCGAGTTGAGTTTATATTTGTATATTTATATATTTTTAAATCTTTTTTTGTCCATTTAAAGTCATATTACTGTGGTGGACTAAAATGATCACAGATTCTCCTCCCACTGAGAGATACAATCTGTTTTCCCTTCCCTTGACTGGGGTACTGGTCCTGGAAATTGTTTTGACCAATAAAATGCAGCAGAAGTGATGTCGTATAACTTTTGGAGCTAGGCTTTAGTAGATCTGAGCTTCTACATTTGCTGCTTGGCACTTTTCCTTTTGGATTCCAGTCCCCATTTTTTGAGGAAGTCTAAGGAACCTTTCCCTCTCTCCTGGAGGAGAACGAAGGGCTAGGGATATGAGAGAGGCCACTTTGGCTCTTCTGGCTGTCCCAGGATCTCAGCCGTATTTAACCTATAGAACTGTGACAAATACAAACTGTTGTTTTAAGGCATTTGGTTTTAGCGTGGCTTGTTATATAGCAACACAACTGAAGTAGTCATAAATATTTTTATGTCATTGAAAACTTTATAAACATAATTGTGATGGCTTCAGAATATTGTATTAATATATACACTACAGTTTACCATTTCCCTACTGCTAGACATTTAAGGGGTACTCATTCTTCTCTATTATACATAATGCTACAAAATAGTATTTTTATGAATAAATCTGAGGAAGTAATTAGGATTATTTCCTTGAGCTGGATGTCTGGAAAGGAAATTATTTCTTCAAATAATGTCAATTTATAAGAACATCATTGAAGATTTCCAAGTTGTTTTCCATAAATATTGGACAAAGTAGACATTGCCTTAAACTGAATGCTTAAAGTATTTCTTTCACTGTAGCTGAAAACAGGCATTTAGGCAACAAAGCCATAAAAATAAAGGAATAAAAAAAATATTTTGCTAATTTGATTGGCAAAAATGATATTTTGTTTTAAATTGCAATTGTTTCTTATTGAGGTTAAAACTATTTAGATATTTAATAGCTCCTTTCAATTAAGTAATTATTGAATTGTGAATTAATATCATTTACCACTAAAATTGTGGTATTGGCGCTTTTCTCATTGATTTGTAAGGGCTTTTTGTTTTTAAAGATGTTAATTTTTTATGTTTCTGGCAAATATTTTTTAAGAGCAAATTTTTACTTTATCATTTTGTTTGTTGTGCTTTTACATTTATGTAAGTTTAAAATTTTATTTACTTGTATTTATCCACTTGCTTTTATGTGGATAAATTTTATTTTCCATTGCCTTTAAATTTAAGTGTTCTTTCTAGCACTGCATTTTAATCATTTAGAAAAATATGATACATATTCCAAGTAGTTGGATATTTTTAAACTTCTGTTATTTCTCCCCTTCTATTCCTTTTTTGTTTTTTGTATTTCCTTTAGGAACTTGTTCTATATCATTTGTGCTTTGTGGGAAATTGAAGTTTTCTTTGTGGCCTAGTCATAATTTATTTTTGTAAACATTTGATTTATAGAAGCATTTTCCATTTCTGAGGTTACAAAGTTCAGCATATTTAATGTAAACTTATTATATGGTTCAATTCTTTTATGCCCTTATTTATTTTTTATTGAATTGATTTGTTATAGATTGATAGTAGTGTATTAAACTACCTCATGATTACATAACTGTCATTTCTACTTTCACTTTTAAGTTTTCACTTTATATACTTGGATATCATGTTATTTAGCACAGAGGATCTGTGGCTTTGTCTCATTAATTCAACATATATCAAGAGCTAGAGATAACAAGATGTGGTCACACCTTTTGGAGAACTTACCCACCTTTTAGAGTGGGTAAACACACCAGGAGATATGAGGACAATATAGAGAAGATTAGAAGAGAGATGAGGGGATGGGCAGAAACCTATAGGGGGAGGAAGAAGAGTATCATTTAGTCAAACAAGTGATCCTCTGCTTTATTGAATGATTTCATCTTGAATTCAACTTCATTTTGTAATTGTGCCACTCTTTTATTTCCATTCTTTTTTAAGCTGCAAGTAACTGGATTTTCTTTTAAAACTTAATATGAAAGTCTGACTTTCAGTAAAAGAAATACTTAATTCATTTAACAAACATGTATTGAGTTCCTATAATGTGCCAGATACTGGACTAAGCCTGGGGATAAAATGGCAAAGACATCAATGCTTAAGAGGCTTCACTTCACTGTAGGAGAGGCAATTAAATGAACTGACAAAGTATCAATGGAACGCACACAAGGAGTTCCTAACCTAGACATAATCTTGAATGCTGAAAGGTAAGTAGGAGTTGTCTATTACGAGAGGGAGACAGCTGGGTGTTTCAGACAGAAAATAACATATCCAATGGCCAAGAGCCGAGAGAGAACATGACCCATTCTAGGACATGTAAGTAGCTGACTATGAATGAAATACCAAGATGGGAGTGTGGGAATTGAGAGGGGCTAGAGACAGATGGTCAGATCAGGGTGGACCTATAAGGAGGCTTGCTTCTTTTAGAAGATTCTCCAGAACCATTTTAAGTTGTTGAGTGATATGACTGGATCTGCTTTTGAATGATTCTTTTGGTGATAGTATGGGGAATGGATAGGATCAGAGTTACTGGAAGTAGACAGGCCAATTAGAGATTGAGACAGTATTTTAGTAGGGGAAAATGATGGAGTGGCAATTAGGATGAAAAAAATTGGACTGATTCTAAAGATACCAAGAAATAGAATCATTAGGACATAATGATTGATTGGATATGGGAGATTAGGGAAGACTGTCAAGGCTAATAACACCCTTTTCACCACTGCTTCTGTCCTCCAAATTTGAGAAACTGGGAAGATGGTGGTGCGATTCATTTCCATGACAAATATTAAAGGAGAAATTCATTTTGGTATTTTGGAAAAGCAGGGTTTGAGGCACTAAGTGGAGTTGTCTAACAAACAATTAGCTGTAGGCTCTGGAACACAGGATAGAGCTCTGATATGGCAATATAGGATGCCCTGTCAGTGACACAGAAGTTGGAGCTGAGTCCTTGGAGGAGGAGACAATCACAGGTATAGAGAGAAGGAAAAAGGACTGGGAATTCTAAACCACTAGTGATTTTTGTCTTTTATCTTCTTACTTTATTTTACATTTCCTTCCTGATATATTTGCTTTTTCATTTTTTATGTGGATCCTTAATAGATTTTGGTTGCATGGAATAGAAAGCCATTCAAGTTATCTCAAATATAAGAAGAGATTTATTGAAATGAGAAAAAAAAAAATGGGATTCTTAGCTGTATAGGCAGTCCTCTGGGAAAAGAAGATACCATGGTACAGCTGGACCAAATAGAGATTGGACCTGGATTCTGGAGGTTTTTGTTTGTTTGTTTGTTTTTAATATTTTATTTATTCATTTGGGAGAGAAAGAGAGCACAAGCAGGGAAAGGGGCAGAGGGGAAAGGAGAAGACTCCTGGCTGATCCCAGGACCTGGAGATCATGACCTGAGCTTTTGAGCTACCCAGGCACCCCTGGATCCTGGAGGTTTTACAGACCTAAGCAGTAGAAAATCTAGTGTGGTCACTTGGATACTGCCATTATTGGGCCCAGCTACTGTAATCAAAGTCTCTGCAATTCTTTGGATGTCTTCTTGCTTCTCTTTCTTTTGTTAATTGACTTCCTTACTCTATTTTGTGTCTTCTCATCTCCCTAATAGCTCTGCCTACGCCTAGTTTATGCTACTCTATAACAATTCAGTTTTTATTTGTTTTTACTCAAAGTCTCTTTCAGCACAGCTTCTAGATTACTTATTGGTTATAATTGCCTGAATATTTCTGCAATTTCAAATTGCAATTCCAGAAATCAAGAATCAGATAAATTCAGATCGTCCTTATTGAAACAGAGCTTTTGTCACTAGGTATCCACGAGGAACCAGACATTCTCATGTATTCATGGCCTGTGATATACTGGCTCTCAGTTTCTAGTTCCTTTTAAAATCTGTTAGTGAATGCTTACTCCTGGGTACATGACTCTTTATGTGATGTAGGAGAGAGAGAGAACATTAGGAAATATCAGGGTATTTTACAGAGAACTTTTGAAAGGTTAGTGATATTGTAGAAATAGGCTGTATCCAAACTTAGACTTAACTAAGGAAAGTTTCAAAAAATTTAATATTATTAAATTTATGGCTCTTATCTCTTATCTCGTGTTCTCTCACTTATCCCCCTACCATCTTCATAACAACTCACATTCCATAATGAGTAGTTATTGTCATTGTCAAAAGAAATAGAATAGGAGGACTCTGATATTTTGTCTTTTAGAGGTTTTAGATTTATTTTTTCTTCCATCATCACATAAGGATTATTTCACCAATTTAGGCAGTTAACTCCATGACGTGACCAGCTATTCTGGACTATCTAGGACCTACCATCATATGTTACTCTTTACAATATATATTAAAGACTTCAAATTGCTGAAATTTTATATACCAAGCAGGGTCAAACTAAGTAATAATAATCAAGAGGGCCTGAAAACGCTACCGAGGGAAAATGCAAAATCTAGGAAAGGGCATTATAAGATACGGAGTTGGAAAAAGAAAAGGAGATCATTAGAGAAATTAAGGAAGATATAAACAAATAGATATCCTGTGTTCATGGATTGAAAGATTTAATATTGTTAAGATGTTGATTCTACCCACAATGATCTGTAGATTCAGTGCAGTCCCTATGGAAATTCTAATTATGTTTTTTGCAGAAATAGAAAAATCTATCATAAAGGTCATAGGGATCTCAAAGGACAATGAATAGCCAAAAATTTTTTGAAAAAGAAAAAAGTCAGAGACCCCACACTTCCAAATTTCACTACATACAAATCTACAGTAATCAAAACACTAAGGTCCTGGCATACAGACAGACCTATGGACCAATGAAATAAAATAGCAAGCCAAGAAACAAACCCTTTTGTAAATGGTCAAATGAGTTTTTTAAAAGATTTTATTTATTAATTTGACAGACAGATCACAAGTGGGCAGAGAGGCGGGCAGAGAGAGGAAGGGAAGCAGACTCCCTGCTGAGCAGATAGCCCGATTCGGGGCTTGATCCTAGGACCCTGGGATCATGACCTGAGCTGAAGGCAGAGGCTTTAACCCACTGAGCCACCAGGAGCCCATGTCAAATGATTTTTTATAAGGATGCCAAAACACATCAATGGGAAAAGGACAGTCTTTTCAATAAATGATGTGTGGTTTAGAAATTCCACTTACGGGTGCATACTCAAAGGAATTAAAAACAGGGACTCAAACTGATATTTGTATACCCATGTTCATAGCAGCATTATTTGCAATAGCCAAAATGTGGAAGCAACCTAAGTGTCCATGTTTGGATGAATGAACAACCAAATTGTGATAATATCCATACAATGGGCTAGTATTTAACCTTAAAAAGGTTGGAAATTCTAGTACATGTTACAACATGCATGAACCTTGAAGACCTCATACTAAATGATATAAGCCAGTCACAAAAGGACAAATGCAGTAATGTTTTCACTTACATGAAGTACTTAGAGTAGTCAAATTCATAGATAAGAAGTAGAATGGGGATTTCCAGGAGCCAAGGGTAGTTGGAAATAGGGTTATTGTTTTAAGTGGGTAGAGTTTTAGTTTCCCAAGATAGAAAGAGTTCTGGAGATTGCTGGTAGTGATGGTTGCACAACAGTGTGAAAATACTTAATGCTACTGAATCGTACACTTAAAAATGGTTAAGAGGATAACTTTTTAATGTATTTTATCACAACTTAAAAAAAGTTGTAAGACAAAGCTCAATGACTTTTAGGTTTGGAGAAAGAATGTCAGATCTGTGGTTATGACACACTGAACAAGGAAGAGTAGGAAATTAATTTTTTTTTTCCATTCTGTGTAGTTCACACTAAAAATCCTCAGAGTATTAAACTTTTCCATGATTAAAATTAGCCCTTTCAACAAACAACAGAGAGTAACATGATTGCTAAATAGCAGGTCACATATTCTGCCAAGGACTGCTCATCACAGGATTTTTGGCAGGGTGTATTACCTCAGAAAGGAAGAATGTGTGTGTCAGGCACCATGATGGGTGCGCTGTGGAGAACAAGGCTTTTGGGAGTGGGAAGGAAGATTAAAACATGTATATTGGGGTGCCTGGGTGGCTCATTGGGTTAAGCCTCTGCCTTCGGCTCAGGTCATGATCTCTGGGTCCTGCGATGGAGTCCCTCATCGGGCTTTCTGCTCAGCAGGGATCCTGCTCCCCCCCCCCCGCCTGCTTCTCTGCCTACTTGTGAACTCTTTCTCTCTCTATCAAATTAACAAATTTTTAAAACTCTTTAAAACATGTATTTTAAAACAAAAGGTATTCAATATGGTATTCAGACTATTTCCCTGGTATAGACATTGAAAAGGAGAAGTTGTCTTTCCACTGGTTTGGTTGATGTGGGTTGTAGAAGACTGAGCGGCTGTTGACCATTTTTTTTTCCAACTGTAAGACTGAGCTGCTGTTGACCATTTTTTTCCAACTCTACATCTGCAGTTGAAAGAGGACATGGCCGATACACAAAGGCAAGCCTAGTATCAAGGTGGGAAAAAAAAAAAGAAAAGAGCAAGACCTCAGTCAATATCACTTGATTTCCTGGATCTGGTTGTCTCTGGACATTGGAGTTTTATGTGTTGATTTGGCAAGAGTTTTAAGTGAAAACCAAGGCTTTTAAAATTTTATGTAATAATAATAATCACAAATGTGAAAAAATAAATTTTTTTGCTAAAAATCACTATTTTAAAATTATTTATTTTTAAATTTATTTTGTTATGCTCAGCTAGCCACTGTATAATACATTATATGTTCAATGATTCATTAGTTGAATGTAACACCCAGTGCTCATCTACAACATGTGCCCTCCCTAATGCCCATTACCCTGTTACCTCAACCCTCCACCCCTTCCCCTCTGAAACCCTCAGTTTGTTTCCCGGGGCCCATAATCTCTCATGGTTCATCTCCCTCTCTGATTTCTCCCCCTTCAGCTTTCCCTCCCTTCCCCTATGGTCCTCTGTGCTATTGCTTCTGTTCCACATATGAGTGAAACCATATGATGATTGTCTTTCTCTGCTTGACTTATTTCACTTAGCTTAATTCCTTCCAGTCCCATCCATGTTGATGCAAATGGTGGGTATTCATACTTTCTGATGGCTGAAAAATATTTCATTGTATGTATATGAACCACATCTTCCTTATCCATTCATCTGTTGAAGGGCATCTCAGCTCCTTCCACAGTTCGGCTACTGTGGGCATTGCTGCTGTGAACATTGGGGTATGTGTGCCCCTTCTTTGCACTACATCTGTATCTTTGGGGTAAATTCCTAGTAGTGCAGTCTCTGGGTCATAGAGTTGCTCTATTTTTAACATCTTGAGAACCTCCCAGTACTGGTGGCTGTACCAGCTTGCACTCCCACCAGTAGGGTTAAGAGGGTTCTCCTTCCTCCACCTTACACCAGTTAGAAAATTGGTTTTTGAAACCATGCACTATTCTAGGCTCTGGGTTTACAGAAATACATCAAACAGATTATTTTTTGCCTTCTGACAATTATAAGTCTGTCTCTAGCTGGGTTTTATCTTCTGAATCTTAAACTATCTTAAACTGGCTACTTAATATCTCATGTTGCGTATCTCAAATTCAATATATACAAAATTAAATATCATCTATTATACCCAATTTTATTTCCCTTATATATTCTCTATCCTGATGGCTGGAACAGTTATCTATTCAGCCATCAAATCCAGAAAATGGTAATTATCCTAGAATAAGTATCCTTTCTGTTACTTCCCTCCACTTTTACTGGTATTGTAGATTCTATGTACTTGGTATCTCTTGAATCTATTCATGTCTATTCCTTTGCTTCTGTAAGTTTAGTCCCTATTTAATTTGTTGGAGGCCACGGCACCATTGGAGTCGAGGACCAAACAGGCCCTGACTGTGTCTCCTTCAAAGTCCGGACACCTTGACAATGTTAAGGATGGGAAAGTTGAGTCTACGGCCATACCACCCTGAACGCGCCTGATCTAGTCTGATCTCGGAAGCTAAGCAGGGTCGGGCCTGGTTAGTACTTGGAAGGATGGGAAAGTTGAGTGCACTGAGAAAGTGTCTGTGCTATGTGTTGTGTGCTCGCCTACTTGACTTCCCACACACTCTCCTTGCAGTAGGGAACAATGTAGCCAGAGTCCTGAGTTCTTAGTTAATCCTTGTTGTTCTGTACCTCCCATGATCCACTCCCTGCTTGATTGTCTTGCTAATGGCTTTAGCCGAAACTACCTGGCCTCTGAGGTTTGCTTGTAGTTAATGTAAACTTGTTAGAGGAACTTGCGGTCATTTGACTAGGTACTGATGTAATGCTCCTCCTATTCTGGTTTGCCTTATAAATGCTTGTAAGACATGGAATAAATTTGGCACTGTTGGACATCATCTTCAGTGTCCCTTCTGCCCCCATCTCTTTGTCTCTTAACTTTTTCTCATCATCCTCTTAGCTCCCATGGTTATACTGGTCGATTCATTGCGCTGGCTGCGACATTAATTCTCATCTAGATCATTACAATAGCTCTCTGTTTCTTTTTCTTCTCTCTGATCTCTCCCCTTTCTCATCACTCAAACCATTCTGAGCACTGGTAAAATACAAGCCTGAACATGACACTCCACTTTTGAAATGGTCCAAAAACATTCCATGATTGACAAGATAAAGTGTCTATTCTGTTTAGCATGTGAATCTCTTTATTATTTGGCTCTTACTCACTCTTCCCTCATCTTTAGGTATCTGGAACCACTAGCATTGTTAAGATTAGGTCATCTTCTGTCATTCTCTCATGACTTCCCACATGCTCTTCCTTCCACTTGGAAAGTCTTTCCACCACCTATTTTTTTAAATTAATATGTACTCTACCACCAAATCCCAGCTCCAGATCACTTTCATTGAAAAGAGTAATGGGGCTTCCAGTCTGATTTACATACATTTTGCTACCCTAGTAAGGACTGGAATAATTACCTTACCCAACTGCCTACCTGAATAGATTGTGAGATTCTTGAAGTCAGGACTCTATCTTGTTCCAACTTTGTACTGAATGAATTGTTAAGGTTTAGTCACCAATAACTTTGTACTTGATACTTACCAACTAAAATATCTTAAAATTTTAAAAGTTCATGATTCAAAAATAATTTAAATAAATGCATTAACAAATACATGTCTTTTATTTTTTAAACGAGGTGCTTTGTTGTAAATAATTTACAGTTATTCTAAAGTGTTAATCTGTGCCTGGTTTGGTGATTCCCTGGTTGCTCAATCCATTTTGTAGACATTTTCCCTATGTTTACTGATAATGTCTTCTAGCTGTCTGTTGGCACAAATGCTGAACATCATGGAAACAGGAACCAATGCTATAAAAACACAGGATAAATGACCACATAATAAATCACCTTATTTGCCTCCTACGCTGAGGAACTGGGGGACTAAAGGGAACTAAAGTGTTGCAAGATGAATCTTAAGCTCTTTGAGGAAAAGGTAATATAGTAAAAGATGTTTTCTTTTACACTTTGACAGCAGAAAATTTTTGTTTTCATTGAGAATTACAGTCATTACAGATAGCTCTAATATTCTTTATTATAAATTTTTAATCAATTTTTGATCTGTACCAAATTGGCAATAAATCTACATAAACTTATTAGATTCTTAGGATTACCAGTAAGTTTGCAAGAAGTTTATTTCTGCGTTATGACTTTTTTTTAGGTGAGGTGAGCAAAATAAAATCTCTACTTAGAGTCATCTTTACCAGAGTTGACGTGAATGGCATGCAAATCATATATTTATAAACCATGGGTGGAAGAGCCAAGGAAATGAAAGTGGGAGGACATATAAACTAAAAATGGAGAATTTTTGATATGCCAGAATCCCTCCCTTTTGCAAGATAAATGTACCTACTAAATCTTTATGTAAAATAAACAAGAATCATTTTAAATACATTTTTTTTTCTGTTTATGAAAATAACTCATACATCATTGGCAAAATGCGTATAGATGTTCTTTCCCATTAAAAAGTGGAAAATGCCATGGATGGAGCTAAAGAGTATTATGCTAAGTGAAACTAGTCAGTCAGAGAAAGATGAATACCATATGATTTCACTCATATGTGGAATTTAAGAAAAAAAATAAGCAAAGCAATAAAAAGAGACAAACCAAGAAACAGACTCTTTAATAGAGAGAACAAACTGAGGATTACTAGAGGGCAGGTGAGTAGGGGGAATGGGTGAAATAGGTGATGGGGATTAAGGAGTGCATTTGTTGTAAGGAGCACTGAGTAATGTATAGAATTGTTGAATCAGCATACTGTACACCTGAAACTAATATAACACTGTATGTTAACTATGTTCTAATTAAAATTTAATAAAATTTTAAAAATGGGGAATGTACTGATACCATTTTTGAAAGGACTCCTTGAGAAGAAATACAGCAATAATATAACATTAATAGTGTTTAGATTTCTGGAAAAAGAATGAAGTATTTTTTTTTAAAAGACAAATCTGGTTCTACTTGGGAAAATGAGAAATTACTGAAGTCTTGCTCAACCAATGGAACCCAAATAGTATTAACATTGCTTCATCTAAGAGAGTAGTGTATTAGAAATCAGTTGACTCACATTTCTAGGTGGATCACATTTGGCCACGCATTGACAAATGTCTCAAATACCAAAATAAAAACTAAATAATCACTTTTTAAAATATAATAATCACATTTTTAAACCACAAAGTTCCACCTTTATTGTTTATAGTTTTGCAACTTGACACAAAATCATTTGGTTAGCCTTCAAGCCAAAGCTTTTAAATATATAATATATGTATATATTTGTGGGATATATATAACATATATATATATATATATGATTTTACATATAACACATTTAAAAAACTAGGCATAAAATAGTTACTATTGATATTAACAACAAATTGTGGTGTGTAAAAGTGAATCCCAAATAAAGTTTTATCCTAGAACACTCACAAAAATTGGGAAATTTAATGTTTTAAGATGAGATGTAAAGTGATATTTTGAATTCAAATGAGTGTTCATATCCATTGAAATTGTCATTCAACACTTTTTACACACTTTGCCCTCATTTTCTTTTCACCTGGGTAATTATATTCACTTGATACTCTAAGTACTGAATATATTTAAAAAATAATATGCTGGATGTTCTTAGTCATTTACAAGAAGTATTGTACCCTGTAAAACAAAAAATTTAATTAAAGTTTAAGAAAGTAAGTTCTCATTGTTCTATCAATGATAATATAGTATTATGTTAGAATTCAGAAGATGAAAAATCAGAATATGTTTTATTAAAAATTTTGAGGAGTCTTTACATTTAAATAACTTAGAGATGACAAACTGTTAATATGCTTTTTTCAGATTTCTCTCACTTATGACTGTGACAGACATCATGAATTGATTATAGCACTCTTTTCCCTAGGCCTGTACTGAGCCTCACATTTTTCTGCCCAGGATTCAAGGCATCATTACCAATCAACTGAATTAGGTACGTGAGATGAAACTTCTCTGCCATTCTGAGATAAGCAATTCTTTTTGGAAAAGGAAATGGAAAGTCACAGAGATGATATGAGTTGGCTCAAATCATATTACAACTCTGTAACTACAACCCAGATTGGCTACCTTTTGGTTTCCTGAGTCCTTTATTTCCCAGTTTATATTATATTCCTTTTACTGTATTTACTTTTTAAGTGGTTTCATATAGAATTCTACATATAGCATTCATTCTATCAGTATGTTTCAATGATTGGCTCAATACTAAGCGTAAAGTCATTTTTTAAAAAAAGATTTTATTTATTTATTTGACAGAGAGAGATCACAAGTAGGCAGAAAGGCAGGCAGAGAGAGAGGAGGAAGCAGGCTCCCCACCAAGCAGAGAGCTCGATGCAGGACTTGATCCCAGGACCCCCGAGACCATGACCTGAGCTGCAGGCAGAGGCCTAACACACTGAGCCACCCAGGCACCTGCATAAAGTCATTTTTATTAGAAACTTACTGAAGCATGTGGTGCCTGGGTAGCTCAGTTGGTTAAGCATCTGCCTTCAGCTGAGGTCAGTATCTCAGGGTTCTCGGATCAAGCCCAGCATCAGACTCCCTGCTCAACAGTTCCTCTCCCTTTGCCCTTCATCCCCACTCATGCTCTCTCTCTCTCTTAAATAAATACAATCTTAAAAAAAAAAAAAAAGGAAAGCCGTTGCTCCGCTGCTTGCCGGGAGCCGGCCCCTCCCCCCGGGGTCTATCTTCCCGTCGCTTTGCGGAGAAAGGGGAACCCTACTACACTGTTGGTGGGAATGCAAGCTGGTGCAGCCACTCTGGAAAACAGCATGGAGGTTCCTCAAAATGTTGAAAATAGAACTGCCCTATGACCCAGCAATTGCACTATTGGGTATTTACCCTAAAGATACAAACGTAGTGATCCAAAGGGGCACGTGCACTCGAATGTTTATAGCAGCAATGTCCACAATAGCCAAACTATGGAAAGAACCTAGATGTCCATCAACAGATGAATGGATCAAGAAGATGTGGTATATATACACAATGGAATACTATGCAGCCATCAAAAGAAATGAAATCTTGCCATTTGCGACAACATGGATGGAACTAGAGCGTATCATGCTTAGCGAAATAAGTCAAGCAGAGAAAGACAACTATCATATGATCTCCCTGATATGAGGAAGTGGTGATGCAACATGGGGGCTTAAGTGGGTAGGAGAAGAATCAATGAAACAAGATGGGATTGGGAGGGAGACAAACCATAAGTGACTCTTAATCTCACAAAACAAACTGAGGGTTGCTTGGGGGAGGGGGTTTGGGAGAAGGGGGTGGGATTATGGACATTGGGGAGGGTATGTGCTTTGGTGAGTGCTGTGAGTGCTGTAAACCTGGTGATTCACAGACCTGTACCCCTGGGGATAAAAATATTTGTTTATAAAAAATAAAAAATTAAAAAAAAAAAAGGAAAAAGAAGCATAATTGTTAGGGTAGAAATCATCAGATGAATACAATTCTGGCTGAATACAGATTCCGAGATGCTGCTTACTGCAGAAAAAAGGAATACTTTAGTGATGGACAGAGTGCTTACCTTTTACTTCTAGAAAAAGTGAAGCTATGCAAATCTAGGAAGATTTTTTTTTGAAGGCAAGAATATACAAAATGGGAAAGCCTAGATAATAAAATTTTAATTCATTTATTCAACTGTGTGCCTATGAAAAAAGTAGTAATAGTTTTTGTTAGATAGAAATGTAATGAATGAAAGAAAATAGCTTGGGGAAAAAAGCTATTTACTTACAATATTTGTTGAATGGATGAAATATTGTTGATGAGGATGTAAGGTAGATGAGTGATCATGAGGGTATGGGGTTGGTTAGGGAAATTTATGCTATTAAGTGGATTTTTAGCCATAAGGTAATTGTTTTCTCAGGGAAATATCCGCTTATAATTAATGTTTATTGAAGCTCACATTGATGCATTTTCATGTCAGAGAAGCCATCCTTTCTCTCACCTAATTGCCTTGGCTAGAACCTTTAGTACAATAATGAATTGAAATGTCCTTGTCTTGTTCTTGGTATTACGGGGAAAGCATCTAGCCTTTTATCGTGAAATATGATGTTAACTGTTGGTTTTTTTTTTTTTTTTTTTAAAGATTTTATTTATTTATTTGACAGAGAGAAATCACAAGTAGATGGAGAGGCAGGCAGAGAGAGAGAGAGGGAAGCAGGCTCCCTGCTGAGCAGAGAGCCCGATGCGGGACTCGATCCCAGGACCCTGAGATCATGACCTGAGCCGAAGGCAGCGGCTTAACCCACTGAGCCACCCAGGCGCCCTAACTGTTGGTTTTTAATAGATGTCTTTTATCAGGTTGAGGAAGTTCTTCCTCTTCTATTCCTAGTTTTTGGTGAATGTTTTTATTATGAAAGGTGCCTAAGCATTTTTTAAATGCTTTTACTGCATTGCATGTGATTTTGATTTTTTATTCTATTGATACACATTAGCTGATTTTCAATGTTAAACTAACATTTCATCCTTGGGATAAATTCCAGTTGTTATAATTTATAAGGATATAATTTTTTTTATAGGTTGTTGGACTTTGCTAGTATTTTGCTAAGGATTTCTACATCTGTATTCATGGATTTCTTGAGATGTCTTTGGTTTTGGTATCAGGGCAATACTGGCCTCATAAAATGAGTTGGAAGTATTTCCATCTCTTCTTTTTTTGGAGCTGCTTATGAAAAAAGAGTCTTAAATATTCTTTAAATGTTTGAGAGAATCTCCTTCCAGTTGCCTTTTATTATAATCGGCATTGTTTCTGAAAGCTTCCTAAAGCTTGAACTTCTCCATGTTCTATTAAAAATGGAGCCATTTCCTGTGGGAAAAGATTAGAAGATATCTATTTTGTAGCTTCTTTCTTCCTGGAGGCAAAACTCATGAGCTAGGGCTCTGAAACTATGGGTATGGACCGTGGCAAGCTTCTCTCTGAGTGACACCCCACTCTATGAACTGAGTAGCTGGTGGTGGGGTGGGCAGCAGCGTGTGATCCTTTGTCTGTCCTGGCATAGAACCATTGTCTTCTGAGCAGAGAAAGAGTGGTCTGGTCCCCAGAACTCTTAGAATGTTGTGGCCAAGATGAAGCCTCTGTTCTACAAGTTGGTCTGGGCAGAAGGGAGCGCCCACCTCTCAACCACATTCACCTGTGATTTAGTCTCAGCAGCGGGTGGCTGGTGGCAGGATGAGAAATGTTGATATCCTGTTCTTCCTGGGAGAAAAGCCCTCTAGCTAGGAGCTGGGAGAGAGGGAGGAGGAGCTCCTAAAACATTTCAAACATGCGGAAAAATAGAGGGGGATTTCACATGTATTAACATTTTGCCAATAGGCTTCAGAATTATTTTTCATAAAAAAATAAAATGTTACAATAAAGTTGATGTTTTCTATGGATTTATATAGGGTATATTTAAAATATATATGAAACCAAGAGGGAGAGGAACATAAGGTTTTCTAGCATCTGAGCTTTCTTTAGCATTACCATAAATGAGTCCAGTTTTTAAAATCTAACAGATACAAACCAATTAGAACCACTCCCAGCTGCTAACATGTTGGCTCTAGGATCTTCATTATGTTCACCTATATCAATAAGTTCAGCCCTATCTAAAATCATGTTCCCCCTCCCTTGGCTCATCCATATCCTAATGCTGTCTGCTGAGAGAGACAAAACACTCACCAAGGCTTTGAGTACTACCTTGGTGAGAGGCGCTTCTGCATATATGAAAAACTCCCAAATCGTGGGGTTCTCTGTAGGCCGGGTATATGTATAGGAAATGCTGCATTTGAAATGGCATCCCCTATTTCAATGGTATATGGAATCTTAGTTTGCAGAGGTCATGTGTGTAATAGCACTTACATTGCTAGTGTGGTTGCCAAAACAACATCAGTGGGGAGTGATAATCTGTGTGGTTAACTGATCTTTAAGATAAAAGAAGTAGAACCCCTGCTTAGTTCTCCTGAATCTTCATAACAGAAAAAACTCTCAGTCTTACTTGGGAAACAATGATAGAAACACTTGGCTTCTCAGCCAATTTTCAGAGTTAAGTCAATTCACACATACTCTGAATAAAGTATTGGCACTGTACCTTGAAGAAAGATCTTAGAGTAATAACAGAAGTTTCTTCCCAGCCTTCCCCAAAGAAACCCATTTCTATTTACTAGAAAAAGTTTTCTGGGAAAACAAAAACATCCAGACCATTCAGGGGTTATTATACTAAACAAATTCTTCAAGAAAGCAAAATTTTATGGGCCAGTGGTCAGATTGTGTCTTGTGGATCAGGTAACATGAGGAATCTCCTCAAGATGGGTCTGGCTTATTTATATGACAGCTGGGTCTTGGAGGATATTGTAACCTTAATCAGGTGAACTCCAATGGCTACTCCTAGAGGTAATCTTTTTTTTTTTTTTTAAATTTTAAAGAAACCAGCATTTGGTTCTTGACACTTGGTACAAAGTTATTGATCTCCCAAATGGCGTTTGACATTCCAAATAGAGAACACTAGAATTTTTTTTTTCTCTCTTAGAAGAGAAGCAGGATACCTTTATTTACTTGTCTCAGGAATTACATTAATGCTATGATTCTGTGTCCCAATTTAGTTCTTGGGGATCTTGATGATCTCACTCTTCCAATGGGACTTCCTCACAGGCTCATTTCATTGATGCTATCACATTTATAGTATCTTAAGCACAGGAAGAAGCAAGTTCTCTGATTGTTTTGTTAAGACATATTCCAGCTAGAACCTAATAAATTAGTGATGCTGCCCCTTCAGTGAAATTTCTGGAGTGTTATTAGTTTGAGCATGTTGAAATTTGCCTTCCCGTGTGAAGTTTTGCACCCTACACCCCTATCCCTATAAGAGGAAGCACAATGCTTGGAGGCATCATTAGATAGTGAAGATTATAAATAATTGGTTGTGCTACTCTGACACCTTTACACAATGACCTAAAAAGCTGCCAGCTTTGAATAGGGTCCAGAACTAGAAGTGGTACTCCAGCTTGTCCAGGCTACATTCCAAACATCTTTGCTCTTATGAGTTAGTGGACTCAGTGGTGCTAAAAATGTCCATGGAAGACTAAGTTACTGAATACAGTCAGTTGCTAGCTCTAATACACAGTATTACAGTAGAGGTCACTAGGGTTTGGATGAAAGGATATATATGTCCTTTTTGGTAAGTAACTGTGTTCCATTTGAAAAGCTGCTCTTGGCTTACTGTTGGCCCATTCAGATAATAAGATTCCAAATTTGGGACATCAACTGATCATACAGCTGATCCAGCCCATTATGATTAAGTGTTATCTGATCCCCAATACCATAAAAACCAGCCTCCTAACTGCACTTCACCATGAAATGGATGTTATTACATATAGTACCAGAGTAGAGAAAGTCTTGAATTATGAATTACAGTAGCAGGTAGCTTATATTTCCAGCCCTACTACACTGCCAGTTCTTCTGTAACCCAAAGAATATTTCTCATGGGGAGAGGAATTGAGTGAGGAAGAAATAAAACCTGGTTTGCAGATGGTTCTGTCTGATATGCTGGGATTAGCTAGAAGTAAACGTCTGTGTCTGACCCATGGCTGATTTTAAAATGAAGCATAGAAAGGATTTATCCGCAGCAGGCAAAACTTTGGTACATTTCATTGTTCAGTTGGCTTGGAAAGAGAGATGGACAGAGCTAAGGATCTGCATTGATTTATGGGCAGTGATTAATGGTTTGTCATGATGTTCATTATTAGAAGGTGCAATATTGGAATATGGTGGACAGAGAAGTTTGGGGAAAAGGCGTATTCCTGGAGTTCTTAGAATGGGTTTATGGTGTGAAAATACCTGTGATCCTGTGACTTCTCATCCATATCACCCATGAAGGAGGATATGGTGAACTGCCCTTTTGTTGTAGGTTATCTATTTTCCATTTTAGTGCTTGCTCAATATGCTACTGAATAAAGGGCTATGGTGGTGACGACAAAGATTATACATGAATACAACGATATGACTATTCCTAACCAAGGCTTTTCAGGTTGCTGATTATCTAAGGCATTCAGTCCTGAGCTTCCAATATGTTATTACATGCTGGGATAGGTTGAGCATACTCAATTCTTTACATAACTGAGGAGAACGTTTGCTCTAACTGTTATAGACAATATATTTGGAAACTGAACTTACTTTCTCTGCCTACCATCTTCTGTTTGCATTAACATGGATGGACATACTAAATCACAATATCCTACAAAACACCGTTTTTGATCAAGGAACTCATTTTACAAAAGCAACAGGCTGATGCTCATGGTGTTCACTAATATTACCATGTATTCATCTCATCAGACAATTAGCCAGTTATGGAAACAGTTGAGAAGCTGGGTACTCGGAACCAGCAACCATTGTTCATGTTCAGCAACCATTGTTCACTGTTTCTTTTATAAGTAGAATATGTGGATTTAGAAATTAAGGGTTAGAAATGGAGTGAACTATCACACTATTATATATAATTATATATTTACAGTTTTCAACGTAACCTCCCTGCAACTCTGAGTCCTGCAGGCTTAAGGGTTTTAGAACCAAGAGAATAATGCTTCCAATATCTTGTTGATGATTTAATTGAATTATAAGCTGATTGCTCTATGACCATTTTGAGATTGAATGCCATTGGAGAAATAGGCAAAACAGAATATTGTACTGTTGGCTGGGGTAACTGATTATAGATATTATGGGGAAATAGTTTCTCATACACAATGTGGAAAAGGATGAGAAATGACACAATTCAAGAGATTCCCTTAATGCTTCTTAGTAATGTAATGAACAGGAGTAAAATTTGCCATAATCATCTCCATACAGTTAAGGCAATAAAGGGCTCAGAAGCCTTCAGATTGAAGGTGTGATTCATCCCATCCTCTCTAGCCAAGGTGATACTTAGTGTAAAAGGAAAATAGAATAGGTGGTGGAGGGAAATACTTATAAATACCAATCATAGCCTTATGACTAATTGCAGAAATAAAAACTATAATATAGACATTGGATTTTTTCCTTGAGTGATTACAGACACACTCACACATACATTTAGTGTTTGATTTCTTTCCCATATCATAACTGATTACTGCTGTTGAAATTTAATTGTATGTTTAAGAATATAAAAATGCAGGGGCGCCTGGGTGGCTCAGCGGGTTAAAGCCTCTGCCTTCGGCTCAGGTCATGATCCCAGTGTCCTGGGATCGAGTCCCACGTCGGGCTCTCTGCTCATCAGGGAGCCTGCTTCCCTTCCTCTCTCTCTGCCTGCCTCTCTGCCTACTTGTGATCTCTGTCTGTCAAATAAATAAATAAAATCTTTAAAAAAAAGAAAGAATATAAAAATGCATAGTCATATACTGAGTGGAAGAAAGTATTACCAGAGATCCTGGAACTAAAACTGCATACAAGTTGAATGAGACTTTGGGAGTTGTGATTGGTCTTTTTGTTTGTATGAATAATTTCAGTATGTTGGTTGAGAATATTATTATTATTATTATTTGAAGTTCAGTATTAAAGAAGGGTGTATTCTGGTCAATATAGTGGATAATCATCATTTTATTTTTCTGACTTCTAGTATTTTTTTTTTTGAACACTGTAGAAGTTTGCTTTTGTTGTATAACAAATCACCCCAAGATTTAATGGCTTAAAACAACAACTTTATTTCCTTATAATTCTGCAGGTTAGAAATTTGGATTAGGCTCAGCTGAGATGGCTCATCGCTGTTCCACACTGTATCAGTGGGAATCATTCATGCATTTGTGCTCGGCTGGATGGTCTTCTCACTGCCTGGAACTTGGCAGGACCCATGTAAGTAACTTACCTCTATTTTACTTCCTGGCCGGCAGGCTGCCCTGAGATTATTGCCATGGTGGTGGCGGCAGAGTTTCCAAAAGCAGTAAGAGAGGGCAGTTGTTATTTATGAGTACATTTCCAGCCTTTGCTCGTACCCTATTTACTAATGTTTCATTGGCTAAAGCAATCACATGGCTTATCCTCAATTTGGGGTATAGATAAGAAGACTCCAGTCCTTAATTGCAGGAACTATAAAATCATGTTACAAAATATTAGGAAGAATCTTTAGCTATTTTTGCTGTCTATCACAAACACACCGTCAGTAGACATTAGAGGCTTCCTAGCCTTTCCTGTGCTGTGAGCTAGGACCCAGCCTCTTCCAATTAGGTGCACCCTGAGCTGACTTTCCATCAGGCTTTGAAGATAGTAGCTCGAAGAATCAAGCAGCATTTTAATTCCAGTTTGAAAGGTGGAGGCATCCTCATCCAGTTTTCAGAGGCAGAAGTGGCTAAGGCTCTCGTGGTATCATCCAGGGTCCAACTCTCATGGTGGTGGTGATTTGATGTTTGCTGTCTGCTCAGTGGCTATAGAAATGTTGCCTTCATTGAACCAGTTCTGAGCTGTAGTTTGAGGCTTTTTTTTTTTTTTTTTTTTGGCCTGCTGAGTATTCAAACCTGGTTCTAGGGTCTTCATGGAGATTTTGTGTGAATTACCTAACAAACTAATAAATTTCTTTTCTAAATATATGTATTTAGATTGAATTGATTTCTACTGTTTCCCATTAAAAATCTTAACTTATATGATCCTTCCATATCCCATTTCTTATCTTCCTTCTCAGGGATAATAACCATCCTGAATGGAGTATGTTTTTACAGATTTATTACATAAAAATGCATACATAAAAATACATAAATACTTTAGTATATGTCAAAACCTTATCTTATTAGTAAAATACTGTGTATAACATTCAGCAACTTGCTCCTTCATCCAACATCATGGTTTAAAGAATTATTCTTTTTGATATACTTGCTGGGTATGGTATCTCATTAAAATTTTCTTTTGTATTGATTGGCTGGCAAATTTGACCACCTTTCCTTATGTTTATCAACATTTATTTTTATTTTTGTCAAATGGATAAATAAATGCACTCTATGCAGATTATTTTTACTGACTTGAATGATGGACTAGCATATTTAGATTTTTATTTTCTGCCATGTTTTTTCTCCATGATTCCTATTTTGCTATTCCTATTTAAGAAGAAAGGTTTTTTTGGATTTTGTTTTTGTCTGTTTTAAGGTGGGGGAAAGGGACAGAGGGAGAGATAATCTTAACCAGGCTCCACACCCAGTGCAGAGCCTGTCACAGGGCTCAGTCTCAAAACAGAGTTCATGACCTGAGCTGAAATTAAGAATCCAAAGCTTAACCAACTCAGCCACTGAGGCACCCCGAGAAGATAGTTTTTATATTTCAATCAGCTTTTAAGTTTTCCTCAGAGAAGGGTTAATTTGAAATGGTGGATTGATTCTTATTGGAAGTGGATGTCTCTATATATTTATTAAAATTTTCATTTCTCTGACTTTGGTAATGCCAATTATCAATTTGTTCTCTGCATTTAAGAGTTTATTTTTTTGTTGTTGTTGTTTTTTTTTTTTTTTTTAGATTCCACATATAAATAAATACCATAGGGTATTTGTCCTTCTCTGTCTGACTTATTTCTCTTAGCTTTTTGAGAGTTTGTTTATAATGTATCTTAGTGAAGATCTCTTTAGATTGAATCTATTTGGGGTTTTTTGAACCTCATGTACCTGGATGGCCATATCTATCCAAATTTGGGATATTTTCATTCATTATTTCTTTAAGTAAGTTTTTGTTCCCTTTTTCTTCTTCTGGAACTACCATAATGTGAAATTTGTTTCAATTGATGGTGTCCCACTATTGACATATGCTTTTGTTTTATTACTATTTCTTGTTTCTCCTTTGACTGGATAATATCAGGAGGTCTGTTTGCAGCTTTCAGGTTCTTTCCTCTGCTTTATTAAAAATTTGTTGAAGCACTCTATTGCATTTTTCATTTTATTCATTGAATTCCTCAGCTTCAGAATTTGGTTCTTTTTTATGATTTTTATCTCTTTGTTGAACTTCTCATTTTGTTCATGTGTTATTTTCCCGAGTTCATTGAGTTGTCTCTGTTTGTTCTCTTGAATTTTGCTGAGCATCCTTAAAACAATTATTTTGAGTTCTTTTTCAGGTAGCTTAGAGGTCTCAATTTCTTTGGGATCAGTTATGGGAAATTTATTTTGTTCTTTTGGTGGTATTGTGTTTCCTTTCTGTTTCTAATGGCTTTGTACTTATGCCTATGCATTTTAGGGAAAAATTATCTCTTTCAGCCTTTTGGGACTGGCTTTGGTAGGGAATAGCTTTCGTCTGATGTTATCTCTGAGGGCACCAGCTGGATAGGGTACAACATTTCTGGTTCCTGGAGGTCACCAAAGCATAGTCTCTGTACAATTCAACTAGCCAAGGTCATTGTTGGCAAAGAATGAGAAGGTCTGTGGGAGGAAGTTCTTGCCAACAGGATCCCTTTTGATGTCAGGTCTGGCATGCTACCTAATGACTGCAGAGCCAGGGTCCTGGGATCAAGTGCACATGGAACTACCACAATGCCTGGAATCTAGGGCACAGGCATACTTGTTATGGCATGGTGCCTGTGTCTGAGGTGTGGGTGTAGGCACATCTTCTGTGGAACTGCGGTCTGGGGCTCTGGAGCTCTCTGGAGTGATTTGGGCCCAGAGAGAGACATGCATCAGTAGCATGAGCCCTGGGATGACAGAGTGTAATGGTGGTTTGAGCCTAGGGGTCAGGGTTTAGTAACAGCATGCCCTGGGGATGGTAGGTGAGAGTCCTGACTTTGACCCCAGCATGCAGAGTGCAGAGCAGATTTGCCTTTGTTATGCTAAACCAAATTCCTGACTCATGGCACAGGGCAAAGGCTGGTGATGATGGCTCAAATCCATGACTGAGACCTAGGGACAGGTACAGAACAGCATCAGCGTAGCCCAGTTGTTTCAGGTCAAAACCCCAACTTGGGACTTAGATGGTGTGATACACAACAGTGACAGCTGGGCATTATTGTTGGTGGATCAGCATGACTTGGGACCTGAGGACAGGGCACGGAGGAGGAGAATGCAGCCCTTGTTATAGGGGATCCAAGCCCTGCTTTAGACCTCGGACAGGGTACAGAGCAGTGGTAGCTCCAGTCCCATGCATGGTGAGGTGCTGTGGCATCCTGATCCAAAAAGCCTGCCATAGTAGCTACTGGGGTCCCTGGAGCAGGTTTCACAGCAGTGACAGCTCTAGCCATAAGAAGGAGGTACAGTAGAAGGAAAAGCTAGGGGTGGGTCTTCAGTAGTAAAGGCTGAAAATATCCACAACAGCGAGGCTTGCTGGGATTCTCCTGCTCTTCCCTGGGGGCAGAATTATTCTAAGGGAATCCTTCTTGGCACTGAACTGCCCTCAACTGGGGTGTGGGGAGATGCAGGCAAAATACTTCTCATGCTTTTCCTATATGCCACCCCTGGTTTATGCTACTGTTTTTGTTGTTGTAGGGGTGATGAGTGTTGAGACCTCCTATTCTGCCTTTTTGCTGATGTCACCTCCAGCAACTCTGAATCTTTTCCCTGTCTTTATAGTTTTGCATTTTGAAGAATGTTGTATAGTTGGAATCATATAGTAGATAACTTTTTCATATTGGTTTCTTTCACTTAATATACAATTAAGGCTCCTCTGTATTTTCCCGTGGCTTCACATCCCATTTTTTTTTAATTGCTTAAAAATATTCTATTGTCTGGATGTACCACTGTTTATTCATTCACCTACTGGAGGGCATATTGATTGCTTTTATGTTTTGGCAGTTATGAATAAAGCTGCTATAAACATCCTTATCCAGGTTTTTATGTGGACTTAAGATTTCAGCTCTTATGGGTAAATATCAAGGAACACAGTCGATGGAACTGTGTTTAGTTTTGTAAAAAATTGCCAAAATGTCTTCTAAAATAGCTGTTCCATTTTGCATTCCCACCAGAAATGAATGAGGGTTCCTGTTGCTCCACATCCTCACTAGCATTTGGTTTTGGATTTTGGCTGTTCTAATAGGTGCGTAGTAGTATCTCATGGTTATCATATTTTGGAATTCTCTAATGACATGATGAGGAGCATCTTTTCATACCCTGATATGCCATATGTGTGTCTTCTTTGTTTGGTGTCTATTCAGATCTTTCGTTCATTTTTAAATTGAGAGTTTTTTATTGTTGATTTTTAAGAGTTGTTTGTATGTTTTAGGTTGGTAATGGTCCTTTATCAAACATATTTTTTGGGGCACCTGGGTGGCTCAGTGGGTTAAGGCCTCTGCCTTCGGCTCCGGTCATAATCCCAGCGTCCTGGGATCGAGCCCCACATCAGGCTCTCTGCTCTGCAGGGAGCCTGCTTCCTCCTCTCTCTCTGCCTGCCTCTCTGCCTAATTGTGATCTCTGTCTTTATTTGACAGACAAATAAATAAAATCTTTAAAAAAAAACATTTAAAAAAAGATTTTATGTATGTATGCATGTATTTATTGTGATGTTAGTCACCATAAAATACATCATTAGTTTTTGATGCACTGTATTTATGTATGTATATATGCATGTATGTATGTATTTATTTTTTTTTATTTATTATTATTTTTTTAAAGATTTTATTTATTTGTCAGAGAGAGAGAGTGAGCACAGGAGACAGAATGGCAGGCAGAGGCAGAGGGAGAAGCAGGCTCCCTGCTGAGCAAGGAGCCCGAAGTGGGACTCGATCCCAGGACGCCAGGATCATGACCTGAGCCAAAGAAAGCGGCTTAACCAACTGAGCCACCCAGGCATCCCTGTATTTATTTATTTTAAAGAGAGAAAGAGCAAGGGGAGGGAGAAAGACAAGCAAACAGTTCTGAGCATGGAGCCTGATGTGAGGCTTGATTTCGGAACACTGAGATCCTGAGCTGAGCTGAAACCAAGAGCGGATGCTCAACTGACTGAGCAACTCAGGTGCCCCATCAAATATATCTTTTGCAAGTATTTTCTCCCAGTCTGTGTCTTGTCTTCTCATTCTCTTGATAGTGTCTTTTGCAGAGCATCAATAGGCTATATTCTGGTAATTTCAGCCAAAACATACAGTAATATTCTGCACATTTAGCCTCCAAAGATTGGTATAAGGTGAAGATTGGTATTTGTGTGAAGGAATAAGAGCTACCTGGCAGGTCTCTGAGAAAGACTTAGAGGAAAAGCGAGTGAGTAATGGGGACTTTTACCTTTATTTCATGTGAGTGACTTATACATCTAGCACATAGCAGACCTTCAGGTATTTAGGATTGAGAAAGGAGAAGAAAATGTTCAACAGAACAAGATACCAGCCACTGGGTGTAATTGGTTCAAACCCAGTACTTTCTGTCTGTCCTTACTGTGTGACCTTGTTACAACTTCTTCAACCCTACAGTAGATGGGCATTCCCTATTTTCCAGGGTTGCTGTTGGGAATAAATGACATAGATATGTAGTGGTACATGGTCCAGTGCCTAGGCTGTGACATGTGCTCCCCATGTTAGCCACTGCTCATCTTTCCTTCTTTCCTTAAGAGTCATCATTGTGGAGAGATTCAAGGCTACAAAATTATTAGCCATTAAAGAAATTTATGAGTGCTCCCATACCAGTTTTAAACATACATAGGGATTCTCAGTGACCATGTGTGTTATACACTTGTGTGTCTTTATAAAAGAATAATTCTACTATACGTCTCTACTGTTAAATAGTGTGTGGACCAAAAGGCGCATTTGGAAAGAACCACTGAGGATACAAAACCTAGTTTTAATAAAACAAGATTCTGGATGACTGGAAGGCTGAAACAAAACTAGTAGTTCCAAAGGTCATGATAAATGAATTAGGAAAGTAATCAAAATGGCTTAGCAAAGCAAGGCTGTCATTCTTCATCTTAATGAATCTCTTAAAGAGTAAATAAAAGGAGAAAGATGAAAGTAATTATTGACTGTGTACCTAGTTATTGAAGCTGCTGGTATCTCCAAGGAATACAATTCATAAAGCCGAGGCTGTAGGTGAATATACATATATGTCACACAGCTGCCTCAGCCCTGGGAACTACATATCGTGTTTACAGAGTGAGTGTACAAATACTAATTTTAATGAATATGTTATGTAGAACTCTGGCCCTGTGTTACACCCTGCTCAGTTTATACAGCTGTTGTCCTGGGAGTTAGGAGGGCTAGAAAGACCTGGAAGTAGGTGTCAGAGACTTAAGTTAGCTGCCATCTCTACCGTTCCTTTCTGAATAAGAAGGCATCAAATGTCCTGGCCTGCCATTGAACAACAAAAAGCATAGGGGAGACAAATGAAGGTAAAGTTTTTAGAAAGTGTTTCAAAAAAGGAAGATGAATGATCCACAATATTATTATTATGAGAAATATAATAAGCACTCTTTCTATGTATATTGTGTTAGAGGATGGCTTACTGGTACTGATCTTTTTTTTTTTTAAGATTTATTTATTTATTTTAGACAGAGAGAGAGAGAGCGCGCATGCGCAAGCATGCATGAGTGGGAGGGGCAGAAGGGGAGAGAATCTCAGACTCCATGCTGAGCAGGGAGCCAACATGAGGCTTGATCTCATAACCCTGAGATCACAACCTTGTAATTGAGACCTGAGGCCAAACCAGCTTAACCAACTGAGCCACCCAGGCACCCCAGTGGTGCAGATTTTGTTGGCATCAACCCAACAGGACACTGTTAGAGCTGAGGGGTCTCTGATCATTTTAGTGGTTGATGAAGAATATACAGATCAGCCTTCCATTTTGTCACTTTGACCAGTGCAGCTATTAAATCATCTATTCTAGTAAGTTGTAACTCATTATATAAAGATCATATTACTTTACATTTTTAATTTAAAGACACTTGTAAATTCTGTCATGAAAACATTATGAAGCCAGTATGGAAGTGTTATTTCGTATATCAAGAAAAAGTGCTTTATATATATGTGTATAAATATAAATTATATAAAATAGGTTATGCTAAAAGTTATTTTATATATGCAGTTTTTAAAAACAAAATGAAGATACAGTACTGTTTTGTTACCAGATTTATTTTACTTACCAGTGTAAACATGAAAGAACATGAATAGTATTCATTTAGATTCTGGAATGTGGATATACCAGATAGATCATATACCATATTAGTTTATTTAACTAAACTCTATACCTGGAGACATAGGTCATTTTCATTTTTAAAATAAACCTGTGCCAAATATATTTGTAATTAAATTTCTCTTTCCTAGGGACTCCTGGGTGGCTCAGTTGGTTAAGCAGCTGCCTTCGGCTCAGGTCATGATCCCAGTGTCCTGGGATCGAGTCCCACATCGGGCTCCTTGCTCGGCAGGGAGCCTGCTTCTCCCTCTAACTCTGTCTTTCACTCTGTCTGCCTGTGCTCGCTCTCGCTCGCTCTCTCTGACAAATAAATAAATAAAATCTTTAAAAAAAAATTCTCTTTCCTAGAATTGACTCCTAGAATTGATATTGATGAATGAAGAATCAGAGCAATTTTAAGGCAGAAAAGTTTTGGATAAACCTGAAACTTTTAAAGAAATTGATGTTAGAAACAATGAAGAATTAATAAGAACAATGAAAACTTTTTTTGAAGGAGGGACAGCTGTAAAGATCAGAGCAGGATATCATGTGCCCAGAGAAGAGCATTGTTAATACAGCCTATAGGAATTACTCAGTCTAGGTTATGATTGTAAAAAGAGCATTTTTTTTTAGATCTACTTGAAATTAAGGGAGTGGATTTAAGACTAAAAAAAAGGATGTGCTTTTCACAGTGATAAAGCAACTATGTAGATGTAGCTTTTGTGGTGGACTAGAGGGCTAAAGGGGATGGTTTGCAAAGTTTCCTAGAAATCATGGGGCAACCTATCATGGGCTACATCTTTCCATACTATAATAGTTCTGACTCATGTGGAAGTTATAGGAAGAGGCATGTTGACTCTGTGACTATGACTAAATTATTCTTTGGAGTAAAGATTTTAAGAAGCCGATGTTTCAGACCTTGACCATACAATGCAACAGAATTGACCTTTTAGAGAATGATTATTTTATTTTATTTTTGTAGGGGAGGATCATTTTAGGATTGGTTTAGACGTTATATATCCATCTTATTGCAGTTGATTCAATTCTGTTCTTAAAATGTTGTTTTGGATTGACTGTTCTTCAGGCATATTTTTCTGTCTAGACATAACCTAAATGGCAGACAGCAAGAGGCTCTGTAAATATCACTTGTATCTGCAAACCCAAAGGCAATCTGGGGCCACATATCTGTCATTTCTGTCACACTTACACAGAAAGTAGTCAATCTCAGCTTCCCTCAGCCCATCTCAGAGTCAAGCCCTAAAGAATTTCAGCTGGAAAAGTGACTACATTCAGTCTTTGTGTCAATACTATCCAAATCTCTAAGGGTATTTAGCACCTTACTTTCTCTAGGAGGTGAGATGAGGGATTATTAGTCAAATGTCTGCTGTTTGAACTTCTTGAGAAGCGACAGCCTCAGCCCCTCCGATATCCTCAGAACCCCTAAATTTTATCCATGCTATATACTTGGGATAGAACTTGAATTCTATTTGTGGCCCTTGCAACCTTACCCTGAAAGACACTTACTGTTCCAGAGCCTAGCTGTTGGCTGACATCTTGCTTTATTCAGGCACATAACCTTTAAACCAGGACTTGGCCACTTATAACCTGTCTCTAGGCATTGTATCGTCTCCTGCTGCTTTGATCTACATTTTCACCATTTAGACCCTTTCAATATTGACACTCACCTGTATTAGATCCAGGGCACCAGCACCGTGTTGATTAGTATCTGCTAAGAGGCCATAAAGACTTTTACTTTATTTCCTTTTGGTCTTTGTCCCACCCATTGTGATATATTCTTATCTCCCCTTCTGTTGGCTTTTGAGATTTCAACACACCTAGTAGCAGAGGCTCAGCAAATTATACTAATGACGATAAGGGCATATAGTAGGAAAAGCACACTGTCTTAGTTGCCCCACCTTGTAAATATGAAAATGAAAGATTAGTCTATTTATTAGAAATAATGCAATATTTATTTTAAATGACTGCATTTTCTGCATTATTTTCTATCACCAGTTTACTTTTCCATTGATGTTGGGAACAGGGTGGGAGGCTTTTTTTTTCTTTTTAACCCCCTTCTGTATAATTATTTTTTGGCAGGTTATAGCTCTTTACAATAGCAGTCTGGAAATGCTAAAGGTTTGGCAATGGAAAAAGTGTGAACTGTGTTTAATTTTGTTTGCTGATATTTATATATTTTTCCTAAAATGATAGTCACGAGGATATATTAAAGGGAAGTATACTATTCACTTAGGAGTACCTGAATCTAGGAAGAGCCATTTAGGTCAAGTTGGGTTTATACTTTTACAGACCTTGCTATTCCATTTTATTTTAGTGGTAAAGTCTTTAAGATGAGGGGCAGAGGAGGAGAGAGAGAATATGATTATGTCTATATCTTATAAGAATACATTTATTGTTAAGTAAATTAAATCCAGATGATTAAAATAATTAGAATTTAGTGATAAAAAGCATTCAGATGTAGCATTTTACATTTTTACGCCTCAAATCAGTATTGCCAATATATTTTGTACTTGAAATTGTTTAAATTGAAGGTAAGCATAATAAAATCCTTACCACTTTCAGTGAACCCTGTACTTAGTCATGTACTCTGATTAGGTAATGCTTTCTCTATGGTAAGAGCAAAGTTTGACTTAATGGAAAGGGTGCTGGTATTAATGTTGGAATATTTGGGTTTGAATCCAGGGGGCTCTACCTACTAACTGCCCATTTATATGGGGTAAGTTATTTAATCTCTTCATATCTCAGTGTCCTCATCTATAAAACAAGAACAGTAATAGTTACCTCTCTAGGTTATATGGGAATGAAATTTGAAAGTAACTCATGGTAGGTACTTTGTGTGCATTTCTTTTCTCAGTTTTTAGAAATGTTTAAACAAAGATAGGACAACACAGAGCAGGGTGTAGTGGAAAATTTTTAGGTGACCTTGAAAGTCATAACGAACCTTAATATCTCTTACCAGTGGTTCCTAAATGGACTTTTGTTGTTACGTGGTTTTTCATTCAACTCGATTATCTGGGCATTTATTATGATATTCCATTATGTCCTTGGTTGGTATACACAGGGAATGTATGTATGTGGAGGATGCATTTGCCTCTTTTCTGCATTGTTTTCTTGTACCCACAGTGTACTGCCACCTTCTGTTTATCTCATTTGGGACTTGTCCCTTATCTCTGTCTTGAGTGGTATATTCTCCAGTGTCCTATGTTTTTTTCCTTACTAGGGTTCACTCCATAATCTCTGAAGTAATATGTATCTCAGAGGTTGCTGTGAGGGTAAATGAATAAATTAAAGCACTAGAATACATTAGAACAGTGTCTTGGGATTAAGTAAGTGCTTAGTAGATTTTAATGTCCAGTCTGCTTAAGCTGGGGCTTGTTCTATTGGGTTGGCCTCTTCTGTTCAGTTTTTTTCTGAGCAGGACTCCTTGCTGTCTTTGACAAATTCAAGAAAGATCATAGCAAGGTTAGAGTCTTGGTATTTGGGTTAAAAACATCATTGAACATTGGGGAGGGTATGTGCTTTGGTGAGTGCTGTGAAGTGTGTAAACCTGGTGATTCACAGACCTGTACCCCTGGGGATAAAAATATATGTTTATAAAAAATAAAAAATTAAAAAAAAACAAAAAAAATCATTGGAAGTGTCCTTTGTTAGGTAAGAAACTACAAAGTTATCCATTGGGCAAGCATATTCTATACATGAAAGTATTCATAAGTAAGATGTCATTTTCACTTTGTCACAGGTATTTATTTTGTTATACTTTTCATATTTTTAAGTTTTATAATCAATTTGTATATCCATGTATAAGTTATTAAAAACAGAAAAATTCCAGAGAAAAAGCATCCATGCACAATAATGTTCTTCTCATTCCCATATAATTCAGTTTATTTCTAACAAGAACATCAAAGTTTCTGACCATGGAAGAGTGACCTTTAAAAAAAAGACCTGGCAACCAGATAAACTACACATCATTTACAGAAGGATTCAGTGGAATTTGCTCCATCTATTTCCCTATCCTCTAGAGAAAATTATTCATTCTAGAAGGGCACAGGTGATTGAGGAGGGAAGACTCAGATGGAAAAGAGACAATGCTTTGAGCTGTGGTTGTGAAAAAGTGTCTAGACCTCTGGGTTTTCACCCATGGAGTGAGGCAGTTGTACTAGATCATTTTAAAGGAGCTTTCCAGGTCAAATAGGGTGAGCTCTACTGTGTTAAGCTGTACCGTGTCTGTGTTGTTTAGGTAGAAATCCTAAGCTCACTACAGGACTATAAGCATCTTATAGATGAGTCGACGAAGTTCAGTTCACTAGTCCTTGGATCCTCAATATTAACTCAATGCCTGATCAGTCTCCTAGGCTTCATACCTGCTGAGATATTCTGTAGTAGAGGTGTCTTACTTTCCAGGTTTCAGTGAGGGATAAGTTAATATATTTAGAAGTGCTCAGAGAGTTGCAAAGTTTATCTCTTTTAATGTAAGGAGAAGAGGAGAAGTTGTAAAATGAAGGAACCTAATACACCAAGAATATTTGGAGCTGGAAGAAAATATTATTTATAGTAGAGGACACAGGTTGTAGAGGTAAAGTGACAACCCAGTAAGTTAGCTGGTGGCTGACAGATAACAGAAAACAGGCTGTTACAATCCTGAATTCATGAAACTGCAGCTTTCAATTAGTTAATATGAACATTTATAAAAGAGAATAAAGCAACATAAAGGAAAAGAGGTTACCTACACCAATATAACAGCCCAGTGGGAGCTATTGCAATATTTGCCCTTAAGGATTTTAATTAAATAAGTAATAGTCATTTTACATAAGGACACTGCACTGTAAATCAGGTTGCTCTGTAAAAGTCAGAAATATGAGTCTGAATGTGGGAATAGTTTTACTCTTATTATATAGATGCTGACTTTTACCTTATCATGGGGCTCTGGAAAAAGTTGCTTTTATTTACCCTCACTGACTTGTTCTCATATATGCAGAAGATCTCTTGGTTTTGTAAGAAATGAACCAGGCTCTCAATTTGCCTCACATATGAATGTATATTTTTAGCTCAGTCACTGAGAAGCTGAAACATATTTACTTGTTATAAATACAGCTTATAAATGAAATGCTTGAGAATGTTTTAGCTCATAGGGTCCAGAAGAGATTCTAATAAGTTCAGGAGCATACTAGAAAAGGTGTTCATGTTGTATGTGGATATGTCTTTAGGGAGACCTGAATTTTCAAAATTTAACCATAGGTAATGAGCATTGGTGTTCATTATAGTCAAGCTGTCTTTGAAGTGTGGACAATTTAAGTGGGAATTGGCATTCAAGTGAAATAGCAGATGAACACTCAGAGATCAACTAGGAATAGAAAAGGGAAAAAGGAAGAATTAAGCACACTCTTCCCATGTATCTTTTAAAAGTCTTATAAAAAAGCATGCTCATTTTAGAACATTTAGAAGATACCAATAACCACACAGAAAAAAGGAAAAAAAATTTCTGCAATCTTATTATCCAAAGCTAATAACGACTTCCAATTTAGTGTGTAACCACTTCCCTGGTTGTTTTCTGTATATTTAAGCATTATGTATAAACAAACATGGAATATTCCTCTTTTATAATTAGGTTTTTCTACCTACAACACCATGAGTCTACTTTCATGAAGTTAAGTACAGTATATTTTTTGTCACATACTAAACAGGGATACTTTAGGGTAATCAAAACCAAATATCACATATAAAAACTTGTTTTGTAAAATGCCTTAAATCTAATTCCTATCAAGGCCCTACCCTGCTTCAAAGATTTTACATAAGAGTGCGTAAGAGATTTTACAATGGTGATTTCATTGTAATGTGGTACTTCAAGATACATTTCTTTAGGGTAGTGGTTTGGATCCGTATTGGGACTGGTGATTTAAAGTCATAGCACTGGTTTTCAGGCATACTTATATTTAGAACCAAGAAGTAATAAACCTTTTTCCCAGAAGCATTCTCTTTATTGTCTTTCCTTTGTAAGATAAAGAGAAGTAGGAATTTTAGAACTTCTAGACAATGCATTGTATAAAGCAGGTTAATGGAGTTCTCTGGATTATGATATAGGGCATATTGACTAAGGCACCTCACTCAGGGACTCCTTTAAAATGTCTTTATGGGGGCACCTGGGTGGCTCAGTGGGTTAAGCCTCTGCCTTCAGCTCAGGTCATGATCCCAGGGTCCTGGGATCGAGCCCCACATAGGGCTTTCTGCTCTGCAGGGAGCCTGCTTCCTCCTCTCTCTCTGCCTGCCTCTCTGCCTACTTGTGATCTCTGTCAGATAAATAAAGAAAAAATCTTAAAAAAAAATAAAATAAAATGTCTTTATGGCTTTGAGGAACCATGAATGGGCTGAGCCAGCACTATAAACACTAAAACTTTTCTATATTCAGGATACTATTACTGAGATAAAGCATCACATTTTTATTAAAAGAACTAAATATCTGAAAGAAAAGAAACAATATGGTTAATTCTGATGCATGACATAGAACTCATTTCATTTTTCTCTGAGCTGGGAAATTTTTACTGCGATTCCTGCTAAAATAGTGAAGGAAACAATTATGTAAAGATGTAAAATAATTTTTAACATAGTTGGCTCATCATGCATGTGTTCAGGCATTAATTTATACAAATATATTTATCCAACATCTAGTACATGTCAGGCTCAGCTCAGTCTTTGAGTAACACACTTTAGAGAGAAATGACCCTCCTGTTAATGTATGTTTATAACTCTTCTTAGAGTATTGTGCTTATTTTTCCAAGCCATGGTATTTTGGTGACTGGGTGTTGGAAGGAGCTGTTCTCATCAGAGGGGTGAAATCTTTCATGGTGTCCGCTACCTGAGGAAGAAGGGGTCTCTCAATTTGGTTGATCTGATGTGCCCTTTGGAAAACAGTCCTTAATCTTGAAGAAAGTAATAAGGTATTTAGGAGGGAGGGGAGCTGGTGAGTTGTACTTTGGGATGTGGTACACTCCCTTTGCTGAAAGATAGAATTGTCCACGGTGGTGAAGACCCATAAGCTGGCCTCCATTTAACTTCCTCAGTAACTGTGACTGACTGTACTCACAGCATGAAATGAATCACTACTAATTATCCCAAGTAGCCTGCAAGATAAGAGGCATTTTATTTATTTTCACATGAGGAAACTAGCTTTAAGAAAGAGAAAACAACTTATGAAGGTTTAGTTGCAGAATGTAAAAGTCATTCTAGCTATTTTAAATGAAAAGGGATTTAAGAAATTTAGGTATTTACAAAATTATGGAAAGAACTAGAGCATCAGTCCCTAACCTGGGCCTCCTGGAATGACTCCCAGAACACTAGCATATGACTGTCTGGCCAAGGAAACTGCTACCTCTACTATACTTGGGCAACTGGGAATCAATTGCTGCTTCAAAACTATAGTGTCTTAGCTGTGATTTGGGACTAATAGCTCCAGAACCAAGCTGAGCCTTCAGCACCTGTATTTGCAAAATTTATAACCTGCATCCTGTCTCTCAATAGTCACTAAGCTGGTCACTCAGACCCTTTGTTAATTTGGAAAACCAAATTCCTATGATCCCTGTATTCCTATATGCTAACAGAAATAGTAGGAGCAGCAGAAGTGGCTTCTGGAGACTCCTGTATTCCAAATTTCCCATGAATGCTTCATACTGGTAGAACCTAAAGCACATCCTGAACGTTAGTTGCAAGGAGACCTGGGAGAAGAGGTTTTTAGATCAAGAAGTCAAATGGAAAGGAATGTAGAACAAATGTCCTGCATCAAATGACTATACCTATCACAAACAGGGAACAGTTATTTGGACTCAGGCTTGTCTAAGTTTGATGCCCTGGGTTCTCTCCACTATACCACACAGGCCAATTTGGAATGATTATGAAATTCACTTAGAAGAAACTGGGGATTATTTTTATTAATTTCTAGTTAATAAAAGGGAACCTTTTGATCAGGAAGTACTTGAATCAGACCCAAAGAAAGTTACACAGCCTGTCTTGGAGTTGGAAGCCTGTGGTTTAGTCTCCTGAGTTGGAATAGACTGAGAAGCCATGATCATGGTCTGGCTGAATAAGAGAAAGCATAATGAGGGAAGCTGGGATATTCTGTTTAGTCTCAAGAGGAAACATTTTCTGAGCGTAGAGAATTTGTAAATATCTAGGGTCATTGGCAAGCCACTTTTTCTCTATAGAAAAAGAAAATTTTATTTATGGAAAAGTCTTAGGAGGTAGTGGGCAATTTGGCTTGCTCCATAAAGAGCTAAGGAGAAGCTGAGATCCCAGAGTATTAGGATATTTCATTTACTCTTGAGGTTCAAATTTGATATAGTAGCCATTACTGAGACTATCCAAAGTAAAAATAATAGGTACAGATTTACATGGATGGAAGCAGAGATTCTTCTAATCTTCTAGTCCACTTATTTTAAGAAGGAGGACTCAAGGTGGGGGTATGAGTTCTCTTGTTTCCCCGTATTATTGATCAATTTCCATTTACATAATGAATTATGCCAAATTAAAGGAGATACTGCTTTTGGCTCACATCCTTCTTCTTCATGGGATACTTATTTCTTTACTAGTTCAAACTTCGGACCATTCAGAATTTAGCTCAAACTCATTGGATTATAACTACTTGCAGGACCATGGAGTTGATAAACCACATTTTTAGTGCCCAGCACAATATTTGGAACACTTATTACACATTAAGTATACTGTTCCCTTCAAGAATTCTGACCCAGTTGAGAAGGAGTAAATAAAAGAAGAAAAATTTATTACTTATAGAGGCTAAATTCATAGGTCATAGTGCATTGGGAGAAGCATATGTTCCCTCTAATCTTACTCGCAAAAGAAAAATGGGCAGAAATGACTGAAGTATGGACATTTTTTTCTTCTCAAATTAATTAATCAAGTAAGTCATTCTACTTCCAGGTATGGAATTGGGAAAAATCCAGGAGTAAGGGGAAAATGTTTTTCTTTTATGTGGATACTGAATAGAAAGTTTTAATGTGAGTGAATGAGTGAATGCATGCATTTCTGAATGAATTATGGATGTATGAACAGCATCTCTTTCTCAACTCAATTTTTCCTGGGAAACAGTAAGCTAACCAGCCTTCAGGTGGGCTGGTTGTTCTTGGGATCACCCTGGAACTGGATGATAGTCCTAATCTCACTCACTTTCAGTGGCTGACCATTTTTGCCCAAATCCCACTTGTTAATAGCTATCTGAAGCCTGGAGCCTGGCTCTGAATCTTGGTCTCTGGACTAGGGAACTTAACCTTGTCACCCTGAGCATGCTGGGGGACTATTTTACAGTTTTATAGTTTCTAGGTTCTATAAACTTTCTCTAAATTACTAGATTTCAGATCTAATCATCTGATATTAAGTAACTCAGCTATCCTGAAATATTGGTATTGTCTTCCTATTCATTTTTACCCTGTAAATATGAACTTCTGTTATTACTATTTATCTTTTGGTGCTTGATATTTCCCCCATGCTCTATGAATGTCAATATTGGACTTGACTCTTTTTCACACCCTCCCATTCTAGTTGCGGGATAATAGCCTTCTGTTGTTGCTTTTATTCAGTTTGTTTGGGTCTCCTAACTGCATTACCTACCACAAACATTTTTGGGTTGAATCAATTATAATAGTTATCTTTAAATTAGGTTTCAAGCACCTGCAAAAGCAGGAATCATGTTTGATACTTTTGTAAACTCAGACACTTAATGTTTGGTGTTATATATATAAAGTAATGTTTGAGGAATTCTGCTACCAACTGCCTCATAACAGTAAACCCCTGAGTAGCCTTTAAGTAATGTCAAGCCAAAAAGCCTCTAAGTGCAAGGCATGATGGACACAGCCAAGAGGAGCCAAAGCTAAGATGACTAAGGTAGATGATAAATCACTAACAGAAAGGTATACTTTCATTAATTTGCAAGTGTTACTTATGTGGTATCTATCTCTTTGGTGCTCAAACCAAGGAACAGGCAAGAAGACATAAGGGAGGAAGGGAAGTGGTAGGGAAGGTAGCCACAATTATGGAGAGCCTTTACTTTGCCATGTTATTTAATTTAATCTTTGCAATAACTCATGGAAGTAGGCACAATATTTATTTTTTCATTTAAAGACAAAGAAATTGAGGATTAGTGAGGTTGGGTAATTTGCCTGAGATCATCTTCACATGGTTTTGGTGGAGCTGAGATTCCAGTCTTTATGTTTGGCTCATTTGGGGTTGGATTTTCTTTCTCATTGTTAATTGATCTGTATATGAGGATATCAGCTGGTGTTATGTTTTTGGCCTCTCTACACCCCTTGCTTCATCTAGAAGTTATGGTTAATTCAGGAGCAAGACTTCAGTTTCTTTCCTTTTTTATTTTATTTTTTATTATTTTTTTAATTTTTTATTTTGGGAACTAGATGCTTATGAGAAACAGAATTCTGGTTTGCTCCTCTGTGCTATAGCTTTTACAGGGGTAATACCTAGAGCACAGCCTGGTATTGGGGAGTAAGTCTGTCATATTCTGAGGTTTGGTTTCAAGAACCCCATGGTTGTCAGAACCTAAGTCACATTCATGAATCTCAGTGATATCAATATTAAGACTGATATTTGATTATTCATTTATCTATACCTTTTCTGATTATTTTGGTTCAGAAGTAAGCTGAAAATAAAAATGGCTTATATTTTGACTCCAAACCATATTCTTTTCCCTATATAAAGCTAAAAAAGTAAAATTAAACATAAAATAAACAGAAGATACAAAAAGACAGTAAATAGCAGACTTGAAGTTGGAAAGAGAAAGAAAAAAAGAAAACAGTTCAGCTGTTGCAAGAAATTCAGAGGAGAAATAATCAATTCCATATATCATGATCCCAGAGTGCACAGCATAGCACAATAATTAATGTTCATGATGACAATCCTTGATCCATCAAGATAAATTAAATTATGTTCAGCAGATTTTCTTTTCTTTACCTCAGCTGGGGAAGAATGTGTAATACATTTTAGAGAGATTGATTCTTTTGATAAAAGAAATGTCATTTTACTTATATTTGCTGGACTATCTAAGGAATACCATTGTGAAATACTTAAATATAGAAAAGTGAAAGGAATTGATTAATATTGCTTCTTAAGAACACCTTGTCTTGGAACACTACATCAAAAACTAATGATGTACTGTATAATGACTAACATAACATAAAAAATAATTTTCAAAAATCATAAATAAAGTTCTCTGAAACACTTAAAAAAAAGAATACACTGTCTTTTAAATTAAAAATTCTATCACAGCATCTGCATTTGCCTACTCCAATTTGCCTAATCAATATTAATTTTTAAAGTTTTATATTAATTTGTAAAATCAGCTTAAGTGCCTGTTTTTAACACTGTGGATGAGTTATGCCTTGTTTTTAAGCAAAATGTGTAAAGCATCCATCTGGATCTAAATTAAACTGAATCTTAGGGTCCAAGCTCATCAGACTTACATTATAATTAAATAAGTTCACAGTGATGGATAAACAATGTTATATTCATCCCAGAACATGGATATTTTAGTTGGCACTGCAGGAAGGAAAGGCGATGTTTAACAGGAGGTGGTGTGAAGGGGACGTCTTCAGGAGACAGTGTGAAGGTGTAAAATTCACACTAAGAGACCCTGCATGGTGGCATTGTGTTGAATCTTGTCAGAGTCCTGGAGTGGAGCAGACTGAGAGAGGCTGACCTCATGCTAATCATTCCCAAGAGACTAAAACACACAAAGCAGACTGTCAGCTTGTCAAATCACAATGGAGTAAGGGAAGATGAGGAGGAATATTCATAACCTTATATAGGGATACCCACTCGGTTGCATTAGGATGCCTGGGGGACCAAATTAAAAATTTAAAGGTTTTCTGGTCAACATGGAATTAAAACAAAGGCAAATGGGTAATCTTGAAGATTTCAACCAGCTGATGGTAGGGCCTATTGAATCATCCCTGAGCCACAAAGGAGTGACAACAATTTGTGGTAATATTTATTAATCATGTTGTCAGGCACATTATAAATGCTCTGATTATATTAATTCATAAATCCTTCCAGCAGCTCTAGGTGGTAACCTCCTAGGACATGTCCTCCCCACTAAGTAGTTGAGAAAATGTAAGAACCAGTTTAAGGAACTCTGCTGAGGTTATAGGGCAGGAGAGTTTCAGAGGTTGGATTCAGACCTAGGCAAACAGAGTCCAAAACCAACATTCTTAAGATTTATGCTATTTTATCTTTCTAGGGGTACTTTGTTTTAACTTGCTTTTGTGTGTCTCTCTCAGGGTTGTGCTGAATAAACACTGCCAAGTTCTCATTTCTTCTACTTGCCATTTCCATGTTCCAAGCTCTCCACTGTGATTTTGTTCTTAGAGTCTTCCTCTAAATAAATTACAATCACATGCATGTTACTGTTTACCAACTTATAATCACATTCTAGTTTTTTTAGTCTGAGTTTTCATCCAGTCCATTTGGATTGAGCATTAGGTATTTGCATTCATTTATACAATGATTAGATTACTCTCCAAGGAGCTGAGAGTCTTGAAGCTCATTTCCTTTTAACTGTGTGTATATTTTACAAGCTTTATTGAAACCTGATTTCTGTTACTTTTAAGTTCTTGGGAATCTGGTAGAACATGCTTCTCATTGTTGCTGTCATATATCACAAATAATTAATAGATAAAATATTGATGGAGGAGTCTCAGAATGGATTATAACACTATTTAACTCTTGACAAGTGGATGTATTATTAAGAATCCCCAAATGCCCAAACTTTTATAACTTTATTTAATGTAAAGAACTGGGACTGATAAAATATCTTGTCAAAATTTAGTTTTTTATTTGCACTTAGAGATTGTCTAAGAATAGCATGGAAGAGGATTTTATATTTGTGGGTTTTGGTATGATCAATTCCCTATCATTAATCATATTAATCATGGCTGTAAAATGAGCCTAAAATTCCCCTCCCAATGTATTTTATGTTCTTCTGTAAGTGTAGAGGTAGCCTAATATTAGGTTGTTTTTCAGATCCTCTGAGAAGTTCCTTGAGATCCTTGGAAAGAAGCTGCTTTATAAAGTCTCCTACTAAGTATTTGAGACAGCCACTTATGAATTATTATGTGCTGACAACTTTATCTGACTGTACCAAAAGATGTGGGGTGGATTATGAATCAGCTTATGGAGAGGCAACTCAATTTTATAGACTGTCAATTATTTTTAAGACAGGTGAGGTCATATAACAAATAACCTTGCTCCTCCAAAATCCTATGTGGATGCTCAGACATTCTGAAGTCTTTACTGGATTTTCCTGCCTTGGCAGTAAACTGTCAAATGTTCAGCAAAGTCAGTGTGTCTTGGCAGAGTGGCAGGGCTGGCTGACACACACACCAAAAGGAGGAACAGGAGGGGTTGGAGAGTTCTAACCTTCTATACAGATGTGAGGCCTGGATTATGCCCTGGCTTCCATTCAGTCTTTGGAGATGTTTCAATTCATAAATTATAAATATTATATATTGCTGCACAGGTCATGAGAGAACAGCAGATAATAATTCTAAGACTGTTATTAGAAGAAAGCAATCCTTTGGGAGAAGGGGAGGTTGGATGAGATACAAAGAGGGGGAATTAGAAATGCATGTAATCCAGAGAGGCTGAAGTAAAGCTGATGACAGAGTTTGAAAATGTCAGCAGCAGATGGGATCTGCCATCATTTGCCAACTACAGACTGGTTTGGTCCCCAAAACAAATGCATGATTCCCTTGGAGCAAAGGGTGATTTCACAAACCAATAGCAGAAATGTCTGAGGAGTTTGAAACTGGTGAATAGCTATTTAGCCATAAACACACCCTATCGGGAGAGATGTATGAGAGAGTAAGATACAAACAAGGAGAATACACAATGGAGCTAGCTAAAGTTTAAGAATTATGTGAGTCTTGTTTAAAGGTTCCTCAAGTCACAATTATAAAATATTACCTTTTAATACTCTCTTGGGTTACCTATTTTTGAATGGAAATAATCTGCCTTCGTGTTTGGAGAATCTGTTTTCAAGTAATAGACCATAAATTGATTTCAAAATAAAAAATAAAAAAATAAACTCACAGTAAAAAATGATGTTTTCCAAGTTGAAGGTATGTAATTTTCACATCTTATGATGTACCATCTTTTTTCAGGTGGATTGATGATAGATAATGTAAATCCAACCATTATCAGCCTACAGCTATCAACTAATAGGCAAACAAGTGGATCAGTAGGCAATAAAATTAAATTTTGTAGTTTGATTAGTTTCTAAAAGAGTCATTTTTTTCTCTTGGACCTACGTTTGCTTGAAGAACTCTGGTTATTACTGAAACAATAAAATCAGGTGTTTCTATACATGTAAGGAAAATGACCTCAAAGCCTAAAAAATACCTGCATTTCTGGTCAAGAGTCAGCATTTCTTTTATTATTTTTTAAAATTTCTTTCTTTTCTTTTTCTTTTTTTGTTTTTGTTTTTTTTTTGAAGTAAGCTCCATACCCAGAGTGGAGCCCAGTGTAGGGCTTGAATTCATAGCTCTGAGATCCAGACCTGAGATGATATCAGAGGCAGATGCTTAACTGACTAAGCCATCCAAGTGCCCCAAGATTCAGTGTTTCTTGAGTCCTGTATTGAGCTCTGAAGCTTAATTCAAACTAGTTGAAATTAATAAATTTATATATTTTAATTGATTACTTTTACCATCAGGGAAGTGCTAAATAATGGAACTTATTCCTATATTACTGAGATCAGGAAAGGAGAAGTTTTGGGGATGAGACTATTTCAACTTGGCAACTGCTTACGGTCATCAAAACTGAGGCAGACACTAGTGGCGACTCACTGCAGCTGTATGAGGACACAATGATTTTCTGCCTCAGAGCAGACTACATGGAAGCACAAAATTTGTACTGATTTGTTCCAAAAAGAATTTGAGGGGATTGAGACAAATGTCACAGGAGGTTGATAGTGACATAGCAGAAGGGTATCTCAGATATGTGGCAAAACTCCATGCTGAGGAGTTGTGGAATGGGTTCCTGGGTGAGGCAGGCAGTTGATGAAAGAGAACTTTCCTCGAGGAAACAAAATACTTAGTCTCTTCTCTGAGGTTCTAGGGACAGAATTGCTCAGTCTGGAGAGAATGTTAATGGTTGTCAAGGTCCCAGGTCACACAGGTCAAAGGACTACACAGATTGCAGGAATGGTAAGTTTGAATATCCTTGATTTTTGTTTGGAGAAGTCTATTCTCAGTCCATGTAGTTGTAGGGGGGGTGATCCCACCATTAGTTCTTAGGATGGGTCTTTATTGGCAAAATGCTGTTCCCTTGGTCACAGTTTAGGGATGAAAATGGGCCCAAACAGTGGGGCTTTTTATGAGGTTATAGGATGAAAGGTACTTTTTTTCTCCTTTACACAAACAGGAGAATAAGATGGCTGCAGCTGTGTGGTTCCGTGATTCTTTGTATGACATCAATAGTTTGGAGGACTTTGGAGCCAAAGAATGGAAAGCAGGAATCAGATACTGATCACATTGCTGGAGCTTCAGCCTCAATCTTTGCTGAGGCAGGAGTAAAACAGGTTTGTTGAGGAGCGTCCCTAGTGAGAGGAAAAGAGAAGAAATAAGATTGGTCCAGGAAAGCTGATGGACAACAGTACAGAACTGACGAAGCCTCTGAAGCTCACTGGAAGAGTGTCCCATTGCGCGGAAATACCCAAGTCCTTGTAGCAACTCTTTGCTCAGTCACTGACTGTGCGCAAACTGGGGAAGAGCAGGACCTCTTCCTTGCTCAGTCATTGGCTAGGGGCATGCCTGGGGACATGGTCATGGCTCAGAACCTGAGGTTGACCTCACAGGATCTGACAGCTGAAGGTTGTAAACTGACCACACTTCTCACAGGTGGGCAGTCACTTCTTTCTCACGGGGTGATCTGGGATGGGCATCACTGTGTCTACCAAACAAACTATTGCAAAAGCAAAAGCCATCCATATAATTCAGTGGTCCAGTCTACCCCCATTAGGCTGGATACTGAAATGTAACTGAAAAAGTTCTGATTGAAAGAGAAAAGCTGGGGTTTCTGTTTTAGGGCAGCAGATCAGAGCATGCCTGCGCATCTGAGATTTAGGAGCTCATATGATCCATTGATGAGCCTGGGCAGTGAAGCCAGATATCACATAGGAAGAGGTTTAATGGTCAGCACCCCTTGGATGAGAAGCTGGGGAAAGAAGCTCTTGTATTTCTGATCCCAGTTCAGTTGGCTTGGTCCCCTGTTCCTTTCTATGCCTATGTCTGCCTGGGTGATTTCAACATTCATGTGGATGACCTTTCCAAAAGCTAACTTCACAGCTTTGACCTCAGCTAATGTTAGTGGGTTTCTACCTCAAATCCAATTTAGCAATTGATCCCTTAGCCCATGCTCTGAGTTTTATCAACTGTCACAGCCTTACCTGACAAATCTTAGCCTCCCAAGAATTCATTTTACAATCACACCCTCTAATTCTTCCTTCTTTTTCACTCTTTTCAAAATCATATAGACATATAGACATTGTTAGATTTCTGAATTATTCTCTCCTTTTCTTCCTTCTTGTTCTAATCTTTAGGCTATTTTTGGCTTCACTTCATTTTTGGCCCAGCGTGGAGTCCATGTGTACTTGTCTCTGCACTCCTTCCTCTCTCCAACTTCAATGTGAGGCTGTCCAGAATTCCACTCTCATTCTGTTTGCTCTTCTAGTATGTTATGTTCCTATGGTTTCCACTCCATTTGTTCACAGATGAATTTCAAGTCTATCTTAAGTGTAGTTTTATTTTTTTATATATCAGATTGGCAAAAAAATCCCAAAGCTTGATAGACCCTTAAAATGAGATTGTAGGACAGCAGTTTCTCTCATATATTTCTAGCGGAATGGAAAAAAAAAGTACAACACCTTTGGAGAAGAAACTATCACCATGTAGAAAAATTGTATATGCATTTACCTTTTAACCCAAAACCTCTACTTCTAGGTCTTTAACCTAAAAACAAAGGCTAGAATCAAATGCAAAATGACATATTCACTGTCATTTTCACTGCAGCATCATTTATAATAATGAAAGACTGGAAATAATTCAGTTATCCCTTGTTGACAGGAGATTAATTGTACAAATTATGGTTTATAATGGAGTAACAGGAAGCTATAATTTATTTCTCAGTTTCTTTGAAATGTTGTAGAATGAGTTGGTATAGGCTATAGATAAGCATACAAGTAGTCATGTTTCTATTTCGTATCACTCCAATGAGAAAAATTCTTTGACAGAAGTATTGAATTATATATCAGCTAAAGAAAGCAGAACTGAGAAAAAGTAAGGTATGACTTGGGGTCATACATACATAAATCACTCATTTTCTGTGGATCTCAGTTCCCTTTACTGGAAAATGAGTGGGTGGGTCTATATGATAGCTAAAGTCCTTCCATCTGTCAGATTCTAATATTTTGTGGAAACAATTTTGACTGAATGATTTAGATTTCAAGGCTGCTTTGGAAGGATGTCATCTGGGTTAGTAAGATGAGAGAATTTAACTAGTACGGAATTGAAAACAGAATCAGTTAAAAGTAGATACCAGGGCCCAAGAATACCATGGAATATACTTGGAAGAAGAAGCCAAAGTTAGAAACATTGTGGGAAAAATGAGAAATGAAGTGATAATTTATTTGGAGAGAACCAGGTATTACAGTAGAAAAAATAGAGGAGGTAAGAATAATTCATTTATTTCATCAGATATGTGTTGGGAATCCTTTATATACCAGACCAGTAGGCATTGGGGATAAAAATATATTAAAGAATTTATCCCTTTCTTGAGGAGCCAATAATCTCATTATGGAGACACATTAACAAATAATTACCATAGTCCAACAAATGTTTCATTGGAATGGAGAGATCACTAATGTTGGATATTCACAAAGTCAAAATGATCTTATAAACTAGCAGATTTGTGGAGGAACTTATATCAAAGATAACACTCTATTCTAATTTTATAACTAGATTTACTCCTTAATGCTTTTGACAAGTTATTCACACCCCAAATTTATAAAACATGCTAAAATAGAAATTTCTATGATTAAATTTATTTACTAATTTAACAAAATGCATGCAATGCCAAATTTCCAATTTAGGACCAAACCTTATTTTAATTTTCTGTGAAAGATGGGAAGAGGAGAATAAAACCCTTAAAAATTAAATATAGTGATTGCTGGAACAATCTTCACCAAGCCCTGCCAATAACTTGTTATATTCTAAATATAACTTGTCATCTGTGACAAAATTCAATTTTGAGAATAAGTGAGAATCCATTTCAATTTTCAATTGTTTTGTAAACTTGAAAACCAAAAGTTTATGGAAGTTTTTTTTTTTATATTTACTTTGTGTCAGGTGATAGGGAATTTTATCCTTTGTGTCCCTAGATGACAGTAAGATTGATGAGTTGTTTATGCAAGTAATCAGAATCCAGTTCAGACACTATTAAATAACGCATTGTCTCTACTTGCTTTAGCTTAACATGATTTTACCCCTAGTCATTTCTGACTGATACCCACAAAGAAATTTAATTCATTGATCCTATGCCTCAAAGAGCAAATCCATATGGTAATTGTGTGATGGTTAATATATTTCCTGACTGGTAATTGACTTATTATTACTGACTTAGAGAAATTCTCTAAGAATTTCTCTCTTCTTAGAGAAATTTTTGTATTTTGGAATTTAAAATGCAATATTTATTTTTCAATGTAAAGGATGAACAATGTTTAAAGTCTGAGGTAGAGGACAAAAACATAACGAAGAGAAAAATTAAAAGAACACAGAAATTTTAACAGTGTCAAAAACATTCTCTTACTAATCAGTGGTTAGCTACCTACAGCCAAGCAAAAATAAAACACTTTAATGTAGCCAAGTTAATGTAATCATATTTCAATTACAAAAAAAGCAGGTGAGTTTAATTTGTCCTTGCCAATTGCTAGTTTTTACTAGACATTCTTCCTTTTTTAGGTTACAAGAAAATATTTTGAAAATTGTGTTTCTGTGACCCTAACTACATAGCTCTGTTATTCACCAAATAAAATAAGTAGGATTTGATGGCTGGAGGGGGGACTATCTGCTTTTATAGAATGAAAAACTAATTCAGTACAGTCATCTGTGGATAAATATGTCTGAAATGCAGAGACAGATGAGTTGAATCAGTTCTCAAACTTTGCTGGCCTCTTACTTTTGCATCTTAAATTAAGGCATAATTTACATGTAGTAAAACGCTCACATCTTAAGTATGACCACTACAAGATCAAGATAGGACAAAGAGGGGCAGCTGGGTGGCTCAGTGGGTTAAAGCCTCTGCCTTCAGCTCAGGTCATGATCCCAGGGTCCTGGGATCAAGCCCCATGTTGGGCTCTCTCCTCTGCAGGAAGCCTGCTTCCTCCTTTCTCTCTCTGCCTGCCTCTCTGCCTATTTGTGATCTCTGTCTGTCAAATAAACAAGTAAAATCTTTAAAAAAAATAGGATAAAGAATATTTTCATTACTCCAAAGTTCCTTTTTGTGCCTTTCTTATTAATAAGACTTTCTCCCAAGAGATAACTATTTTTCTTGACTTTTGTCATGATCAGTTAGCTTTATCTGTTCTTGAATTTCATATAAATGGATTGTTCGGTTCTCTGATGATTACTTTTTTTAAAAAAAAACATGTCTGTATCATCATTACTAATTATTTAGGTGTTACTGTATACCAGACATAATACTTCAAACTCATAATGTTCTCTTTCCAATATTATATTTCCTGTATCATAATTAAAAGTGGATTACTTTTGTTTAAGTTAAATGATTCTGAATTCAAATGAGCTGTGTATGAAACAGTTTGTTTTGTTGGAATAGAGCACCCTGGCAGATCTGGGGCATGAACTAGGTTAGCTCATAGACAGAGGGGCTCCCTGTGCTGGGGGGCATTGAATCATGGATACTTTTCTGAGTCTGGTCACTGGAACAGAGAGTGCATTAGGATTTGTTTCCGGAAATGGGGTCACATGGTGTGGTTTAAATTGTGGGAATAGGATAAAAGTCCCTTTTAGGGTCAGGGATGTGTGGGGAGAATGTGATATGCCTCAGAACTGCAGTCTCTAGATCTGCCTGTGACTATTCCTTCTACCAAATGTTGGTATTAGTCCTTCTGCCTGTAATGGTTGGTACCAGCCTACAGAGGGAGGTCGATGGCTTCATCCTCTGGTTCTGGGAGGTGACACACAGAAGTTCGGAAAAAGCAGGTCTAGCTAGCCTTCTTGCAGATTCTGTGAGGTCTAAAGGCCTGGCTCCTGGATAGGGCATATACATCCCTCATTACCAGGCCGTGTTTTGGAGGCTTTCAAAGCCAGCACTCTGCTAGATGCGTTCAAAGTTTCAGGCAACCAGAACTCTGTGCAAACTGCTTCATCTGCCTGTATTGCCCCTACTTGTTTACCAACCAAAGTAAATAGTAATAATAGTGAGAAAGCAAGCTCGAATGATTGTCCTGTAGACTTGCATATGAGCTCTGTATCTCTTTCTCTCTGTTTTTTTTTTTTTTTTTAAGATTTTATTTATTTGAGAGAGAGAGATAGCAGAGCAAAAGAGAGAGAGAGTGCACAAGAGTGGGGAAGGGGGGAGGAGCAGAGGGAGAGAAAGAAGCAGACTCCTTGCTGAGCAGGCATCCTGATGTGGGGCTTGATTCCAGGACTCTGGGATCATGACCTGAGCAGAAGACAGACGCTCCACTGACTGAGCCACAAATCACATTAACTTTGTGATTTTGGGTAAGTTACTTTACTCCTCGAAGTCTCAGTTTCTCCATTTCTCAGAGAGGGAAAGAATAGTACTTACCTCATGGGGTTTAATGAAATAATCTTTGTAATTTGGTAGAAGTTCAAGCTGGTTACCATTTCCACTGGATGGAAAAGAAAAAGGGAGCCGATTAAATTATGAGCCCTTAAAATTTAGCTAAAAATACTCTTTATTTGGAAGCCTTCCCAATTCTCATCAGAAAGAGTATTTTTCTTTCTTTCTCTGATTCTCCCCACACTTTTTTTTTTTCTTTTTAAATAACAATTTCTTTTCTAACTGCTCCTCTGGACTCGACTACCTGAGGATAGGAATTGTGTCTTTCATGTGCTTAGTTCTAGTACCATCATGGTTTCAGGCACATAGTGGACACTTAGAAAATATTTGTCAGATGCATGAATAAAGTCCTTTATTTGGCAATTGTATGTTGTTTGCTGTTTGTGTTTAGTAGTTTTTCCTTGGTGCAGGATTCATGTTCAAGATTATTTTGGAGGGAAGGAATGATTTTCCTTGAGTCCTTCAAATTTACCTGTCAAACTACTCTATCTATTTTAAATTCACTTGGCAATCAACATTGACACAAAATTACTATTTATGAAATGATTTTCCATTGGAAGGCTCAGCAGTGACACTGTGAAAATAGCTGTAATTTAACAATTCAGTAGCATTTGTCTTAGTGAAGGAGTTACTACAAATAATAACCTTTAGTTTCAGCTGACACCACACAACCTGTGTCAGGCTTCTGGGATGAAGATTCACATAGAAACCTAGCTATTAATTTCAAGTTATACTTTCACTTTTTTCATGAAAATAAAAGTTTAGGTTCTGACTATAAGTCAGACATCTTGAGAAACGAGGCTAGCAAAACAAGAAACATTTCCACCCAGAACTCTAACTACAAGGTTCTTTTGGTACTAGATTATTTACAGGGTGACCAAAAAAAAAAAAAAAAAAAAAAAGCCTTCCTGTGTGCGCACGAACAAGGGAAGCAAAATGAATGCTGTGGGCAATTCCTGTAATGTTGTTAACAGTCTCCACTCCTCCTTGGCTTTTCCTGATATTCTTTCTAACTGAGAAACACAAGTGTCCTCTATGTGCACCAACACACTAAATTCTAAAGAAAAAAAAAACATTGACCCTGAACCGATAAAACTCTAGGCAAGTGTTAATGCAGCAACTCAGGCCTCAATCCCCATGGCAACCTTATAGAGCTGATATCCCAACCAGCATTGTGTTTTATATTCTGTTATATTCAGGATAAAAACAAACTTCAGATCATGTATAGTCATCCGTGCTTTAGGGGAAATTTAAGCAATTGCCATTTAAAAAAACCGTTTAATACATTTTTGATGTAACAGTCATCTTAGTTCTCTATGATTATCCTGGAGACATAGACTGGATGGAAATGAAAAAAGGAATCCATTTAAACAACCTTTAGTTCTTAAGATACAGAGAAACTTAGAAGAGATTTATAAAACTTTATCTTGGGACCATGATGGTAGCTTTTCTAGAAAAAGATGTAGGAATTGAGAAGAATTTGTGGAATAAAGCAGGAAGTCCCTTCTCTGCTTTGTTGTGATAAATTGTTCAAACTTGTCCATTTTAACTATAATTATTGAGAATTCATGGTTCTAAGCAGTCTCTGTTTAAGAATTTCTTAACTGGTTGGTAATTATCTTTACTTTTGAAATAAACAGAGACTTATTAAAATTTGCTTTAGATACTCCATTTTATCGTGGTAAAAGCTGCATAACATACAGTTAACAATATTAATCATTTTTTAAAAATTTTGTTTTATTTTTTTTCAGTTCCAAAATTCATTGTTTATGCACCACACCCAGTGCTCCATGCAATACATGCCCTCCATAATACTCACCACCAGGCTCACCCACAATATTAACCATTCTTAAGTATATAGTTAAATAGTAACCATATGCACATTGCTGTGTAACAGATTTCCAGAACTTTTTCATCTTGTTAAACTGAAACTCTATGTCTATTGATTAATAGCTCTCCTTTGTCCCATACCTGTAGCCCTTGGTAACCCCTTCCTACTTTCTGTTTATAGCAGTTTGATTACTTTTGGTATTTCATATAAATGGAATTGTGCACTCTTTGTCTTTTTATGACTGGCTTGTTTCACTTAGTATTCAGGATTCATCCATGTTGTAGCATATGACAAGATTTCTTTTTAACACTGAATAATATTACTTAATATGTATACACTACATTTTCTTTATCCAATCATTCATTGATGGACATTTAATTTACTTCATATACTGGCTATTGTGAATAATGCTGAAATGAACATGGATGTGCCAATATCCCTTTGAGTTCCTGCTTTCAAATCTTTTAGGTAAATATTCAGAAGTGGGATTGTTGGATTATATGGTAATTTTATTTTTATTTTTTTGAGGAATATCTGTACAATGTGTAAGGGCTTTGATTTCTCTATATCCTGGCCAAAGTTTGTTATTTTCTTTTTCTTTTCTTTTTGGTAGTGATCATCCTAATTGGTATGAAGCAGTATCTCATTGGTTTTAATTTGCATGTCTCTGATGATTACTGGTTTTGAGCCTCTTTCAGTAAACGTGTTAGCCATTTGTATATCATCTTTGGAGAAATTTCTATTCAAGTTCTTTGCCCATTTTTAAATCAGGTTATTTGTTTTTTGGGAGGTTGTTGATTTGTATGTGTTCTTTATATATTTTGGGTATTAATCCCTTAGCAGATATGTAGTTTGTAGTATTTTCTCCCATCCTGTAGCTTGCCTTTTCACCCTGCTGATTGTATCCTTTTCCAAGTTTTAAAGTTTTGCTGCAGAGCCATTTGTCTATTTCTGCTTTGTTGTCTGTACTTTAGGTGTCATATTTAGGAAATCATTGCCAAATCCAATGTCATGAAGAATGCCCTTGTGTTTTCTTCTAGGACTTTTATAGTTTCAGGATTTACATATAGGTCTTTAACCCTTTATTTATTTATTTATTTATTTAATGTGATAGACAAAGATTACAAGTAGGCAGAGAGGCAGGCAGAGAGAGAGGAGGAAGCAGCTCCCTGCTGAGCAGAGAGCCCAATGCGGTGCTCGATCCCAGTACCCTGGGATCATGACCTGAGCCAAAGACAGAGGCCTTAACCCACTGAGCCACCCAGGCGCCCCAGTCTTTAGCCCATTTTGAATTAATTTTTGAATATGGTATAAGGTGAAGGTCCAGCTTCATTCTTTTGCATAATGCTATCCAGTTTTCCCAGCACCAGACTATCCTTTCCTCATTGTGTAGCATTGGCACCCTTAGCAAAGATCATCTGATTATATACATGAGGGTTTATTTTTGGGCTCCATATTCTTTTCCATTAGCCTATATACCTTTTTATGCCAGAACCATATTGTTTGATTATTATATATTTGTAATATGTTTTTCAACCAGGAGGTAGGAGTTTCCTGACTTTGTTTTTCTTTTTGAAATTTGTTTTATCTGCTTGGTATCCTTTGACATTCCATATACATTTTAGGATGGATTTATTCTTTTTTTTTTTTTTTAATTTCTGAAAAACATATCATTGGGATTTTGGTAGGAATTGAACTGACTCTGTGCAAGTTTTAACCTCCTTGGTTAAGTTAATTCTGAGTATTCTATCCTTCTTGATGCTGTTGGATATGAGATTGTTTTGTTAATTTTCTTTTTGATTTGTTCATTGTTATTGTATAGAATCGCAACATTTTTGTATGTTGATTTTATATTCTGCAACTTTGCTGAATTTGTTTATTAATTATAACATTTTTTGTGTATATGGAATCCTTAGGTTTCTCTACCTTTAATATCATGTCATCTGCCAAAAGTGGTAATTTTACTTCTTCCTTTCCAGTATGGATGCATTTTATTTATTTTTCTTGTCTAATTGTTCTAGCGAGAGATTCCAGTACTACACTGAATAGAAGTAGTGAAAGTACATATGCTAGCCTTGTTCTTGATCTTTGAGGAAAAGCAGTCAATTTTCCATCATTTCATGTGCTGTCAGCTATGAGTTTTTCATATGTAGTCTTAATTATGTTGAGGTAGTTTACTTCTGTTCCTAGATTGTTGAGGGCATTAAAAAAAAAATCATTACAAAGTGTTGAATTTTGTTAAATGAGTTTTCTGCATTAGTTAGGAAGATCATTTCATTTTTGTCCTTTACTTGTTAATGTGGTATGTCAGATTGAGTGATAGTCATATGTTAAACCAGGCTTGCCTTCAGAGAATAAATTCCACTTGATCATGGGACACAGTCCTTTTATTTTTATTTTTTATTTTTAAAGATGTTATTTATTTATTTGAGAGAGTATAAGAGGGCACAAGCAGGGGGAGTGGCAGGCAGAGGGAGAAGGAGAAGCAGGCTCCCTGATGAGCAAGGAGCTGATATGGGACTTTATTCCACGACCCTGGGATCATGACCTGAACCGAAGGCAGCTGCTTAACCAGCTGAGCCACCCAGGCATCCTGCACAGTCCTTTTAATATGCTGTTTTTTGATTTACTAAATATTGTTGAGGACTTTTTTCATCAACATTCACCAGGGATATTATTCTGTAGTTTTCTTGTAGAATTTTTGTATTGGGGTAATGTTGGCCTCATAAAATGAGTTTTGAAGTGTTCCATCCTATTCAGTTTTTGAGAAAGTTAGATGAAGATTGGTGTTCATTATTTTTTAAATATTTGATTGTATTCTCTAGTTAAGCTATTTGTCCCCCGGCTTTTCTTTCTGGGGGAGATTTTAGACTAACGATTCAATTGCTTTACTAACTATAAATCTGTCCAGGTTTTTTATTTCTTTTTAAAAAATTTTAACCTTTTTTTATTCAATGCACAATTAAAATTTTTACCTGGATTTTTTTCTCCTTTTCTTTGATGTATGTTGTAAAGGTTTAAGGTGTAACATATAACTTGTTACATCATTATCTAAAAAGAATAAATGATAAATAATAACATTATATAAGCCAAGAAATTAGTGCTAAGAAGCATCACGATCAGCAGTTGGCTAACTTTTTCTGGACCGGCAAGATAACGAATATTTTAGACTTTGTGGGCTTTAGAGGCTCTTACAGTTCTGTTGTAGTGCAAATGCCACCATGCACACCAAATGGAAGTGGCTATATTCTAATAAAATTTATTGACAAAAATTAGGTTGACATGCTAGATTTGGTGGTGGCAGTACTGGTTTATTGGTCCCAAACATAGATATTTAAAAATAAACTTGTAGACATAAAGATCCCTTTGAGCTTAGATCATGCTATAAACAGTAGGAAAGAAGTTCAGATTTAAAGGTTATCTTCAGTAACAATGAAGCTGATTGTAGTGAGCTCATTTTCTCACAATACTTTTTATATGATGTTGTACTGGCTTATTTTTTCATGCTTTTTTTATGCTTTTTCCCCCTATGAATAGAAAAATCTGACCAAGCTTTAAATAAATGCCTCTTCAACATGTCTAAATGTACCCTTACCAAATGTCAGGTTAAGTGTCAGGAACTAGAGTAGGCTGATACCATATCAACTTCCTGTTTGGTGGATCAAAAAGCTTAGGGTGTCCTTATTTCAACATAAATACCCCAGATGCATCATCTGTGAATGAGGTTCTTCAAAAACACTAGTTAACAAGTAAAAAAGAAAGCAAGTCTATTTCAAGTTTCCAGAAGTGAAAGTAAACATCATGAAACTTTGCTTTAAACTCTTGCATTTTTGGTTCACATATTCACCCATTTATGTACTCCAAGGAGGAAAGTGGACAGGGTTGGTTTCCTCTGAAAGAGGTACTGATAGATGAGATCAAACATATTAACTCTGTATTTATATTTTTATAGTTGGAAGCACATTAGAAAAAATGGGTATTTTTCTCTGCTTTCCATCTTGAGCATTAGCAAGACTCAAAAGCCTGCTAGAGTTATCTGTTACTTTCCTTTCGAGTGGGTGCTTAATCTCTGTTCCTTCTGGCTTCCTGGGTAAAGTTGTTTTAGGTATGCGGCTGCTCAGAGTACTAACCTGGGATACTGTAACTTCTTAAATGGTTTCTGGAGTTGTTTTACATGCTTTTCAGATGGTATATTGTTGTTAAGTTGGTGTCACTGTGGAAGAATAAGGGTTGTGACTTTCTATTTTGCCATCTTGCTATCTAAAGGCAATAAACTTGACACAGATGCAAATTAGAGAACATTCTAGAAGGTTGTAAATAAATGACTACCATTTAACCCTTCTAGCTTTATATTAAAAACAACTAGAGATGCTATTATAGATTCACATGTATGCATAGATAGTAATGGAGAAGAATTATCTAACAGGGCAAAAGTGAAGTCTTTTCCATACTGACTTAATTTCTCAGGGAATCAAATGTCATACAAGCATCTTATAATTAATCTTCACATCTCTTGACTTTCCCTGTTATTCTGATTAACAGGAGTCAACAGTGCATGTTAATTATATAGGCGGATGAAGTAGGCTGTATACCAGTGGTTAAGAGTCATTATGAGGGCGCCTGGGTGGCTCAGTGGGTTAAGCCGCTGCCTTCGGCTCAGGTCATGATCTCAGGGTCCTGGGATCGAGTCCCGCATCGGGCTCTCTGCTCGACGGGGAGCCTGCTTCCCTCTCTCTCTCTGCCTGCCTCTCCATCTACTTGTGATTTCTCTCTGTCAAATAAATAAATAAATAAATCTTTAAAAAAAAAAAAAAAAAAAAAAAAAAAAAGAGTCATTATGAGTTCCCAGCCTGGCATTAACATTTGCCACTGTGTGACTTTAGGCAAGTTCATAACTTTTCTGTGCTTCATTTTTCTCCATCTGTAGAATGGGTGTGGAAGACACTAAAACACATTTCCTTGCCGAGTAATAAAGTTTTTAATGTGTTAAGGTAAAAAGAGTTTGTAATGTAGAGATTAATCAATGAATCTGAACTATTATATTTTAGGAAAATCTGGTACAAGTAGTAAGGATTCAGTTTACTTAGGGAGAAAAATATATATTTGAATTCTTCTGGGAAACAGAATAAAAAGTCAGTAGGCCATGGTGTAAAATAAAATCAAATATTTCTAATGTGTGAAAACACTTAAATGATTTTCAGCCTAGAAACTATTGAACCAGTATATTTGACTATAAATATTTATCATCTATCTAAATGTAGGGGAGAAAGCAAATCAAGCCTGTGCTCAGGCAATTACAGTCTAGTGGGGGAAGACCAATATGTTCTGAGAAAAGGTAAATAGAATATTAAGTCCCCAAATGAGTGGAAACTGCAATAGACATTCTGTGAAACAGAGAATATGGTGAGGTGGAGTAATATGGGATAGCCTCATGGAGGAAGACAGTTCTAAGCTTGGGCAACTTGATTAGAGATGAGAAGATTCTTTATGTGAGGGGCACTGTGGTACAAATAAGCAAAGAGATTTATGAATGTCAGTGAACATATGAATCACTTGGAGGGCTTGTTAAAATGTAGTCTGATGCCACAGCTTAGGAAGGATCCCAAGATTTTAACCAGATTTCAGGTGGTATTGAGGAACAGCAGGAAAAGAACTTGTATTTGAAAGACAGTGAGAAGAGATTACAGTGGTGTGAATAATGAGGATGCTATTTCAACAGTCTAAGCACAAAATGATGGACTAAATTGAGATGGAGGCAGTGATAATAAGAAGGAAGTGGCTTTCCTAAAAGATTATTGAAAAAAGAAATGGAAAATAAGTAATTGGCTAAACATATAGGGGAAAGTGCGAAACTTTAATGACATACTTTGACTAGGAGCTGAATTGACACAAGTGAAGTTAAGAAGAGAACTGGCTTGAGGGAGGAAGTGATCAACATGGTTTTTAAGTTGTTGTATTTGAGGTAGTGGTGTGGTATTTAAGAGGAGAATAGGCAGGGCTGGAATTCATCTGTGCAGAGGTGATAGCTGGTATTATAAAGTGAGAATTTTAGTGACTAATGATATGGACAGAAGAATTGAAGACTGTATTTTTGGAGATGTGCCCATCTGGGAAAAGGAAGAGGGAAAGGTGAACAATGAGCAGTAAGAATGGACCTTGGATTTCAGAATATCTGAAGATAGGGAAAAATGCTGTCAAGATTTTCATCACATGTTCTGCCTGAAGATGAGAAACTAAGAGAAGCAAATCAGAAGACAGAATTTTATTGTTTATTAAAATCAATAACATTCTTTTTGAATTTTTTAAATTAAAAAAGTATTTTATATTCAAAGGAGAAAAATTTGAAAATTTAGAAAAACAGAAACCACAAAGAGCAAAAAAAAGTGTGGAAGACAAAAATAAGAACAAAGAACAAGGACAACAAATAGAATATAGTAACAAGTATGGCAGATAAAAATCCAGCTACATCAATGATTACTTTAAATGTTAATGGTTTAAACTCCAGTTAAAGGATGGAGATTGTCAGAGTGGATTAAAAACAAGACTCTACTCTATATTATCTACAAGAAATTCTTTAAATATATTTCAATATAAAGACACACATAAAAGTGAAAGATAAGACAAAGATATACCATGCTGGCTATAATCAAAAGAAAGCAGGAGTAGCTATTAATCTTAGAGCAGACATTAGAGCAAGTAAAGTTATCAGGGATAAAGAGAGACATTACATGTTGACAAAGTGGTCAGTGCTTTAAAAGACATAACAATCCCTCATGTATTTGCCCCTAATAACAGAGTATCAAAATATGTGAAACAAAAGCTCATAGAATTGTAAGGAGAAATGAGCAAATCAGCTATTAAAATTGATTATGAAGTTGGAGAATTTAACACTCTTCTATCATAAATGGACAGATCCAACAGGCAGGAAATCAGTAAGAAAATGGTTGAACTCAACATCACTATCAATCAACTATATACAATAGATGTCTATGGACTACTTCATCCAACAATGGCAGATTACACATTCTTCTTAAGCTCACGTGGATCTTTAATCAAGATAGATCATTTTCTGGGCCAAAAGACATGCCTTAACAAATGTAAAAGAAGAGAAACTACACAATATCTGCCCTTGGACCAAAATAGAATTAAACTAGAACTCAATAATAGAAAGATAACTGGACAATTCTAACATACATAAAAAATAAACAACACAATTCTAAATAACATATGATTCGAAGAAAAGATCTCAAAGCAAATTAAAAAACATTTTGAAAGAATTGAAAATGTGGGGCTCCTCATTGGCTCAATGGGTTAATCAGCCTCTGCCTTTGGCTCAGGTCGTGGTCTCAGGGTCCTAGGATTGAGCCCCACATAGGACTCTCTGCTCAGCAGAAAGACTGCTTCCCCCTTTCTCTCTGCCTGCCTCTCTGCCAACTTGTGATCCTTCTCTATGTCAAATAAAGAAATAAAATCTTTAAAAAAATTGAAAATGAAAGTACAGCTTATTAGACTTCCTATGATGTACTCAAAGCAGTGCTTATAAGGAGATGAATAGCATTAAATGCAGAAAATAGAAAAGAAGAAAGAGCTAATACAATAATCCAAGTTTCCACCGTAGAACTAGAAAAAAAAAGAGCAAGTTAAGTCCAAAAGGAAGAAAGTAAATAATAACAATTGGAGCAAAAATCTATGAAACTGAAAATAGGAATTCAATAGAGAAAAACCAACAAAACCCAAAACTAATTATTTATAAAGAGTGATAAAATCAATAATAAAATCAGTAATTCTAGTTAGGCTAACTAAGAGAATAGAGAGAAGATGCAGTTTACTAATATGGAAAATGAAAGAAAGGACATCACTACAGATCTCATGGACATTAAAAATAGTAAAAGAATTATATGGACAACTGTATACCCACAACTTTGATAACTTAGATGAAATAGGCCAATTCCTAGAAAGACACAATCTGATAAAACATATGCATGAAGAAATAGGCAATCTAAAAGAAATTGAATGCATATTAATAACCCAAAATAGAAAACACCAGGCCTAGATGGGTACATTGAATTCTACCAAACATTTAAGGAAGAAATTATAATTCTGTAAAAACTCTTTCAGAGGATGAAGACAAAAGGAGATTTCCTAACTAATTGTGTTCAGTGTTACCTTAATACCAAGGTGACAAATACATTACAAGAAAATTACAGACCAATAATATTTCATGAACATAGATACAAATATCTTCTATACAATATTAGCAGATTGAACCCAACAATGTGTAAAAGAACTATACATCATAAATAAGTGGCAATTATCCCAAGTATACAAGATTGGTTCAATGTTCCAAAATCATTTAATATATTCTATCATGTTAATGGGCTAAAAAAAGAAAAATGGCATGTTCATATCAATATATGCAGAAAAACATTAAAAAAATCAAACACCCATGCATGATTAAAAACTCTCAATAAAATAGGAATAGAAGGGAACTTCTTCAACTTGATAAAAAATGTCTATGAAAAACCTACATCTTTTTTTAAAATTTTTTATTTTTTATAAACATATATTTCTATCCCCAGGGGTACAGGTCTGTGAATCACCAGGTTTACATACTTCACAGCACTCACCAAAGCACATACCCTCCTCAATGTCCATAATCCCACCCCCTTCTCCCAAACCCCCTCCCCCCAGCAACCCTCAGTTTGTTTTGTGAGATTAAGAGTCACTTATGGTTTGTCTCCCTCCCAATTCCATCTTGTTTCATTGATTCTTCTTCTACCCACTTAAGCCCCCATGTTGCATCACCACTTCCTCGTATCAGGGAGATCATATGATAGTTGTCTTTCTCTGCTTGACTTATTTCACTAAGCATGATACGCTCTAGTTCCATCCATGTTGTTGCAAATGGCAAGATTTCATTTCTTTTGATGGCTGCATAGTATTCCATTGTGTATATATACCACATCTTCTTGACCCATTCATCTGTTGATGGACATCTAGGTTCTTTCCATAGTTTGGCTATTGTGGACATTGCTGCTATAAACATTCGGGTGCACGTGCCCCTTTGGATCACTACGTTTGTATCTTTAGGGTAACTACCCAATAGTGCAATTGCTGGGTCATAGGGCAGTTCTATTTTCAACATTTTGAGGAACCTCCATGCTGTTTTCCAGAGTGGCTGCACCAGCTTGCATTCCCACCAACAGTGGAGGGAGGAGGGTTCCCCTTTCTCCACAACCTCGCCAGCATCTGTCATTTCCTGACTTGTTAATTTTAGCCATTCTGACTCGTGTGAGGTGATATCTCATTGTGGTTTTGATTTGTATTTCCCTGATGCAGAGTTATGTGGAGCACTTTTCCATGTGTCTGTTGGCCATCTGGATGTCTTCTTTGCAGAAATGTCTGTTCGTGTCCTCTGCCCATTTCTTGATTGGATTATTTGTTCTTTGGGTGTTGAGTTTGCTAAGTTCTTTATAGATTCCGGACACTAGTCCTTTATCTGATATGTCGTTTGCAAATATCGTCTCCCATTCTGTCAGTTGTCTTTTGATTTTGTTAACTGTTTCCTTTGCTGTGCAAAAGCTTTTGATCTTGATGAAATCCCAATAGTTCATTTTTGCCCTTGCTTCCCTTGCCTTTGGCGTTGCTCCTAGGAAGATGTTGCTGCGGCTGAGGTCGAAGAGGTTGCTGCCTGTGTTCTCCTCAAGGATTTTGATGGATTCCTTTCGCACATTGAGGTCCTTCATCCATTTTGAGTCTATTTTTGTGTGTGGTGTAAGGAAATGGTCCAATTTCATTTTTCTGCATGTGGCTGTCCAATTTTCCCAGCGCCATTTATTGAAGAGGCTGTCTTTTTTCCATTGGACATTCTTTCCTGCTTTGTCGAAGATTAGTTGACTGTAGAGTTGAGGGTCTATTTATGGGCTCTCTATTCTGTTCCATTGATCTATGTGTCTGTTTTTGTGCCAGTACCATGCTGTCTTGATGATGACAGCTTTGTAATAGAGCTTGAAGTCCGGAATTGTGATGCCACCAACGTTGGCTTTCTTTTTCAATATCCCTTTGGCTATTCGAGGTCTTTTCTGGTTCCATATAAATTTTAGAATTATTTGTTCCATTTCTTTGAAAAAGATGGATGGTACTTTGATAGGAATTGCATTAAATGTGTAGATTGCTTTCGGTAGCATAGACATTTTCACAATATTTATTCTTCCAATCCAGGAGCATGGAACATTTTTCCATTTCTTTGTGTCTTCCTCAATTTCTTTCATGAGTACTTTATAGTTTTCTGAGTATAGATTCTGTGCCTCTTTGGTTAGGTTTATTCCTAGGTATCTTATGGTTTTGGGTGCAATTGTAAATGGGATTGACTCCTTAATTTCTCTTTCTTCTGCCTTGCTGTTGGTGTAGAGAAATGCAACTGATTTCTGTGCATTGATTTTATATCCTGACACTTTACTGAATTCCTGTATAAGTTCTAGCAGTTTTGGAGTGGAGTCTTTTGGGTTTTCCACATATAGTATCATATCATCTGCGAAGAGTGATAATTTGACTTCTTCTTTGCCGATTTGGATGCCTTTAATTTCCTTTTGGTGTCTGATTGCTGAGGCTAGGACCTCTAGTACTATGTTGAATAGCAGTGGTGACAATGGACATCCCTGCCGTGTTCCTGACCTTAGCAGAAAAGCTTTCAGTTTTTCTCCATTGAGAATGATATTTGCCGTGGGTTTTTCATAGATGGCTTTGATGATATTGAGGTATGTGCCCTCTATCCCTACACTTTGAAGAGTTTTGATCAGGAGGGGATGCTGTACTTTGTCAAATGCTTTTTCAGCATCTATTGAGAGTATCAAATGGTTCTTGTTCTTTCTTTTATTGATGTGTTGTATCACATTGACTGATTTGCGGATGTTGAACCAACCTTGCAGCCCTGAAATAAATTCCACTTGGTCGTGGTGAATAATCTTTTTAATGTACTGTTGAATCCTATTGGCTAGTATTTTGGTGAGTATTTTCGCATCTGTGTTCATCAAGGATATTGGTCTATAGATCTCTTTTTTGATGGGATCCTTATCTGCTTTGGGGATCAAGGTGATGCTGGCCTCATAAAATGAGTTTGGAAGTTTTCCTTCCATTTCTATTTTTTGGAACAGTTTCAGGAGAATAGGAATTAGTTCTTCTTTAAATGTTTGGTAGAATTCCCCCGGGAAGCCGTCCGGCCCTGGGCTTTTGTTTGTTTGGAGATTTTTAATGACTGTTTCAATCTCCTTACTGGTTATGGGTCTGTTCAGGCTTTCTATTTCTTCCTGGTTCAGTTGTGGTAGTTTATATGTTTCTAGGAATGCATCCATTTCTTCCAGATTGTCAAATTTATTGCCGTAGAGTTGCTCATAGTATGTTCTTATAGTAGTTTGTATTTCTTTGGTGTTAGTTGTGATCTCTCCTCTTTCATTCATGATTTTATTAATTTGGGTCCTTTCTCTTTTCTTTTTGATAAGTCGGGCCAGGGGTTTATCAATTTTATTAATTCTTTCAAAGAACCAGCTCCTAGTTTCGTTGATTTGTTCTACTGTTTTTTTGGTTTCTATTTCATTGATTTCTGCTCTGATTTTTATGATTTCTCTTCTCCTGCTGGGTTTGGGGTTTCTTTCTTGTTCTTTCTCCAGCTCCTTTAGGTGTAGGGTTAGGTTGTGTACCTGAGACCTTTCTTGTTTCTTGAGAAAGGCTTGTACCGCGATATATTTCCTTCTCAGGACTGCCTTTGTTGTGTCCCACAGATTCTGAACTGTTGTATTTTCATTATCATTTGTTTCCATGATTTTTTCAATTCTTCTTTAATTTCCTGGTTGACCCATTCATTCTTTAGAAGAATGCTGTTTAGTCTCCATGTATTTGGGTTCTTTCCAAACTTCCTTTTGTGGTTGAGTTCTAGCTTTAGAGCATTGTGGTCTGAAAATATGCAGGGAATGATCCCAATCTTTTGATACCGGTTGAGTCCTGATTTAGGACCGAGGATGTGATCTATTCTGGAGAATGTTCCATGTGCACTAGAGAAGAATGTATATTCTGTTGCTTTGGGATGAAATGTTCTGAATATATCTGTGATGTCCATCTGGTCCAGTGTGTCGTTTAAGGCCTTTATTTCCTTGCTGATCTTTTGCTTGGATGATCTGTCCATTTCAGTGAGGGGAGTGTTAAAGTCCCCTACTATTTATTGTATTACTGTTGATGTGTTTCTTTGATTTTGTTATTAATTGGTTTATATAGTTGGCTGCTCCCATGTTGGGGGCATAGATATTTAAAATTGTTAGATCTTCTTGTTGGACAGACCCTTTGAGTATGATATAGTGTCCTTCCTCATCTCTTATTATAGTCTTTGGCTTAAAATCTAATTGATCTGATATAAGGATTGCCACTCCTGCTTTCTTCTGATGTCCATTAGCATGGTAAATTCTTTTCCACCCCCTCACTTTAAATCTGGAGGTGTCTTCGGGCTTAAAATGAGTTTCTTGGAGGCAACATATAGATGGGTTTTGTTTTTTTATCCATTCTGATACCCTGTGTCTTTTGACAGGGCATTTAGCCCATTCACATTCAGGGTAACTATTGAGAGATATGAATTTAGTGCCATTGTATTGCCTGTAAGGTGACTGTTACTGTATATGGTCTCTGTTCCTTTCTGATCTACCACTTGTAGGCTCTCTCTTTGCTTAGAGGACCCCTTTCACTATTTCCTGTAGAGCTGGTTTGGTGTTTGCAAATTCTTTCAGTTTTTGTTTGTCCTGGAAGCTTTTAATCTCTCCCTCTATTTTCAATGATAGACTAGCTGGATATAGTATTCTTGGCTGCATGTTTTTCTCGTTTAGTGCTCTGAAAATATCATGCCAGCTCTTCCTGGCCTGCCAGGTCTCTGTGGATAAGTCTGCTGCCAATCTAATATTTTTACCATTGTATGTTACAGACTTCTTTTCCCGGGCTGCTTTCAGGATTTTCTCTTTGTCACTAAGACCTGAAAATTTTACTATTAGGTGACGGGGTGTGGTTCTATTCTTACTGATTTTGATGGGTATTCTCTGAACCTCCTGAATTTTGATACTCGTTCCCTTTGCCATATTGGGGAAATTCTCCCCAATAATTCTCTCCAGTATACCTTCTGCTCCCCTCTCTCTTTCTTCTTCTTCTGGAATCCCAATTATTCTAATGTTGTTTCGTCTTATGTTGTCATTTATCTCTCGAATTCTCCCCTCGTGTTCCAGTAGCTGTTTGTCCCTCTTTTGCTCAGCTTCTTTATTCTCTGTCATTTGGTCTTCTATATCACTAATTCTTTCTTCTGCCTCATTTATCCTAGCAGTGAGAGCCTCCATTTTTGATTGCACCTCATTAATAGCTTTTTTGATTTCAACTTGGTTAGATTTTAGTTCTTTTATTTCTCCAGAAAGGGCTTTTATATCTCTCGAGACGGTTTCTCTAATATCTTCCATACCTTTTTCTAGCCCGGCTAGAACCTTGAGAATTGTCATTCTGAACTCTAGATCTGACATATTACCAATGTTTGTATTGATTAGGTCCCTAGCCTTCGGTACTGCCTCTTGTTCTTTTTTTTTTTTTTTTTTTTTTTAGATTTTATTTATTTATTTGACAGAGAGAAATCACAAGTGGGCAGAGAGGCAGAGAGAGAGAGGAGGAAGCAGGCTCCCTGCTGAGCAGAGAGAGCCCGATGCGGGACTCGATCCCAGGACCCCGAGATCACAACCCGAGCCGAAGGCAGCGGCTTAACCCACTGAGCCACCCAGGCGCCCCTCTTGTTCTTTTTTTTGTGTTGAATTTTTCCGTCTTCTCATTTTGTCCAGATAAGAGTATATGAAGGGGCAAGTAAAATACTAAAAGGTTGGCAACAACCCCAGGAAAATATGCTTTAACCAAATTAGAAGAGATCCCAAATCGTGAGGCGGGAGAAAGGGGATAAAAAGAGGTTCAAAAAGGAAGAAAGAAAAAAAAAAGAAAAAAGAAAAGAAAAGAATTTAAAAAAAGAAAACACCTAAGAAAAATATAAAAAAGAAAATATATATATTAGATAAACTAGTAAAAAATCGTTAAAAAAAGAAAAAGGTAACAGTTTAAAAAAAAAATTTTTACCCAAAGGCTAGAAAAAAAAACAAAAAATGGAAAAGAAAAAAATTAAATTAACTGCAAGATTAAAAAAAATCACAGGGAAAAAGCCATGAGTTCCGTGCTTGGCTTTCTCCTCCTCTGGAATTCTGCTGTTCTCTTTGGTATTGAAACCGCACTACTTGGTAGGTGAACTTGGTCTCGGCTGGATTTCTTGTTGATCTTCTGGGGAGGGGCCTGTTGTAGTGATTCTCAAGTGTCTTTGCCCCAGGTGGAATTATACCGCCCTTACCGGGGGCCGGGGTGAGTAATCTGCTCGGGTTTGCTTTCAGGAGCTTTTGTTCCCTGAGCGCTTTCCATAGAGTTCCAGAGGACGGGAATACAAATGGCGGCCTCCTGGTCTCCGGCCCGGAGGAGCCGAGAGCCCAGGGCCCCACTCCTCAGTGCGCCCTCAGAGAACAGCGTCCAGTTACTCCCGTCTGCCTGACCTCCGGCCGCGCTCTCAGCTCACTGAGCTTGCGACCGGTTCAAGGTCACCCCGAGCTGCAAGCTTACTGTCGGCTCTGTCTCTGTAGCTGGCTTTCCCGTTCCAATACCCGCAAGCTCTGCGACACTCAGACACCCCCGATCCTTCTGCGGGACCTGAGGCCACGCTGACCCCGTGTGGGCTTTGCCCCGGGTAGCCTCTGGGGCGATGTCCCTCAGCAGAACAGACTTTTAAAAGTCCTGATTTTGTGCGCCATTGCTCCGCCGCTTGCTGGGAGCCGGCCCCTCCCCCTGGGGTCTATCTTCCCCTTGCTTTGGATTCACTTCTCCGCCGGTCCTACCTTTCAGAAAGTGGTTGTTTTTCTGTTTCCAGAATTGCTGTTCTTCTTCTCTTCGATCTGCCGATGGATTTTCAGGTGTTTGCAATCTTTAGATAAGCTATCTAGCTGATCTCCGGCTAGCTGAAGTAGTCTCAGCCTGCTACTTCTCTGCCATCTTAACTCCTCCCAAAACCTACATCTTATATCATGCTTACTAATGACAAATGTGGGAAGCTTTCCAACTAAGAATGGGTATAAGACAAGGATGACTCCTCTCCTCACTCCTTTCAACAACAAACTGGAAGTTCTAGCTAATGCAACAAGACTAGCAAAGGAAATAAAAGATATGCGGATTCAGAAGGAAAAAATAAAACAGTCAAAAACTGCATAGGTGACATGATCATCTATGTAGAAAGTCCAGGTCCTCTTGGAACTAATAAGGGATTATGGGAAGGTGGAAGGATACAAATTTAATATTCAAAAGTCAATTTCTTTTCTGTATAGCAGCACTGAACCAGTGGAACTTAAAATGAAATATATATTATACTTTTTACATTGGGGCCCCTAAAATGAAGTATTTAAGTATAAATATAGCAAAATACATAAGGTCTATAGGAGGAGAACTACAAAATTCTGATAAACTAAATCAAAGAATGACCAAATAAATGGAGAGATGTTCCATGTTCATGGATAGGAACACTCAATATTGTCATATTGTCAATTCTTCCCAACCTAACCTGTAGATTCAACAAAATTCCAGTGTAAATTCCAAAAAATTATTTTGTGGATATCAAAATCTGATTCTAAAGTTTACGTGGAGAGGCAAAATAACCAATTTGGTATTGAAAAGAAGAAGAAAGTTGGAAGACTACTACTCAACTTGAAGATTTACTATAAAGCTGCAGTTATCAAGGCAGTGAGGTATAATAGACAAAGAAATCAATGGAATGGAATAGGCAGCCTGAAAACAGACTCACATAAATATAATCAACTATACATTGACAGAAGAGCAATACAATGGAAAAAAAAAAAAGGAAGGAAGGAATATAGACATAAACCCTACATCCATCACAAAATTAACTCTAAGTGGATCATAGACTTAAATGTAAAAGTAAAACTGGTATTTCTGGAAGAAAATATAGGAGAAAACCTAGATGACTCTGGGCAGGATGATGTCATTTTAGATACAGCACCAAAGGCATGATCCATGAAAGAAATATTAGATGAGTTTGACTGTATTAAAATTCAAAACTAGGGGCACCTGGGTGGCTCAGTGGTTTGGGCTGCTGCCTTCGGCTCGGGTTATGATCTCAGGGTCCTGGGATCGAGCCCCGCGTCGGGCTCTCTGCTCCGCAGGAAGCCTGCTTCCCTCTCTCTCTCTCTCTCTCTCTCTCTGCCTGCCTCTCTGCCTACTTGTGATCTCTGTCTGTCAAATAAATAAATAAAATCTTTAAAAATAAATAAATAAATAAAATTCAAAACTAATGCTCTTGAGAGACAAGGTCAAGAGAATGAAAAGACAAGTTACAGACTGGGAGAAAGTATTTCCAAAAGACATATTGATAAAGGACCATTCAAAATGTAAGCAGAACTTTTGGAACTTAACACTAAGGAAACAAACAACTTCATTGCAAATGGTCTAAAAACCTGTACAAGACCCTCACCAAAGACATAGAGATGACAAGTAATCATTTGAAAAGAAGCTCTTTGCCATATGTCATCAGGTAATTAAAAATTAAAGCAACAAGGAAATACTACTTACATGTCTTCTGAAATGGTCAAGATCTGGAACACTGAGAGCACCAAATGCTACTGTGATGTGAAGATATAGGAAGTCTAATTTGTTGTTGTTGGGGATGCAATATAGCCACTTTGGAAAACAGTTTGGCAGTTTCTTATAAAACTAAACATAATATTACCAAACAATTGATCAGTTATACTCCTTCATATCCAACCATAGGAATCAAAATACTATGACTACATAATAACCTACATAGCAACTTTCTTCACTGCAACTTTATTCATAATTGCCAAAGACTTGGAAGGAACGAAGATGTCCTTCAGCAGGTGAATGGGTCAATAGCCTGTGGTACATCTAAACAATGGAACATTATTCAATGCTAAAAAGAAATGAAGTGTCAAAACATGGAATGATACAGAAGAATGTTAAATATGTTTTTAAGTGAAATAAGCCAATCTGAAAAGGCTACATTTGTATGATTCTAGGTATATGACATTCTGGAAAAGGCAAAACTATGGAGACAGTGAAAAGAAGGGTTTTCTAGGGTTTAGAGGTAAAGAGTGATGAACAGGCAGAACACAGAGGACATTTAGGGTAGTGTGAATAGACTGTATGATATTATAATGATGGATATGTCATTATACATTTATCCAAACCCATAGAATGTACAACACCCAGAGTGACTCATCATATGAACTGGAAACTTTGGGTGGTAATGATGTGTCAGTGTAGGTTCACTGCAATAAATATACCACTGTGTTGTGGGATGTTGAATGTAGGGGAGGCTGTGTGTGTGGGAACAAGAGGTATATGGGAAACCTCTATACTTTCTGTTCAATTTTGCTATGAGCTTAAGATTGCTCAAAATATGAATTAGTTAAATTTTTTTTAAATTGAAAATATAGAAAAGCATGAAGAAAATAAAAATTAAAAAAGATACTTTAGAGAATTGTTATAGTGTTCAATTTTAATACACAGAGAAACATCTCTATCTCTGTCTCTTGGTATCTCTCTTTCTCTCTGTGTATAGTCTTCTATACCTTTTCTGTGCAAATAAAGATATTTTTCACAAAGTTGGAATCATGCTGTCCATACATTTTGTGTTTCCCTTTAAAATATATTTTGAACATTTCTTCCATGACATTAGCATTCTATTATAAAATGCTTTTATCCCTATTATAAATATTCTTTTTAGCAGATAAACTCAGTTTGTGTGTAAAATGCAGGAAAAAGAATCTAAAAATTCTTTTAGAATTTTTAGATCAAGTAAAGGATCAAGTAAATAGGATCAAGTAAAGATTTTGTTCAATTTAGGAGTAACTGGGACATGTTTATGAACATGTTTAATGGACTTGTTTCTGGGAAAGAATCCATAGGGTGATTGAAGAGAAATATTTATTTATGTATTTATTTGTAAAAATATTTTATTTGTTTATTTTTCACGGAGATAAAGAGAGGGAGAGTGAGCAAGCACAAGCAGAGAGATTGGCAGGCTAAGGGAGAAGCAGGCTCCCCACTGAGCCAAGAGCCTGATGTGGAACTCGATTCCAGGATCCTGAGATCATAATCTGAGCTGAAGGCAGACTCTTAACTGACTGAACCACTCAGAAGAGAAATATATATTGAATGAATGAACAAAAGGCAAAAATGGGAGGGGAAGGCAGAGAAATCTTGGTTATAGGACAGTGAGATTTAGCCTAGGGAGGCAGCAGACATATTTTCAGATGGAAGCAGATATACTTTGAGTGGCATAGTTGGAAAGATGACCAAGGTAATGCTCGCTGATATTGATATTTGCAATAAACTAAGGGTAAAGTCATGTTTCAACAAAAGGAAAAAGAGAGGGCACCTGGGTGGCTCAGTTGGTTAAGCAGCTGCCTTCAGCTCAGGTCATGATACCAGTATCCTGGGATTGAGTCCCACATCAGGCTCTTGGCTCAGTGGGGAGCCTGCTTCTCCCTGCCTGCCATTTCCCCTGCTTGTGCTTGCTCTATGTCTTGCTAGCTTGCTCCTTCTGTCAAATAAACAGAATCTTAAAAAAAAAAAAAAGGTGGGGGGGGGAGAGAGAAGCTAATTTCAAATGATAATTGAATGTTGGCATTGTTCCTGATGGTGGAAGACTAAAGAATTAAAAAGGGGATGAGGCCATCATAATATTTTATTACTTTACATGAACTTAGAGCACTTGGAAATACAAATGTTTCTGTAGATGTTGCTGAGCATTAGTGACCACAAAGATTTTATTTAAATACATTATTTGAACTGGCTTGTCCTTTTTTTCACACTACAGGTTCCTAAAATACTCTCAAAATGTACCTAAAGTAGGGCACCTGGGTGGCTCAATGGGTTAAGCCGCTGCCTTCGGCTCAGGTCATGATCTCAGGGTCCTGGGATCGAGGCCCGCATCGGGCTCTCTGCTCAGCAGGGAGCCTGCTTCCTCCTCTCTCTCTGCCTGCTTGTGATCTCTCTCTGTCAAATAAGTAAATAAAATCTTAAAAAAAAAATGTACCTAAAGTAGAAATTCTTCATTTACTGGTATAGTTGTGAGGAAAGAGAGAGAAATATGTTTTATTCTTGTGTAACTTTTAATTTTTATTTTCTCTGTAGATGTGTGATATTCTGCCCTCTTATCTCTACGTAGAGTCATAAGGCTCAGACTTTTCAAGGAAATTGTTATTTAATTCAAAGTTTTAATTTCTTACTCAGAGCTACATAGCAACAGACTTAAATACCAGCTGTTTAATATTTTTATTTTTTCAGTTTATTTGGTATATAGGAGTTAATAGTGAAACATTTCTGTAATTAAATACAAGCTGAGAAGAAATAAATGGGTATTTTCCATTTATTTCTCTGTGATTTAAAAATTTGTGTTTGTTTTTGCTGTATGCTTATGCTTTATGTAGTCATGGTAGTAGAATATTTCTGGTACAATTTATTCTGTAAGTGTCAGCTGAAACCATCAACTATGACCTATCCACCACTGACATTGAAAAAAGGAGACTCCTGTTCTATTCTCAGTTTAGTTATTTATTTTCACTTGCTGCTTTGCTAAATGAAATGATTTAACTTGATTGTTTCTATAGCTTCATTCAAAGTCCTGAATTTTGTATCTATATTTAAATTTGTGTAGTGGTACATCAGAATAATTAGAATCGTGGTAATAGACTGACTGCCATGATCCTACTGTGTAGATTTCATCAATGGGTGTAGTGGAAACTAATCACTGAAGTGAATCCTGAGGTGGCTTCAAGAATACGTTACTATTGAGATTGTTGGTCTTATAAAGGTAACCAGTGGTTTTAGAGGTCAACTATGCAAAGTTACTTATATTATGAATATGCTTCTTTCCCTACCAGATAATCTTCATATGATACTACTGAATATAATTGAAAAAGATCACATAGTACCCAGTAATCCTAGGAAATGGTCACACTGTACTAAAGGAAATTAAGGCAACAAGAGCAATTATTGAGTCACAGCAGTGAAGTAGAGGAAGAGGTTGAAATGACATTTCCAATTTAGAAATTCTATTTATAGTCCCTGGAACCTTCCAAGACTGCTCAGTTTTGGACTTACATGTTTTAAACATATTCTAAACTTCAAAGCAAATTTTTTTGAAGAACATTATGTAGTTCTATTCATTCCTTTGGGCTTATCCAGTATTCAGGGAAAATATACTGATATTTTTGTGGAGAATTCCCTAAAATATTTTCCCCACATATTAAGGAATAGCTGGATGTTTTACTTACATTTGGTGACTTATTGGCCACATGATTCATTTCAAACAAAGAGCTCAATGAGGCAACTCTAATTAAGTAATTTTAGAATACAATCCATATTTGAATATATTTCTGTCTATAATTTCTCTGGAACAAATGCTATTTCTGTTGTTAGTATGAAAACAGATGCCTCTTTTATTCCAGAAAGCTAGGCTTGCAGAGAAAGTGATCAGATGATGAAAGAGGTGTTTTTAATATGCTACTGTAATAAGGAAATTCATGTAATCAATCAGTGAAATATACTGGGAACTCTTACATCTATTAAGGAACAGGAGACCAGCTGCATATAATCCCAGATTACTCCATAAATACTTAATAACACGTTATATCATCTGGCTATTTTCTTCACAACTGGTTAGTCTGGATCTGATTTTCAATTGTGTCACAATTTTAAATTCACATCTGTCAGAACAAAAGTGCCTTTGTCTTTAAAAAATCAAAGAAAACAAAGAGCCCACCAGAAATGGATGTCTTACCATTTTATAATTTTAGGAGGTAGAATAACAGGGAAAGCGCCTCTGTGGAATTTCTTTCAAAGAAATTGAAATAAGATGTAGAGAATAATTTACTTATCAAATTATTATTGTACATGCTTTCAGAAAACTCCCATGGTAAAATGAGTAAATAAATGAAAGCAACTTTTTTTTTTTTTCATTTTGTCAGTGTATCTACTCCACTGGGATTGCCCTCCAACCAGTCAGCTTGTCAAGAAATAGGAAACAAAGATAGAAAGACTTACAGACTTTCTTACCATTTCTACATCAGAGTAGTGTTGTTATTAATATTTAATGTCTGCAAACTGTGGAAATGCCTGGTCTCTTAATACCTCACTGTAGTGCCAGGAAAACTCTCAAAGTCAGTATCATTTGTCTCACAAAACTCTCATTTGATTTTTGGAGGTTAAAAAGCCCAATGGAAGCAAAAGTTTCAGAACCTTCTACGCTTCCTGGAATTTAAATCATTTAACAGTATACAAATTAAATTATTAAACAATGATGAAGGCAGGGAACCCAGAGTAATTGATGTATTACCATTCATTTAGTTTGTTCCATACAGTTAAATCTAACCAATCAGAAAACTCAGACTGAAACATTAGTTTGCAAATTACCGCACACCAGCCAGCTGGACTTGAAGGAACATCATAAAAATTTGTCTCATATATTTTCCTGTGGGTCTAAAATGTTTTTCTAACTGCTTGGTAAGCCTTGGGACAGGCTCTCCAGAATCTAATTGTCTCGTTGTGTTCCTTTTAAAGCTGAATGGAGATCTGTTTGTCCAAGTACCCAGAGGGACATTTTGCCAGGGGCATTAAAGTTCTGCCGCTCATGGGCCATGCTCGAGGAATAGTTAGGCAGTGGGCTACCAAATGGAATAAAGATGTACTGTATTTATGAAATAAACAGTCGTAGGCTGGAGAGTAAAACATGTGAGGGCATTTGGCACATACCTGGGGGTGAGGCTCAGTGAAAAGCAAATGTTATATCTAGAGTTTAGTGCTATCAAAATCTTTTCACTTTTTATATATTTTTTTCTCCTTTTCTCCCTAGTGGCTCCAGTTGGAAATTAAATCCAGTTCTAAAACATGCACTGAGTACCTCCTATTCAAATTGCATCATGGTTGATACAAAGTAGAAGAAGCCTGCTCTCTGATTTGCAATCAAATACAGGAGCAAGTGCTTATTTAAATGAATACAAAGGGCAGTGACTAATCATTAAATTGTATGCAATCTTGATGTTTTAAAAATGGTCATGCGATTCAAGCTAGGCCAATGAGTTGCTTTCCTTGGAATTTAGGCTTTGTACTTGGATAACTCAAAGGATTTGACTGAAAGTCTTTCATCCTAACTGTACTAGTTTTCTGTTGATAGCACAACAAATTACCCAAATTTAGCAGCTTAAAACAACACAAATTCATTGTTTTCTAAGTTCTGGAGGTTGGAAGTTTGACACAGGTTTTGTTTGGCTAAACTTAAGATGTTGATGGGGCTATGCTTCTAGAACCTGCCTGCATTCCTTGGCTCATGGCCCTCTTCCTCCCTCTTGTACGTGAAGGGCAGGACAAGTCCTTCTCATGTTGCATCTCTCTGTCTGTGCTTCCGTCATCACATCTTCATTTTTGACTCTGCTCTTCTGCCTCTCTTCCTCTTTTAGAGACTCTTATGATTACCTTAGGCTCAAGTGAATAATCCAGAATCATAGTTAAGATCAACTGAGTAGCGATCATTATTCCATCTGCAACCTTAACTCCTCTTGCCATCAAAGGTAACATTCACAGTTCTAGGGAATAGGACATGGGTAGGCTTTGATAGGGGCATTATTTTGTCTACTATATCAACCCTGTGGCCTTGAAGGGTCTGTCACCCCTTCTTCCAGATGCTACCCTGATGTCTTTTCTGAGAACTGGTTTTTGGATTGTCTTCTGATTCTGTTTAAACTACTTCTTGTCCTTCCAATAAATATGTTCTTTTTGCTTATTTTAGCTATAATTGACTACTTTTACTTTTGAACAAACAACCCAAACTGATGCACATGCTTGTTACACTCTCTAACTGATAAGTAAGGCAGTTACCAATGAACTAATTTCAGTCTTGTTTTCCTTCTGTTCTTCCTTTTCAATGCTCCCTTTTCAGTGAAATTTTCCACATTAAGGTGATGAAGAAGGCTACAGCTTACCACACATCTCTTTTAAGTGCCCATAAACAGGACTTGGTAATATTTGTTCGTGCACAAAAGATGGGCTAAATTAGGAAATATTAAGAACCAAGAATAGAAAATAGTCTTATTCAATTCAAGTTTAAAACCTGTAACTGAGTACCTAGAGTACTGAGGAATTTAGAAATTTCTGATTGTGTATCTATTGGATTAAAAGAGATATGAACCATCAAAATTGATTTCAGCAACCCAATATCATCTTGATCTTATCTGTTCTTAATTATATGCTGCACTGCTTACCTATGATACTAATATAGCCATTTAACTCTCTTTTTATTAGAGTTAGCATAATATATCATTTTACATTTTTTTTTGTTGTATCCTATTTGCGTTTATTTAAATGTGATTCTTATAAGCAGAAAGTAGTTGAGTCTTGCTTTTTAAATCTAATCTAACAAATTCTGCCTTTTAATTGGGATGTTTATACCATTTCTGTGTGATGGGATTATTTATATTAGGTTAAGTCTGTCTTGTTATTTATTTTCTATTTGTCCCAGCTGTTATTTTTGTTTCCCTTTTCTTCTTTTTCTACCTTCTTTTGGATTAATTGATTTATTTCTATAATTCACTTTTTCTTCCTTTTCTGACTTAATTGTAACTCTTTGTAATAATGTTTTATTATTTCAGTGGTTGCTTTAGAATTTATCCCAAATATGTTTAATTTATGATGGTCAAACTTAAAGTGACATTGTGCCACTTTACATATAATATATGAATGTTATAGTAGTAGTCCCATTTTCCTACTCCTGGCCTTTATGATATTGCTATCACACATTTTACTTTTATATATACTGTAAACCACATATTATATTGCTATTTCTTTTTAAAAGAGATTTAAATTATAAGGAAATACTTATCTATTTACCCAAATAGTAAATATTTTCAGTGTCTTCATCCTTTGTGTAGATCCATTACTACATCTGCTGTCATTTTTCTTCTGTTGAAGAATTTTCTTTACCATTTCTTCATAATGAGTCTACTAGTTTTGAATTATTTCAGTTATTTGCCTTTGTTTTTGAGAGATACATTTCCTGGACATAGAATTTACAGTGAGAGGTTTTCTAGTTTTGAATTATTTCAGCTATTTGCCTTTGTTTTTGAGAGATACATTTCCTGGACATAGAATTTACAGTGAGAGGTTTTATTTTCAGTATTTTAAAGATGTAACTTCCTTTTTATTTCTCCTATTTCTGATGAAAAATCTGATGTCTTCTTTTTCCCCCCAAGTTTTTATTTAAATTCTAGTTTGTTAACATACAGTTTAGTATTAGTTTCAGGTGTAGGATTTAGTGATTCATCTCTTAAATCCAATGCCCATTGTTCATCACAGGTACTCTCCTTAATATGCATTTAACCTATCCCTATCTCCATCTCCTCAGTTTGTTCTCTATAGTCAAGAGTCTCTTCTATGGTTTGCTTCTCTTTTTTTCCCTTATGATTGTTTGTTTTGTTTCTTAAATTCCACATATGAGTGAAATCATATGGTGTTTGTATTTCTCGGACTTATTTCTCTTAGCATAAGTCTCTATCTCCATCCACATTGTTGCAATGTGCAATGTGCAAGATATATACAATGGAATATTACTCAGCCATCAGAAAGAATGAAATGTCTCTATCTCCATCCACATTGTTGCAATGTTGCAATGTGCAAGATATATACAAAGATCCCAGGGTCCTGGGATCAAGCCCCACTTTGGGCTCTTTGCTGAGTGAGAGCCTCCTTCTCTCTCTCCCTGCCACTCCCCCTCCTTGTACTCTCTCTTTCTCTGTCAAATATATAAATAAAATCTTAAAAACACACACACACAAAACAACAAGAAACCCCCCCCCCCAAAGCAGTGGTGAGAGTGGACATCACTATTTTGTAACTTTGACCATAAAGGAAAAGCTCTCAGTTTTTCCTATTAAGGATGATACTACCTGTGGGCTTTTCACATGTCACCTTTATGATGTCGAGGTATATTCCTTCTATCCCTATTTTGTTGAGGGTTTTTATTTATTAAGAATAGATGCTATACTATGTCAAATACTTGGCTGCATCTATTGAGTAAATCATATGGTTCTTATATTTCTTTTGTTAATGTGGTATATATCACATTGATTGCTTTGCAATTATTGAACAACCCTTTCACCCAGGGATAAATCCCATTTGATCATGGTGAATTATTGTTTTAATGTATTATTGGATTAGATTTGCTAGTATCTTGTTGAGAATCTTTGCATCCATGTTCATCAGGGGTATCGGCTTGTAGTTCTCTTTTTTAGTTGGGTATTTGTCTGGTTTTGGAATCAGGCTAATGTTGAATGAGTTTGGAAGTTTGGAAGTTTCCCTTTCATTTCTATTTTTTGGGAACAGTTTGAGAAGAGTAGGTATTAATTTTTCTTTACCTGTATGGTAGAATTCCTCTGGGAAGCTATCTGGCCCTGGACTTCTATTTGTCGGTAGATTTTGTTACTTTTGTTGTTTTGTTGACTATGGGATTACAGTATAGCTTGAACTCAGGCATTATGATACCCCAGCTTTGGTTTTCTTTTCCAACATTCCCCTGGAAATTTAGGGTCTTTATTAATTCTTTCAAAGAACAAGCTCCTGGTTTCATTGATCTGTTCTGCTGGTTTTAATTTTTGTTGTTGTTATTTCTTTGTTTCTTTATCATTTATTTCTGCTCTAGTCTTTATTATTTCCCTTCTTCTGCTGGCTTTAGACCTCATTTGTTGTTTTTCCTAGCTCCTTTAGGTGTAAATTAGGTTGTGTATTTGAGACTTTTCTTGCTTCTTGAGGTAGGCCTGTATTAGTATTTACTTCCCTCTTAAAACTTATTTTGCTACATCCCAAAGTTTGTGGACTATCATGTTTTCATATTTATTTGTTTGAATGTATTTTTTTAATTTCTTCTTTAACTTCCTAATGTTTTTCAGTTTGCTGTTTTTGCACTGCCTGTGTCCAGGCTGCTTGTCTGGAGCAGTTCAGGTTGGCTGAATTTTAGAATTCTGAACTTCAGGGACCCAATGTAATAGGGACCTATGATTGTCTTCTGAGGGAAGATCTTGCTTCAGAGGGATTGATGCAGGTTTGATCTAGAAGGGCAGTCATACCAGAGCTCAGGAGTGTGGGATTTGGAGTAGAGCACACTAGTCAGTGTCCAGGTTATCTTTCTTCAGCAGGTGTCTCTGTACCTGTGCTAAGGGGTGGAGGAGGGAAATAGCACCCACTGGCTCTTTTATCCCTGTCAAGGCATTGCTGCCTCTCTCAGATATGCTCCAAGAAGAAGGAACCATCTCTCCCAGCTTCTTAGATCGTGCGGTCTGCTCCAGGTTACCTGTCATCCATCTCTACAGGAGCCCTGCTACCCTTATGGCTCTATACTATAGCCAGGTCATAGTCCTCCAAGACTCCAGGCTTTGGTCCTGCTGGTTGCAAAAACTCATGAAAATCAGTCCCTCTTGTTTCCTTAATCAGTAGATTTGAGTAAATTTTTTCCTTGTCAGTAGCTTTGAGGAAGTGTTTTCTTTGTGCAATCCTCTGTGTGCTACTCTCTCTGTCTCTCTGTTTCTGTCTCTCGTGTCCAGGGGGGCCTGTCTCTGCAATCAGGGCTCCCTCCTCTCCACTGCACCCAGTTGTGTGGTTTTTCCAGTCAGTACTCAGATCAATTTCTTGGGCATTCAGAATGATGTGATATTTAGCTAGCTATGTTTAGAGGGACAGGCAAGCCTAGGGTCCTCCTACTACTTCACCATCTTAGCTCCTCCCCTCTCAGTCTGCTGTCTTCTTTATCTTTCTTCCTCTTTATATAATGTGTCCCTTTTCTCTGGATGCTTTGAAGATTTTCTTTTTTATCAATGGTTTTGACCAATTTGATTCTCTCTATAAATGGTTTTGACTACTTGTTTTCTTCATGTTTTTTCTTCTTGGAATTTGTTGAGCTTCTTGGATCTGTTGGTTTATAGTTTCCATCACATTTGGAAAATTTATAACTATTTATTTATTTATTTTAAAGATTCATTTAAAAAAATTTATTTGACAGAGAGAGGGAGAGAGAAAGCACAAGCAGGGGAGTAGCCTGCAGAGGGAGAAGAAGAAGCAGGCTCCCTACAGAGCAGGGGGAGCCCAATATGGGACTTGATCCCAGGACACTGGGATCATGACCTGAGCCGAAGGGAGCTGCATAATGAACTGAGCCACCCAGACACCCCATGGCAAATTTATAACCATTTAAACAAGATTTTATTTTTTAGAGACGTTTTAGGTTCATAGCAAAATTGAGGGTACAGATTTCCTATATATTCCTTGCATCCCTGCTCCCCTGAGAGCCTCTTCCTTAATCAACATCATTATTACCACCTCCCAAGAAGTTGTACATTTATTATAATTGATTAACCTACATTGATACATCATAACCAGCTCAAGTGCATAGTTTATGGTTTATTCTTGGTATTGCATATTATTTGGGTTTGGGCAATATATAATAACATATATCCATCATGATGGTATTATACAGGTATTTTAATGCCCTAAAAATCTTTGTGCTCTGACTATTCATTCCTGTACTTCCCTTGCCCTCCCCCCACAATCCTGGAAATCACTGATCTTTTCACTATCTCCATAGTTCTGCCTTTTCCAGAATGTCATATGGTTGAATTCATAGACTATATAGCCTTTCCATATTGGTTTCTTTTCCTTTAGTTAGATAGGCATGTAAAACTCATAAAACTTTTCATAGCTTGAAGCTCTTTCTTCTTTTTTAACATTGAATTTAATTCCATTTTTAACACTGAATTAACAGCTTATATATCTGTTCACCTACTGAGTGATATCTTGGTTGCTTCCAAGTTTTGGCAATTATGAATAAATGCTGCTATAAACATCCATGTGCAGATGCAGGTCTTATATAGAAGTGTGGTGTTTAAAGTCCTCATGTTTGAGATTTTTTCCAGTTATCTTTCTGTTATTGAGTTCTAGTTTAATTTTATTGTTGTCTGAGAGCAGACATTTTATAACTTTTATTCTTTTAAATTTGTTAAGATGTGTTTTATGGTCCAGAATGTGGTCTATCTTGGTGAATTTTCCATTCAAGCTTGAGAAGAATGTGTAATATGCTATTGATGGATGAAGTAACATATAGATGCCAGATATATCCAGTTGATTGATGATGTTGAATTCAGCTCTGTCTTTACTGACTTTCTCCCTGCTGGATCTGCCCATTTTTGATAAAGTGGTGTTGAAGTTTGCATCTATGATAGCTGATTCACTTATTTCTCCTTGAAGTTTTTGTTTCATATATTTGATACTCTGTTTTTGGGGATGTATACATTAAAGTTTGTTATGGTTTTTGAAGTACTGACTCCTTTATGATGTGTGATGTCTCTCTTTATCTTTAATAACTTTTCTTCCATTGATGTCTGTTCTGTCTGAAATTAATGTCTATCCCTGCCTTCCTTTGATTATTGTTAGCATGGTATATCTTTCTTCATCCCTTTATTTTTAATATTCATGTGTTTTTATGTTTAAAGTGGGTTTCTTATAGATAATATAGATGTGGGTCCTGTGGGTCCTCTTGACAATCTCTGTCTTTTAGTTAGTGATTTGGCCAATGATGTTTATAGTGATTATTGACATAGTTCGATTAGTATCTACCACATTCATTACTGTTTCCTGTTTGTTGCCTTTGTTATTTTTCTCATTGTCTTCTACTAATTTTTCTGCCTTTTGTTATTTTAATTGAGTGTTTTATATGATTCCATTTTCTCTTAGCATATTGGTTATACTTCTTTTCTCAAAATTCTTAATGGTTGCTGTAAAGTTCATAATATATATTTATAGTTCTCCAAGTCTTCTTTCAAATAATACTATATGTCTTCATGGAGAGCATGAGTACCTTATATTACTAAAATCATGCTAGTTTCTCCCTCCCTTCTCTTATATCATTGCTGACATTTATTTTATTTATATAAAAGCATATGTAAAGATCCATTAAAATGTACAAAAATGCATAATCAAATACATTTTTAGTATTATCTTTTAAAAAACTTATCTGTTAGATAAGTTAGGAAAAATAAGTTAAAATTTTTTTTTTGTTTAAGTTCAGTTTAATTAACATATACTGTATTATTAGTTGCAGAGGTAGAATTTAGTGATTCATCAGTTTCATACAACACCCCATGCTCATTACTTCAAGTGCCCTCCTTAATGCCCATCACCCAATTACCCCAAACCCCAACCCACCTCTTCTCCAGCAAACCTCAGTTTGTTTCCTATAGTTAAGATCTCTTATAGTTTGCCTCCCTTTCTGTTTTCATCTTATTTTCTTCTTCCTTTCCTTCCCCTATGTTCATCTATTTTGTTTCTTAAATTCCACATAGCAGTGAAATCATATTCTTTGATTTATTTTGCTTAGCAAGAAAAATAAGAATTTTTATTTTGCTTTTACTTATTTATTCTTCATTTCTCTTTCTTATTTTATGTAGGAACTGTACTTGATGCATGTACTCTCTGCCATAGTATTTTGTCTCTCTGAAGAACTTCTTTTAATATTTCTTGCAAGTCAGGTCTATTGGAAACAATTTCTATCATTTCTGTTTTTGAAAAAGTCTCTATTTCTTTTTCTCTTTTGAAGGATAATTTCACTGAATACAAAGTTATAGATTGGTGGTTTTTCTTTATCAATACTTTATTTCATTCTCTTCTTGCATTAATGATTTCTGAGGAGATACCAGATGTAATCCTCTCTTTGTTCCTTTCTATATAAGGTCTTCTATTCATCTGACTTCTTTCAGAATTTTATTCTTTATCTTTGATTTTCTGTAGTTTGAAAATGATATGCATAGGTGTAGTGTTTTAGGCATGCATCCTGTTAGTATCTTCTGAGCTTCCTGGATCTATGGTTTGATGTCTGACATTAGTTTGGGGACATTCTCACTCAGTATTGTTTAAAATATTTCTGTTTTTACCTCTTTCTTCTCCTTCTGGTATTTGTATTACACACATGTCACTTCTTTTGTAGTTGTCTCACAGTCCTTGGATATCCTTTTCTGTTTTTTTATTTTAAAGGTTTTATTTATTTATCTGACAGAAAGGTGGGGGGAGAAAGAGAGCGAGCGCACAAGCAGAGGGAGTAGCAGGCAGAGGGAGAGGGAGAAGCAGGCTCCCATGGAGCAGGGAACCCCATGAGGGACTCCAAGGACAACAGGATCATGACCTGAACTGAAGGCAGTAGCTTAACTCACTGAGTCTGTGTTCTGATTTTTGTTTTCAGTTTTAATTTTCTTTGTTTTTCAATTTTTGAGGATTCTTTTGATACATCTTTTAGCTTAGAGATTTTTTTTTAAGATTTTATTTATTTATTTGACAGAGAGATCACAAGTAGGCAGAGAGGCAGGTAGAGAGAGAGGAGGAAGCAGGCCCCTGCTGAGCAGAGAGCCCGATGCAGGGCTCAATCCCAGGACCCTGGGATCATGATCTGAGCCAAAGGCAGAGGCTTTAACCCACTGAGCCAGCCAAGTGCCCTGAGCTCAGAGATTCTTTATTCAGCCATATTCAGTGTACTAATAAGCCCATCAAACCTATTCTCAATTTCTTTTATAGTGTTTTTGATCTGTAGAATTACCTTTTGGATCTCTATTAGGATTTCCATCTGTCTGCTTACATTGTCCATCTGTTCATGCATGCTGTGCACCTAATCCCTTAGGTTCCTTAACATATTACCAACAGTTGTTCTAAATTACTGGTCTGATAATTTCAACATCCCTGCCATACCTCTTCAAACTGTTTTTTGCCTTTTGGTATGTCTTGTAATTTTTTCTTGGTAGCCAGACATTATGCACTGAGTAAAAGGAACTATTGTAAGTAGGCTTTTATAAAGTGATGGTGAGGTGTTGAGGGAAGGGAAACAGTTTATAGTCTGGTGATCTAAGTCTTTTTGTGAGTCTATGCTTCTGGACTGTGAACTTTGCAAGTGTTTCTCAGGTTTTTTTCCTCTCCCTGTAGGTAGGACAGGAAGGTTAGTGTGAACTAAATTTGGGTATTTCCCTTCATCCAGGTCAGTTATGCTCTGATAGTTCCCTAGCAGGTTAAGCTCCGGCTAACTGTTTTCTCTTGAGGTCAGACCCTATTGGGAAGAACAGATTTCTCTGACATATTTCAAAATGGTCTCTTTTCCCCTCTCCCTTCTGAAGCATGAGGATATTTTTCTCTGATATTTTCTCTGAGAACCTGGTCAAGTCCCTGAAATTATAATATTTTGGTGTCCCTCTTATGACTAGATCCCCCTTTTAGCTAATTTTTCTTAAAGATAAGTTTATCTATTTTTTTTTTTTAGAGATACAGAGAAAGAGAGAGGACTCAAGTGGTGGGGAGGGGCAGGGGGGGAGGGAGAGAGAGAAACTCAAGCAGACTCTTTGCTGAACATGGGGCCAGATGCCAGGATCAATCTCATGACCGTGAGATCATGATCTGAGCCAAAATCAAGAACTGGACACTTAACTAACTGAGCCACCTAGACACTCTGAAGTTTTTAACTCTTAAACTTAACTTTTAAACCTAAACTTCTTTTAACTCTTAAACTCAGCCTCCAGCAATTCATCAATTGTGGTTCAGGTTTTCCTACCCTGACCCTGGTTCTTGTTGTGGTTTCCACTTATAAGTCTCTGCTATGATAATCCACAACCCCTTATATTTTCCTGTCTCTCCGATTTGGGGGGCAGTAGCTTGCCTTGTGTCCTTCCCTCTTTTGCAGATCCAGGAAGAATTGTTGATTTTTTAGTCTGTACAGCTTAGAGGATTTGAGGTAAAGCAATGATTCATGCCTCTTATTCTTCCTTGAATCTGCTTTTAAAAAAATGTAATAGAGGAATATTTAGAACAACAAGTGTTGCTGTTGAAATTTGGGGCCTCTTTAAATATGGCCTTTAGGAGGGGAAAACATTTTTTTTTCTTGTAATAAAGAGATATAAATCTGAGAGGGGCTGACCTTGGTTGCTGTGGTTCTGGGCGTCCCTCTTCTGTACCTTCCTCTTTGGGAAGGAAGAGTCTGTGGGGCCAGGAAGCCATATCCCCAAATAGAACATACCCAGGGTAATCAGGACCCTAAAATCCTCTGATCCAATGGCTCTGAGATTCCAGGGCCTATGTAGGCTTCCTACATCCATTCATCTCCTAAGGATAGACCACAGCTCTGGTGTGCACATGTGCTAGGTCTGAGAGAAGGCCAAGAGCTAACAGAGCTTGAATTTGAGGCCTAGCATATGCATACTATGGGGAGTCTCACAGTACTGGGTGGTATAGGAGGAGAAAAAAGTAGAAGAGCTGATGAAAGTCTTCTCTTCCCACACCGCCATGTTCTACTGAGGGAGTCTGTGAAATCTAAATTTAAACCTGCACTTTCCATATTATGAGTATGTTTTTAAAGATAGGCTAATGGAAGCTCTTTTATTTAAAGTTCTGTTAGTTATAAGGATGCCTGGATGTCTCAGTTGGTTAAGTATCTAACTTTAGCTCAGGTCATGATCCCGAAGCCCTGGGATGGAGCCCCGAGTTGGGCTCCCTGCTCAGTGGGAAGCCTGCTTCTCCCTCTCCCCACTCGTGCTCTCCCTTGCTATCTCTGTCTCCCTCTGTCAAATAAATAAATAAAGTCTTTAAAAGAAATAAAATTCTGTTATAACTCTAAGATATTCAGCATATAGAAATGGGCCTTTATTTGTACCCTTGTCTTGGGCTCCACAAAGGTTAGGTGTGATCCTCCTAGAATAAAAATCAAATTTCCAGAGCTTTCTTTCAGTAAAGAATTTCAGAAAGGAAGATGGATGGATCCTCTAGTGTTCTTCCTCTTCTCGCCTTTAATAAGGGATGTAGGTAAATGGCTAGACCAATAATCCTGAATACAGTTAAGTTTAGTGAATGGGTAGCCTTTCTCTAAGCTTTTCTCCAAGAAGATTTTATAAAACAAGATTTTAATGTGCTCTGAAAGTGGTCCAATCAGTTTGTGTTTGCCCTATTTTCACTGGGAATGCGAAGGAAAGAAGGGATCTCCAGTGAGGGGTGCTACAATAAGTAAAGAATGCTATTGATCACTTCAGGAGGTTCAAAGTAACTTCTGAGTATGTTTTGGCTATATTTCAAAGGACTGCTCTTTTTTTTTTTTTTTTTTTTTTTTTTTTTTTTTTTTTTTTTTTAAGCAACATGATTATGCTAGTTTTTAGCTGTTCTTCTGCATTAAAGTAGCTTAAAAATTCAGACCATTTAATAATCTGACACAGCAACCATCTGTTAAAAGCTACATAAATGTATGTGCACAGTTTTGTTCCAGTCCAATGGCTTACCACTTACTATTCTTAACACAACACACACCTACTTACCAAACAAAAGAATTTTATGAAATTTTATCCAGAAACTTCAGATATCTCACCTGATCTTTAACTGAAAAATTAGTAAGAAGTATAACATCTGGCCTAAAACAATTGGTTGTATGAAATGAATGTAATTTATTTCTGAGATTTTGCTTCCAGTTAGCTTGATGCTTTGTTGAAATGTAAAAATAAAGGATAATTAGTAGTAAGTTTCAGTGACATTTAAGTACTTAGGTAAAGGCAAGGTTAAAGTCATTTTAGTATAGTAACATCAGGGCCTTTCAAGTCAAGAGGATCAGTTTAAAATGACAATATGGAATCTGGAAACAGGAGATTTGGAATAGATTCTGGACTTTGCCACTTAGCTTCTCTGTGACCTTCAGTTTCTTTCTCTGAGGTTAATAAATACAGCCTATATCTTAGGATTGACTGAAAGGTTAAGTAAGACAATTGTTTAAAAAGTACTTTAAATTTTGAAATTTACATTATATTATACAAATGTCAACCTTAATAATGCTGCTCTTTCAGGTGAGGAAGAAAAAAGGAAAAAACTTATAATAAGCATTATCTGTGGGATTATTTTCCTTATTTAATAGTTGAAGACATAAAGTAATCTGCTCAGGATCACAGTTTGTAAATCTGTCCAGTTCTGAAGTATGTATGTTCTCTCTCAGTACCACTTAGTAATTTATATTTTCATGCATTATCTTTTCTTGGAATATATTCAAGAGAAATCTCCCTTCCATCTTCCTTTCCTTCCTTTTAATATGTGCAGGGTCAAAAATACCTTTTTAAAGTAGACTGAGTCTTAAAGGATGAGTATGTTACCAAGGTGACAGAGGATGAGAGAGAATTTAAAGAGAAGGAAAGAAATTTGCAAATTCAAAGACTTAGGAGAGGTCATGTTGTATTCAAGGGATTGTCAGCAATTTAGTATGATTTGCGCTCATGTTCTGTGTATGTTTGAAAGGAGGGGCTGAGAAGTAGAAGGAGTTATAAGGGATGAAACTCAAGAAGCTGGGAGGGGCTCAATCAAGAGGAGACGTGTAAGTCATTAAAACTTGAGAATGGATCCTGTCAGGGCTGGGGAGCCAATAGGGATCCTCCCCGCAAAGTTCTTCAGGAAAAGGTCATTGCAGAGTTATGCATTTTAAGAAGTATTATTGGAGGGGTATTGATTACATTTCCACTATTAATTCTCACAAAGTGAATTTACTAAAGCTTATCACATCTGACCTAGAAAAAGAAGATACAGAAGATACAGTTTAAAGATCGTTATGGAAATGCCCAGTGGTCTTTTTAGATTTCTACTGTGTGGTCTCTGTGAAAGTCTCTCAAGGCTCTCTTAGTATTCAATTTCAGTTCTGCCAAGAGTACACCTCAAATTCATTTTCTGGCACTATAGTTCTCTTTTGCAGTCAACTTTCATTTCCTTCAGCATTTTTTTTTTTTTTTTTTGGTTTACTTCATTTGAATTCATCCTGGCCATGATGGATCATTTTGGCATCAAAAAAAGTAAGAAATCATTGTCCCAGTGAAAAATGAATTCCTATTATTGGAAATAAATATGAATAGTTGATGAGTCCAGTTGTGCAGGGGATTTGTAGCATACTAAAAGGCTTGAGAGGCTAAATATACAAACGAACAATGGTCAGACCTGTATTAAAATAGAACTCTGGCTCACAACCTGTAGCAACCAGTCAAAGATGCCAAATCACAGCCTCTGTAGCAATCAACCCCAAGTGGCCAGGATTTGATCAATAGCTAACAACTTCTCTAATTTTTAATGCCACTTTCAATGTAATAAATAACTGGAGAAAGGCTATATCTGTTCTCCTACCCAGTCTCATAGGATCCCCCACTTCTAGTTAGCCCACCCTGAGCTTTCCCATGCTAACAGCTTCCACTCAGGGAGTGCCTGAAACCTCCCTTTTCCTATGTTCCCCCACTCCTCTGTCTGCCTTTGAGTCTCTGTCAAAATGCAAATGATGGTGGCTCTCTCCTTTGCTATATCAAGATTGAATAAAGAGCCTTTGCTCCTTCTCATTTGGGTGGCCTTCATTTACTTCCATAGGCTCCTTCAGTAAAGGGATATTTGCTGACTTAGGTGGGTGGTTCTGGGCACAGAAAGCTTCCCTGCAGTCTCCCTGGTTACAGTATCTTATATAAGTATTTGAAGGGATTCTTTAAATTTAGGTCCTGTTACAAAATGATTAAGAGAGACAATTTAGGGTGATACAAACAAACTTCAATACTTTATGAAGCATAGAGCCTCCTTTCAGAAAATTGCAAAATGAGGTAGAAGACAAGAAGCTTTTGCAGGATAAAGAGTAAAGAATAAGGAAGAGAGAAATAGAAATACATGACTGGGTGGGGTCAAATAGTCAGCTTCGTTTGGGATGACAAGGTCCAGAGCTGGCTTGGTGTTTGGAGATTGGCTGACTGGACATACAGTTGACTTTTGAACATGGATTTGAATTGCATGGGTCCACTTACATGTTGATTTTTTATAGTATAATACTGTAAATGCATTTCCTCTTCCTTTGACTTTATTAGTAACATTTTTTACCCTCTAGCTTATCTTATTGTAAGAATACTGTGTATAATTCATATAACATACAAAATACATTTATTTGACTATGTTATTGATAAGGCTTCTGGTCAACAGTAGGTTATTAGTATTTAAGTTTAGGGGTAGTCAAAAGTTATACAGATTTTTGATTGCCCAGGGGATTGGGACCCCTAACCACTGTGTTGTTAGAGAATAAAATGTACTGCATTTCTGGTCAAACAAAGCATTTACAGGGACACAAAATTTATCAAATTATGGTTTGCTGATGTGGTACTTCAAGTAGGAGCAACTCCATCTTGGGGCTAGAAAGTTATTCAAACAGCTTTATAATCATAACAAAAAAGAATAAATAAGATTGAATTTATACTTTGAAGTAAACTGCATGTGTCAATCAAATATGGTAGTAACCCTAGTCCAACTTCACTAGGGGATTAGAGAATTGCTCAATTTCTACCCTGTTCTGTCTTGATTCTTTTCCGTCTCTAATCTGCTCTCTATTCTCTGCTAGCCTTCTGGCTGTCTTACATCAGATCTACTCTCCTTAGGTGCTCTCTGGCAAAATGCTGCTCTCCTGCTTTGTGCTTAAGAATGGCTTCTTTCTGTGACTGATGGTAATGGTGGTAGGGTTATGGAAAAGGAAAAAAAAAAAAACCCAACATTAAAAACCTTACTGTTTGTTTTACGTAGGAAAAAAAAAATGGTTTCCCCACTCGGTAGAAATAGCTGATAATTATTTATTCTCTGGCCCTGTTAACTGTAGAATTAACTGTAGGATTCTGGGATTTTAAAAACCTCTCCAAGGAGGGCATGTGTTATGATGAGCACTAGGTGTTACATGCAACTAATGAATCATTGAACACTACATCAAAAGCTAATGACATACTATGTGCTGGCTAACTGAACATAATTAAAAAAATGTCTACCCTTTGTGGGTTATAATACGGGCTTCTCTAATTCTAAGAGATCCTTATCTTCCTCATATGATTCTATCATTTCATACCCCCTCCTTTCTTCCTCTACCCTCTGGTTCCTGTTTCTGTCTTTTCCATCTCTCCTTCTAATTCATCATATACAGATGTTGTATTAGAAATCTGTGTTCTCACATACAGCTAAAAAGGGTCAGTGTGTGCAATAGGGTATTCTACTTGACCTAAGACTGACAATTCTGTGATAATTAGAACTGAAAAACATTTGCCAGAGGAATTTAAAAAGCTATAATAGAGTATTGTTCTGTGCTCTTGATAGTGAAAATGTGGTTGGTACTTCTAGCTATTGAAGAGTTTTCTGGTTTCTGATTACCTTTTTTTTTTTTTTTTTTTTTTAAGTATTTTATCTCTCTTTTAAGATGAGAGCCCCCTGAGGGCAAAGATTGTGTCTTCTAGGCTTAAAGGAGGAGTGGAATTGCTAAGAATATAGAGGACATATGCTTTGCTTTCTCAACATGTCTTTCTTTGAAAAGTCACGTTTTACCCATTTTTTTGTGCTTCTTGTAAGAATTGAAAACCAGTAACTTTGTCTTTATTCCTAATAGTTATCACCTTTTCCCTTATTTCAGCCACAGGAGAGGATACAGGACAAGCTTTGGCCAATCAGAGTATCCCATTCTCTTGCAATAGTCATTGGTCCTAGGGACAATCTGAAGGACAGGCAGAGGACTGGTAGCTCCTGAGGGCAAGGCCATGTTAGCCATTCATATGTGTATTCATGGTATATAGTGTGGCATTTAGTATATGAATGTTTAAGGAATGTTTAAGGAATAAATGTTTACTTATTTATTCATGATGTGTTTAAGGAATAAGTCTTAGAGATGACTGGAAGCTGTAGGGGCACTGAAGTCTCCCTCCCTGGCACCAAAGTATTTCTTTTCTCATATTTTCTCCATATCTTCCTACAATGTCTTCTACATTGCTCATTTGAATTGGCGTTTTGCTAAAATCTCAGTTTACAGACAACTACATTACTTTACATTCTTTTTCCCATGTTGCTGATTGGCTGAAAGAGGAAAAACTGCTGAACTTGGAGGTTTGGCTCTTAACCAAACCAACATTGTTGGCCACATTGCTGGTGTTCATTCAGTGCCTGCTCTCTTTGGTAGGGAGAGGCTCCTGACATTTCCTCCCACCCTGTCCAGCTCTAAATACCAGCCTCATTGTCTCCCAAGCCTTGGAGTTTGCTGGTGTCCACACACTGCCTCCCACATTGCTAGTCAAACTGAAGATAAAGTCTTTTTGTGGCTTCTACTTTTTTACCTATATCACAGATTAAATTAGTTTGAAATTTTAAGAATAGAGATTATTCTTTTCTGTTTTTAAAATAAAGATTTATTTATTTATTTTAGAGAGCTAGAGAATAGGCAAGCACACCTGCACATGTTACTGGGGGAAGAGGCAGAGGGAGAGAATCCCACACAGACGCATACTGGGCTTAGAGCCTGAGGCGCTCCATCCCATGACCTATGAGCTGAAACCAAGAGTTGGGTGTTTGAGCCACCCAGGTGCCCTAAGAGAATATTCTTTTAGCACACGAGGGTACTTTTTATAATTTCTTACTAACTTCCTACTGAAGACAATTTCAGAATGACCCATTTGAAATTTTTTTTTTTTTCTGGTCACTCATCTTTATGCATTCTGATAGAAATTTCAAGACTGAGAAATGATCTAGAATTATGGAGGGATGAGGAGCTGACTGTGAGCCTGTTGTTGGAGAGAATTAATATCTAAGGTTAGGGACTGTTGTAATCCTTGATTTTAACACTGATTCCCTGGGTCTTGCATAGTGCCTAACACAGAGCTGATGCTCAATCTTAGTCCTCATATTACTTAACAGGTTTTACCATATATACACATTTTATAGCTGAAGATACCTGGGATTGGAGAGGGTATAAATGGATCCTGTGGAAAGGCTTTGGGTGTAGAGATGCTGGTGTTGTATTTAAATTCTGCTCTGTTCTGTGACTGTGATATTAGGCAAGTCCTTTAACTACTCTCTTGCAGTTGGCCTATTTGTAAAGTTGAGATAATAATAGATACTTTGCAAGATCATTGTGAGGATTAGGAATAACAAGTACAAAGGGCTATATTAGACAATATTGGAACTTTTAAGGTCATCCAGCCACTTAGTAAAAGATCTAGTAATCAAACCCAAATTTATCTAGCTCCAAAGCTGAAAGACAGACTGAGGTCTTAAAGATACCACTATCTTGTTAATACAACATTTAAATTTAATTTGTCTAGTCCTGCTGGATGAAAATGCTTTGCAGAAATCATGATATTTACATTCATGGGCTGTTTATCTTAGAGGATAATATAGATTAAAGCAGCTCTTTGTGTTATGGTGCTCTTGTAGGACTTTATGGTTTTTAATTATCATTTAAATCATGTAAGTCTATTTTCTGCATATAGCGGTCAATTAATCTATTGTTTTCTAATAGAAGCCTTACAGAAATCAACTTCCTATTTACTCTCTGAGTCCTGTGTCTGAGTTCAGTGTTTTCTTGGCATTTCCTTAGAGAGCCTGGGGTCAACTGAATGGAAAACCAGTTGAGTATCACAAATTGAGACAGAATGTTATTTCTTTGTAGTATATGTATACATTTAGGAAGGGATAATGACTTTTTCCCAAATAAAGATTATAAATCAATATTCATTGGGATACAAAAAGGATTTTCTGGTTATGCTAGATACCAGTATAATTATTCTCAAAGATAATTTAATAAATACCTAAAATTGAATCTGTGCTGACTCCGAAAACCTTACTTGGTGACTTGGAAGGCAGATCTTTAAAATTGTATGAAACAATAAAGACTCCCATGTTCAAACAATAAGATTGTCAGATAACTACATCATACAAAACAATCAACACAAAGCAATTCTTTTTTATAAAATTTATTAATCAGGAAATAGGTTCTATATGCATAAATCAAAGAGTCACTTTATAAATATTTTAATTCTTCATAAATTCTTTGTTCCAGAAAATATATTTACCCTTTTACTTTTTTCCTGACTGAATTCCAGGAAACGTTTATCCGTGTGATCTATTGCCATTTAAAATGTAATATTAGGCACCTTTCCCTTTTTTAGGAACTCTTTATTTTATTAGGCACTCTTCTCTTTTTTAACCCACGATAATTATCTCAATGGCAAAGTCTACCAGTATCTAAAAAATAAAAAAAATTGTATACAATATTTATATATGCCATATATATAATATATATAATGTAATATGTATAATATATATATATTAAAACACCATTAGTTTAATATAAGTTGGTGGAATTTTTAGCTAACAAATCAGATTACAAATAGGAACTGAGGACCTATTGTATGCAATCCATTGTGCTGGGTACTGTAGCAATAAGAGATGAATAAAATATACTTATTGTCCTCATAAACTTTGATCTAGTTGTAAATTTACTAAAATATGACTGTGTAGTAAGAAATTTTTCAATGCAAGAAATGTTACAAGAATTGGATAAATATGACAATTTGCCAAATGTGTGTATGACAGCAAACAAGAGGGATAATCCAGTAAGGCTTTACTCTGAGAAGTCTTCTTGAAGAGGAAGAATTTGAATTAATTTGAAGTGTAATTGGGTTCCAAACAAACTGAGAGGAGACATGGAGATGGTTAGATTTAACTGTTGTGTTTTGATTAGGTAAAGGTTCTTGTTACCAGCATAAATATACCTAAATCTTTACCAAAATTTTGTGACCAGATATTGACATTATTATATTAGCAAATTATAATTTCTCTTAAGTATGATTTAAAAATATTTGAAAAAAATGTGTTGCATGCTCTTTCATATATTTTTATCTGATTATAAAAGTGATTTGTGCACATTATAAACTATAAAGTACTGATAATCATAAAGAAAATGTAAATACTCCCTAACTTCTACCACTTAACATTTTGGCACATTTTTTCCTGCTAGTTTTTCTTCTAAAATATGTATTTTTTTTCTGATAGTAAAAGTAATAATATATTCTTATTATAGAAATCTGTTACATAAATAATACACAGAAAGTAAAAATTTCATTTGATGACCACATTGATATTCCTAGACTGGTATTAATGATTATAGGACAAAATTTTTATTTAATTTTTATTTGAAATATTTTAGTTATGAGAGAGAGAGAGAGAGAGAAAGAGCATGAACTAGGGGAGGGTTGAGAGGGAGAAGCAGACTCCCCGCTGAGCAGGGAGCCAAACATGGAGGTGATTTCAGGGAACTGGGATCATGACCTGAGGCAAAGGCAAATACTTAACCGAGCCACCCAGATACCCCTAGAACAAACTTTTTAAAGGTTGCAAACTCAGTGCAGCAGATTTTACAGTAACAGGGAATGGTGGGGACTTCAGGATGCTTGAGAATGCACACTCCATCTAAGGTGCTTGATTTCAATCTTTACTTAACAATGACCAAATAAAATACACAACTAGGCTAATTTGGTCCTGCAGTACCCTGTTTTGGAGTACCAATGTAGATAAAACAATATCAACATTTTATAACTTTATCCTTTTGAAAATTATATAAGAATATTTCACATCATTGAAATTTCCTTGTAAATGTATTTTTTAGCCTTATATTTCTCAAATCATTAAATTATGATTTACTTAAGTGTTTTCATTCTATTATTGTTAAAACATTTCTGTTTTTCAGATATAATTATTAATAAAACTTTGCATACCAGGCTCTATAGCAGGAACCTCAACAGCCTCAAACTGAATTTATTACCATTTCTGCTTAAACTGTTCCTTTATCAGTAATGTATTACAGTGTAGTAGAATACCTACATCCCCATATAAGTTCCTATGCAGGTTCTGGAACTTTTCTGAGGTTTATTTTTTGGGTGGTGAGTGGGTGAAGGTAGTACCTATTTTTCTCCTAAATCCATTAGAAAGCAGTGCATTTGTGCTGTGTGGTTCCCTGTTCTTTGTCTCATCTCCTATGGCTATGTTATACATCCCTTAATTTACTTCCTTTTCTCCCTCTTCACGCAGTGCCACTCTTCAAGAGCATTATTACTCATAGCAGATTTTATAGCACAATAAATACTTTAAATTAAAATTTGGACATCTCTGTTTTACTGTGATGTGGCCTTACCTGCCGTGGGTATTTCCTACTGGTCGACTTTCCCTTTAAGCCCCCACTCACATCTTTGCTCTTGTCGCTGTTCCCAGATTCTGTAAATACCACCCAACAAAGTGCCCAAGGATAATCTAAATTAGTCTTACTTCCTTGTACATTGGAATTCAACGTTTCTTTGTTTTCCTCTCTCTCATTCATAGTCAGAAGCTATACTAGGCTTGGGGAGAAAATCATGAGTAAGACGCAGAGCCTTTACCTTATGGAGTATATACCTATTTCCTTACGTCTCTTGGATCTGTCATATTACCATTGCTTGTTTCTAAGTCCTCATTCTCTCTTGGTTTTGGTAAGAAGCCTTCTAGGTGGTTGCTTGTCTTCACTCTTGCTCTCCTTCAGATCTTTTCTCTTCTTTCCCCTTGCTTTTACTGTGGCAAGGACAATCTTTTAGAAATGAAAACCTACCTTGAATCTCTTTGATGGTTTCCCACTACATTTAGGATCAATAGTGAAACTGTTTAAACGATTTTCATGGTGCTCTGTGATCTGCTCTTGCCTATTTTGCCTGACTCATAAAAGTCATTCTACACTTGTCTCACTCAAAATAAATTGGATATTTGTTAATGCCATAAATCTAAGATCTGCCTTATCCCTCCCCCCATCCCCACCTGGCCCCACTATGCTATCTGCACGTGGTTCTCTTGATCTGAGCTTTCTTCTACTGTATCTTCACTTGGCTGACTCAAGTCCGGTTATGAACTAGATCTCCTCCAGAAAGTTTTTCATCAAAGCCTACATCCCTCTCCGATAGTCTCTAAAATAGTTTATATTTTCCATTTCACACTTAAAATTTTTTCCTAAAAACATTTTTAAGATAATGTTTAGATTTGGCATTTGTCTGCTTAAGGGTTTGAATACTTTATTGACTCTTGATACACAAAGTTAAATGATGTTCAAATGATGTTCATCATTAAATGATAATTATATTCTCAAGAAGATACATTTTTTAAGGAGGATTTTTAAAGGCTTATATTTGATCTTGGGATTTTTTTAGATCATCTGTCTCTTGTTTAATATTGAAATCACTTCTTGTTGCATTTGTATGTATATGAGAACATTTAATATATAGATACATGTTTTATAATGTTTTAAGAAATGCAGTTTTTCTGTGAAGTAAGCTATAGTTGCCCATATAGCAATAGAAACGAAGAATAGTATTTTCACTTAACACACATGTCAATTAAAAATCCTTCATTTCCTTCATTTTGCTCAAAGCAAAATAAGTCAATCAGAGAAAGACAATTATCATATGATCTCTCTGATATGAGGAATTTGAGAGGTAGAGTTGGGGGTTTGGGGGTAGGGAAGGGAAAAATAAAACAATATGGTATCAGGAGGGAGACAAACCATAAGAGACTCTTAATCTCACAAAATGAATTGAAGGTTGCCCTGGGGGAGGGGGGGAGAGAGAGGGCAATTGGGTTATGGACATTGGGGAGGGTTTGTGTTATGGTGAGTGCTGTGAAGTGTGTAAACCTGATGATACACAGACCTGTACCCCTGGGGCTAATAATACATTATATGTTAATATAAAAAAAATCTTTCATTTTTCATGAACTTAATTTGTTATTCCTATGGGTGTAAGAATATAATTCTGTAGCTGTTTTCTATAACTTTTTCAATGTTGCCAGTCTGTTTTCAAAAATATAATTTTCAGGGGCGCCTGGGTGGCTCAGAGGGTTAAACCTCTGCCTTCGGCTCAGGTCAGGATCTCAGGGTCCTGGGATCGAGTCCCGCATCGGGCTCTTTGCTCAATAGGGAACCTGCTTCCCCTTCTCTCTCTGCCTGCCTCTCTGCCTACTTGTGATCTCTCTCTGTCAAATAAATAAATAAAATCTTTAAAAAATAAATATATATAATTTTCAAAGACTGCTTAATATTGCTGGTGGTCAAAATAATCAAAATTTATTGCTTCATTGCTGAAAGATTAGAATGTTTCTAGTTTTTACTGTTATATATAGTGCTGAGATAAAAATCTTCATGAATTTACATATCAACAATTTTGTATTCTTGTCTAGATATAATTTCCTACAAGTTAGATTGCCAGTTCAAAGAGCATGGGTATTTTTATTCCTCTTGATTTATTTTGTCAAGTGACTTTCCTAAAAGAAGTGAAAACATCATCATGGTTAAAAGCCCAGAAACTGGCACCAGATAGCCTAGGTTTAAATTGTTTTCCCAACTTTCTAGCTGTGTGACCTGAGGCAAGTTAATTAACCTTGTCTCAATTTCCTCATCTGTGTGTTATAGATTTGTGAGGATGAAATATGTTAATATATGAAAAGTACTTAGAAAATTCTTGGCCTTGCGCCAGTAGTATATGAAAATATGAATTCCATTGAGTTTTTACTCATCTGGGTTTTACTTAAAAAGCCCATTTTTTAAATAAAGGAAAAATGGTTCTGTTTTTGATTTACAGTTTAAAAAATTATTTTTTCCCATTAAGAGTTCTTTTTGAACATCACTTTGGGGAAAATGAAAATGGCTAGGTACTGGACATTCCTAAAACTTGTGAGTTTCACTGAAATAAAGATCTCCTTTAATTTTGATGATGAAACCCTTTGTGAGCTCTTGTAGGTCAGTTTCTTAATAGGGAGTCCGGAGTGCAAAGGTATTCTTGAAATCTTATTTACAAGTAAGTTAAAAGCAAATCATGTCTTTCTGTTTGAGTTAACGTAGAGCAGGAAATCAGCCATAATACCTGGGTTGCTAAAATGTAACACAGAGGCCACTGGCTAAGAAGGAAGGTTTTGGAGAAGGGCAAGGCCTTTGGAATGTTGAGGCCTTTGATGACCACTTTGCTGGTTGGAATGCGTTGGGGAGTTACCTTCCCCAAGTCTTACTTAGCTCAAACAACTGCCCCGAGATCTAAGAGATGTATGCATTGTCCCTTAGGCTATGTTTAGCAGAATCCACAGATCAGCTTATTTTTATCTTTCCCCTCAACAGTTCCTCCTAGTTTCAATAAGACCCCTTGTCACAAACCATGGGGAAAAAAAAAAAAAGACCCCTTGTCACATTTCACTGTGCTTGAGAAACAGTGATAAGGATTTGTGCTTATCTTGAAGGACCAATAAAAGCAGAAGCAAAGAAGAGAAAGGGGTCTTCAACTCGGAGCCTTGACCCCCTTGCTTTCTCCTCTCTTTCACAGCAAAGTTTGGAGTCATCTTTTTTTCTTTGTTACAGGGATTGCTGCCCATTTCCGGCATCTTTCTCACCAAGTATTTGTGGAATAATGTTTACAGGAACTCTTGGTAGTTTGAAGTTTAATAAATCTATCAAATTGAAGGAAAAACAAACAGATTTAGAAGAAAAGACTTGGAGATGTTGTGGGAAAACAAGTCAGTTATTTTATTTTGATTTTTATATGTGCCCTTAACTTCTCCTGTGAATTTGTGCTTCTACTGTATTGTGTCTTGTGTGACTTGTTTTTCTCCCCAACTGAAGCATTAAAAAAAAAAAACCTAAAGATTTTGTGAGGGAATAATGGAATCACAGTATTTGGTAGTAGAATTAGATAGCTATTTAGGAATAATGTAGACCAGTGGGCTCTAACAGGGCCTGTAGACAGGATAGGAGGAAGAAGGTAGAACATTTCTTTTTGCTAAAAATCTCCTGTGAGCATCAGGACACAGAGGAAAGTCATGCTATCATTTTTTTTTTTTTTTTAATGAAGGTTTTTTTTTTTTTTCAAAGATTTTATTTATTTATTTGACAGAGAGAGAAATCACAAGCAGGCAGAGAGGCAGGCAGAGAGAGAGAGGGGGGGGAAGCAGGCTCCCTGCTGAGCAGAGAGCCCGATGCGGGGCTCGATCCCAGGACCCTGGGATCATGACCTGAGCCGAAGGCAGCGGCTTAACCCACTGAGCCACCCAGGCGCCCCATGCTATCATTTTAAAGTGAATGTTTGGAAGGCAAAAGCAGTCTGCAAGGTGATTATCATAGACAATGAACCAAGATGAAAGGAAGGAAGGAAACAAGGAAGGAATGGACGGAAGGAGGAAGGAAGGAAGCAATGGTTGTCTTCCATGTTATTATGTATTCCAGAAAAAGGTGAGGAAAATTGAATAGGGAGTTTTATAGATTTGTAGAATGGCAATGTCAAATTGCTATCTAAGATCTTGTGACAATTTTGTCTGAAATGTCCTAGTCTGTAGCTTAAGGAATGTGTTACCAATCTGGAAAAATCTTACTGAGGCAGTTCTTATGTTGCTAAATACTCAGTGGGGCAGCATCCTCTGTAGGTGAACATCTGTAGGTGAACATCTGTAGGTGAACTTTATTGTTCTATGGCATAAATAACAACTTAGATATTGAAGGGGTTTGTTCCAGGTGTCCCGAGATTGGAGATGAACTCTGTTTAAGTGGGGGAAAAGCCCGAAGGAGTTTCAGCAGGCTGGGCCGCAACATCTGTAGACTTGGTTTTTCCTTTTTGCTGTCTTATAGAAGAAAGAGCAGGAGTTGCTGGGGCTGGGTGCCATGTCTCTGCAGTCCTGAGAGAATGAGAAGTGAGTATGGGAGCTTAAAGGGGAGGAGCAAGTCTGGAATCTGAGCAGGACAGGCACATCATTGGGAGAAAGCATATTTTAAAACCCATGGCAGACAGCAGGGCAGTGATAAAAGGGTTGATAATGTTGTCCACCAGGGTCACAAATTCAAGGCAGGCAAGAGAGTTGGAAAAAGCAATCAGTGGTGGAATTGTCACAGGACATTCTGTTCCTGACAGGGTTTGATCTTTCCAGAGGCTTCTGCACATTTTGTGCAGGTTTGAGGGAGAGCACAAGTGCCAACAGACCTTTCCTCAGAATATCATTTGAGCATTATGAGATGGCCGTTGTAAATAGAGGAACTATTTCCTAAACTATGCTGCAGTCTAGCAGGGGCTAGACTGAAAAGGAAGCGTGGTGAGAAGACAGCTTGTCCTAATGTTAGAAAGCCTGGGTCTGGTCCTGCACCTGCCACACACCAGCTGTATGACATGAAGGTGAACTCTGAATCTCAGTTGCTCAGTATTCACAATAGGGATATTAATATACCCACGCAATATATTGGAAGTAGTATAGGCCGAAATGTTTTATACTACTGTGTTATTAATAGTAGCATACAATACCTGATCTTGGAATTTAGTGACCAGAGGCTGAATTTATTTGATATAAATTTTTATTCAAGGTATGTCTAATTGCTACTTAATGAAGTTTAAGTGAAGAAAAAACGTATAATGGGAGGGGGAGTGCCACATGTGAAGACAGGGTCCAAAGGGTCAAAGATCAGGGTTTAAGTTCTAGCTCTGCCACTTACTAGGTTGAGGGATGTTAAACATGTTGCCTAACCTCTGAGATTGAATTTTCTTCATCTGAAAATAAGGATAATATATGTGTTGACAAAGCAAGCACTTGAAAATAAGAATAACTATAAACCCTTTAAATACTTTGGGGGATTTCTGATGGGCTTTCCCAAGGTGGGTTTTCTAAGGGGTTATTACAATGGATGTTACTATACATCCCTGGTGGAGTGAGGTTTATCAGGATTTCCCTAAACACAGGTGAGTGATCAATTGCCAGAGCAAATGGGGGCTTCAGCAGCAGCAGCAGCAGCAGCAGGTATAATGAGTATGTGCTTAGGTACAAAGAGCAAGTGGCTAACTTAACTCTTTCTTGGCTGATATTGTGCTGAATTCTGCTCTGTCCTCTGAGATCCTTTTGCTGCAAGAAAACCCGTCTTAAAAGGAAGTCCACCTTTGAATAAACTTAATTTTTGCTTTATTAAAAATCTAACTGCTGTATACTCAACTTGCCACTTAGTTTCTCACGGAGTGAAATTTCTTTAACAATTTTTATTTTATTTATTTATTTATTTAAGATTTTATTTACTTATTTGACAGAGAGAAATCACAAGTAGATGGAGAGGCAGGCAGAGAGAGAGAGAGAGGGAAGCAGGCTCCCTGCTGAGCAGAGAGCCCGATGCGGGACTTGATCCCAGGACCCTGAGATCATGACCTGAGCCGAAGACAGCGGCTTAACCCACTGAGCCACTCTGGCACCCCACGGAGTGAAATTTCTGAAGACCATATATTTTCTAGGGTTAGCCCAAGGTATATACTGCCCTTGATTTAAAGAAATGAGAAATAAAGCCAAAGTCAGAACAAACAGAAGCAGGGCTTTCACTTCTGTAGGTCTGGAGTATCCAATTCCAAGATATTTGTTCATTCATTACTAACTTCCCTTGCTTATTATTTGGTTTCCTGGTGAGATTCATAGGGTTGTCCTAGCTTATTCCCTGAAGGTTTATGTTCTCTTTTTTTGGTTGAGCACATTTATTTCTTTAGGAGCATCTCTTTTGTTTTACATAGCTTCAAATGGTATTTCTAACTCTCTTCTGATCTGTTGCATTTTTAAAGGAAAGAAATATTGTGTTAAAGGTGAAGAGACTCGGAAGCAACAGAATATATGTGATTTATATCAAGGAGAGGTTGCTAAAACCATCTCTGGGACCAGTAGATTTTAATGTGTCTGAGAAAGCTCACATTTTTAGAATGCAACTGCATAAATGTTCTTTTAGATTTGCAAGCTCAATCAATTTGCTTAGGTATTTTTAGATAAGAGAACTATATGTGTCTTTCATTTCAAAAACACAAAACTAAAATCAAAGTGGGTGCTTGTTGCTTTGACATTTTTTGTCTTTTAGTGGAGATTAGAGAGGACACTGTGTGGACAGGACTGATTGCAACTCCTTGCAGGGTCTGTGCCCAAACCCATATCTACTTCCTGCCTCAGGACTCTAAGCAGAGGAGTGGCACAGAAGCAGTCAAGGAGATTTCACATTTCTCGGCCTGTGGCCCCAGTAGAAATGACTGAGAGTAGCACTAGAGAGGATTTAAGAACTCATCTTGGACAGAAATTGAGCTGGAGATGAGGATGAGTGTGTGTGTGTGTGTGTGGGTGTGTGTGGGCGCGCGCGCGTGTGTGTGTGTGTGTGTGTGTGTGTGAAGTGGGTGAGGAGTTAAACACTTGCTTTCAGAGGTCATTTGCACTGAATACCTACTAAGAGTGTTTTATATGCACAATTTCATTTAATCCTCATTATAACCCTGGAAAGTGGTTTTTATTCATTTGTTGAGGGAGATGAAGCCCAGGGTGATTGAGTAACTTGCTCATGGTCACACAGCTAGTAAATGACAGTGTACTAGATTCTGACTTGTAAGTCCTAGTCTTTCTGTGACACTGCTTTACGGAAGCTCAAGAGCTGTTTGTCCTTTTCTAACCCTTGTGATACTTTTCAGATTAGAAGATAAGAAGTGGATTTCCTCTCAGGCAGAGGAATGGGTCTTCTACTTGTACATTGTCAAGGTGTTATCACCAAACATACAGTCTCCCTTATGATAGAGAAGGTACCTCTGGTATAGTACTCAAGGATCTGAATTGCCATGACTGATACAAATAAACTTGTCATGCCATCTTCTTGCTTCTCCTGGCTTTGTCACCCGAGCCCTGGAAAGTCATTTTTAAATTCTCCCCTATCTGGCAGACTACCCCCTACTTATTCTTCAGGTCTAAGTTTAGATATAATTTCCTTGGTTGGTACCATCTCCAATACCAGTCTGGTTTAGGAACGTCTTTTACTTTTTTACTGTTGTCCCAGGCCATCTCACATCCTGTAATAGCTACTTACTTTCCTACATACCTTGCTAGCTTTTTGGAAGAGGAAAAATGCCCCTGTGCTCTGTTGTAATACCAGGAACTAACGTACTGCATGGCATATCACAGACCTGTAGGGTATCTGAATGTAAGCACAACAGTCTCAAGACTAGCTGGGGAAGAGGTGTTAAAACCTTGCTCTGGGGTGCCTGGGTGGCTCAGTGGGTTAAGCCTCTGCCTTCAGCCCAGGTCATGATTTCAGGGTCCTGGGATCGAGCCCCGCATTGGGCTCTCTGTTCAGCAGGGAGCCTGCTTCCCCCTCTCCTCTGCCTGCCTCCCTGCCTACTTGTGATCTTTCTCTCTCTCAAATAAATAAAATTAAAAAAATACCACAACAACCAAAAAAAACTTACTCTGATCCTAACCACTCTAAGTGATCATAAGATCTGAGTAGAAAAAGTGTGATCATATGTTAACACAGTGTCAAGACAGATTCCCTACTCCTCCTTCCCACCAGATGGCTACCCTAAACTCAGTAAATATTGAGTGACATGAGGAGCTGTTTAGATGTACAGAGAGACAAAAGTATGGACTCCATCACTGAAAATTCCTTTATCCCTTCCCTCCTCTCCCCTTCTTTCCCTTCCCTCCCCTCCTCCCCCTTCTCTCTCTCTCTCTTTTTTTCTTTTTATAGGACAACCCAAAAAGAGACCGGAAAGAATTATTGGTTCTGACTTAAATATTTATTAATTTTAACTTAGAGATTATTTAAACATATCTGAAGACAAAAATAAAAACCAACATTAATGCCAATATCCAAAAATGGGTACACATAGATTTTTATTTGACACAATTAACAGCTTCACTTGAACAGGGATGATTATTATTATCATTAGATGCCCTCCCACTGAGCACTGAATACCACTAATGCTAGCAAAGTAATTACTAAGAATTTAATTCTTTGGGTATTAGAATTAGTGTTTTGGCCCTAGTTAAGTGGATCTAGTTATATGGGTCAATAGTCTAGGAACATTTGGCATTCTTAGTTTTGTTAGAGGTAATATCTTTATCTCCTATGTACAAATAATGGTTTATATAAAAATTTCTTCAGTGAAGAAATTTATAAATAGTGTCTATGCAACTCAATCCCACTTGTTACCCTAGATTAACTGATTTTTCCCTCCATGCATCTTTGATGTTATCTTTCTGTCTTCAACTTTAAACTTGTGAGAAGATCCTTGTCATTTCCTAGTTCAGAGAAAGGTACTTTACTTTCTGATAGTAACAGAAATGCAGGAGCTAGTGCATGGAAAGAATAAAAGGAATAGGAGAATATAGAAACAATTTTTAGGCATTAAGATGCCATCATCTTCGAATAACAATTGAATTACTGCAAAAATCAAATCTTCAGCAGAATGGAGGGCTATGAATGGATTTTATTACACTGCTGGTACTTCCAATCATAGTTTTATAACATAGCTTTAAGGTCCTGTTTAAAATTATTATTCTCTTAAGCAATCTATAAGAGTGCACCTATAATGTACATATACAAATAACATAATACATGAAATTAATGTTATATAATTTAATTCTCAATATTATATACTCATAAATATAAAGAAATTTATAAAAATAGATTTTGTTTTAAAGAAAATCCCATGAATAGAGTAACCACAAACAAACATTCTCTTGCACTGTATACTTGCTGTAAGTAAAGAATGAAGCACAGGACATACATATCCTCAAAATTCCTAGAGAGTCTGTAGAACCCCTGAGCCACAGTTGTTCACTTGACCAGGTTTTCTTTTCTACCCATATCAGTATTCCTTTTAGAGTTATCTATAGGGGCAGTGATATCCAAAGTGTTAATGCTCAGCAGGATGTGCTAGTTGGTGCATCTATGGATTTGGGTATTACAAACTCAAGGATTTCCTCATCAGTCTTGAAGATTGAGGGTCTGGGGAAAATTAGTACTCTTCTGACAGCACCACCATCCCTCCAATGGGGAGAGGAACGGTAAACAGAGGTGAATTTGACCACTAACACTGGGGTTCAGAAGTGGATGGAAGCAGCATCAAGGGGTAACTGCCCCACGGGGACAATGAGAGTGATCTTAATGATTCAGAAAACCATGAATTTTGATTTTGTAAATTGAAGAATGGACTTTTTTCCACCTTGGATTCAGAACATGGAAATTGATAATGTTAATGGTCAATTAGGAAACTAACATGTATCACATTTCCAGAGATGTGGAGAAATGACATGAAATTTTACACGCCATTAGAAATTCTCAGATTCAGATGTCCCAAGACTTCCCCTTGGCACACCACCAATTTTTCAGAACATGTTTTTCCTTCACTGACCTTGTCAATATATTGGCTTGAATTTTATCTGGTAGAAGCTTGTAACTGCAGAACAGTGTCTCCTTTACTTTTATAATATATTGTCTTCCATTTTTTCAGTTTTATTATTATCCTTGAATGGTACACTGTAAGATTGATTCAGAATGCCACAGCCAATGGATGGCATCCTTTCAGTTTGACTGGGCATGGCATAGCAGAGCACCCTATAAAAACACAGTGGTCAATGTCTTCCTAATTCTCTGCTCAAATGGGGCTGTCAGTTAAGGAATCTAGTTACCACTTAAGGGACTATGGTATGGGGGTCAGGAGCTGGTTTTTTGGGGTTGATGTATATATGAATATAATATCCCTGCTCTGTGTTTCTTTACTCATCTGCCATGATGGAGCACACACTGGATCCTGGGACCAGTCAGCTTAGTCTACATTTACCTCTGATGGCAAATTTCAGTGGCTTACAATGTCCAAGGTTTATTTCCCACTCTCATTTCATTGAACATTGGCTGCAGCTTTGCTGTCCAAGTCCCCATTCCAGGACTCCCAAGTTACAGACAGTTCATGTCTGGCACAATAGTGGTGTCTTGGCATAGAGAAGGAAGATGGGGTAAATCCATGATGGCTTTTAAAGTGCTGAGATGTGACTCATTTTTAGTATATGTGCTGCCGAAGCGAGCACTGAGATGTGACTCATGTTACTTTCTCTCATTTCATAGGAGTTGGTCAGTATGGGAAGAAGTAGCCCTCTTGTACAGAAGGGCCAAGAAGTCAGCAGTTATTCACACAATAAACTACCACAGGCTTTCTCCAATCTTTTAATCTCCCACCTCATTCTCATGTACCAAGGATTCTAGTACTGTGTAGCTACTTGCACTTTGCGGGTGCACCGTGTTTTCATGACATTCCATGCCTCTCCACTGTCTAGGATCACTCTTCGCTTATTCATCTGGTATCTTTTATTTTCTTTTAAGTGTGATCTCTCTTGGGAAGGCTTTCCGAATCCTTTCAAGGAATGTGAAGTACTCTTTCCTCTCTTCCATTGGTCCTGGGATGCAATTCTGTCCTACTGCTTTTTAACCATATTGGATCTCTTTTCCTCAGACTGTGAGATTCTTGAGGACAGGGTATATATCTTGTTCACTTCTGATCTCCAGTACTTAGCTCAGAACCTGTCATGCATTTGGCACTCAACATTTTATTGAAAATTAAACAAACAAATAAATACATGCAGCAATATAAAAACAGATGCAGAAAGAAATTTTCCACCCCAGTTCTTGTTTACAGTAGTGCTCTCAAACTCTCCGTGATACAGGACTATGTTTAAAATGTCTAATTTGATGCAAATCTGTACTTTTGTAAACACAATAAAAATAAAATACTGGAAGAATGACCGAATACATGTTAGATTGCTATCAAAGTTTCCAAATGCTTACTCTTGGTTTCTCTATTTATCTCCTTGAAGACAAGTAAACACTTCGTGGTCTGTAGACTCTGCTTTGGATAGCACTGTAGCACTGTTAGATTATTTTATTGATTCAAAGTATTTACTGAGTTCCCTTGTGTACCAGGCAATGTTTGAGGTGGAGGACATTGAGCAATGAACAAGACAGACAAATATCTGGCTCTAAAGAGCCTACCTGCTAGTAGAAGAAGCGGACACTATGTTAGCAGACAGTTCAGTAAATGATTGTATGATTAGCACTATGAGGGAAGCAAAATAATGAAAAAGAGAGTGATTGGGTAGAAGGGACATTTATGAGTGGTCAGAGAAACTTTCTCTAAAAAGGTGGCATTAAAGCAGACACCTGAGCTTTCTAGGCAGAGAGAGCAAATGATGTTAAGGTCCTGAAGGAGCAACAAGTCTGAAGCAGCCAAGGAATTGAAAGGACAGGTGTGACTGGTATTAATAAACATAGAGAATCCTGTCAGAGAACGAGTCTGAGAGTCAACCAAGGCTGATCACACAAGACTTTGTAGACCATAGTCAGATGTTCTGATTTGATTAAAAGTGATATGGAAGCCATTGTAGGATTTTAAACAGCATATATCATGGTTTGGTTTGCATCTCAAGCAAATTTTTCTTCTTAAAATCAGCAATCACCAGAAGAATGCAAATCAAAACCACAAAGAGATTTTACGTCATACCTGTTAGAATGATTATCAGCAATAGACAAGAGAAAACAAGTGTTGGCAATGATGTGGGAAAAAGGGAACGTTTGTGCACTGTTCCTGGGAATGTAAATTAGTTCAGCCACTATGGAAAACAGTATGAGGTTTCTTCAAAAAATTATGGGATTCCTGGGTGGCTCAGTCATTAAGTGTCCAGCACTTGATTTTGGCACAGGTCATGATCTTGTTGGTCTCCATGCTCAGTGGGGAGTCTGCTTGAGATTGTGTCTCCCTCTCCCTCTGCCTCTCCCTCCTGCTTGCTGTCACTCACTCACTCTCTCTCCCCAAAATAACTAACTAACTAACTAACTAAATAAATAAATAAAATATAACCACCTCATAATCTAGCAATCCTACTTCTTGGTATATGTCCAAAAGAAATGAAATCAGTGCCTTATTCACTGTAGCATTTTTGACAATAGCTAAGCTATATAAACAACATAAGTGTCAGTCAGTGGATGAATGGATAAAGATGTGGTACATATATACAATGGAATGTTATTTCAACCATGAGAAAGAAGGAAATCTTGCCATATGTGACAACATGGGTAGACCTTGAGGATATTATGCTAAGTGAAATAAGCAAGACAGATATCATATGGTATCACTTGTATGTGGAATCTAAAAAAAAGTCAAACTCATCGAAATAAGAAAAGTGGTTGTAATGGGCTGGGGATGGGGGAGGTGGGAGAGCTTGGTGAAAGGATACAAACCTTTAGCTATAACATGAATAAGGCTTGGGGATTTAATGTATAACATGGTGACTGTAGTTGATAACACTGTATTGCATGATCAAAATTTGCTAAGAGAGAACTTAAATATTCTCTCTCACATACAAATAAATAAATTAGTTAAATATGTTGAGTTGATTGATGTGTTAACTAATGGGAGAAATCCTTTCACAATATGTACCTATATAAAGACATCACAGTGTACACTTTAAATATCTTACAAATTTGTCCATTGTACCTCAAAAAGTGGAAAAAATAAAGAAAATTCCTATATCTATGTGGCAAATGGATTGTATGGAGAAAAGGAGACCAGTTATGAGGTTATTGCAGAAGTTCGTATGAGTGGTGGAGAAGGCTGCTCAGGGGCAGTAGGTGTGAAGGTGAATAGACATGGACAGATTCTGGATGTATTTTGGAAAGAGAGAGGATGAGACCCACTGAAGGATTAGATATATTGGGTGGGAAGGAAAAGTAGAAATCAAAAATGACTGCTAGAGTTTTAGCTTGAGTAACTGGGTGAATGAATAAGGTAGGGAAGGTGGAAAAGATACAGTTTAGTTGTTAGCAGGCATTAGGCCTAAAAATAACAGAAATTCATGTGATATTTCTCCATTAAATATGTTTGCAGTTAGGTTTTAGAACATGGTTTTAGAACTTCATCAAGTTACAGAAATTTGTTTCATTTTATTTTTCTGAGTGATATTTTAAAAATTATAAATAGATGTTGAAGTTTATTTACGTTTCTTATGAATTTTGTAAAGAGGTGATTTTTCTTTTTCTTTTTTTTTTCTTTTTTTTAGTTGAGACAAATTATCTGTTACCTTGAATAATTTTGTTATGTTGAATCAACATTGCACTTCATGGTAAACCCTCTTAGTCATGATTTATATCGACATGCTGTACAAATAATAGGAATCTACACATTTGAACACATATAGAACTCCTTTATGAAAATTGACCTCATTTTAGATCATAATTTTAAAGAATGGATATTATTCATTTTGTAATGACAGTGCATGTGAATTTGAAAAAAAAGAAACAAACAAACAAAAAACACAACAAACCCAAAATGTTAATAGGAAACTCCACTTTGGTTTGAAGAGACGCTTACAAATAATTTAAATGAACATTATAAAACAGAGACGAAAGTACTACACATCAACATTTGTGCAGTGTGGTTAAAGGAACAGTATATGGAAAATTTATAGCCTTTAATGCTTTTATTACAATTACTGGCTTGTTGATTTTAGACACACTAGATATCAAATGTTTAGGTCTAAAGCATTTGTAGGTGGGCCTGCAACTTGCCATACATTCTAAGGGAAGCCTTTATTTGATTAATTAATTTATTTAAATTTATTTAATTGTTTATTTAAACCTCTGTAGAGAGGGCTTTGTAGCAAATTCTCCTTGCTGTCTTCCTCTGGACTTTTTCTTGTTATTTTTTTATCTAACCTTTTCTCTGAGAGACTAGTCAGTCCAAATATCAACTTTATCTAATGCAGTCTCTAACCAGGCTGGGGACTTGCTTAGGGCCTCCCACACTGAACCTAGAACCTAGATAATTGGTGGGAGGGAGCATATATATGTATATACTCTTGAGATAGCTGATGGTTTCAGTGTTTATTTCTCTGGACTGATGTTCTGGCTTCGTACCTGCTCTCATATTTTTTTTCTTTCATTCCTTGCAATCTCATCCATTTATTTAAAAAGTTATTTTCAAGATTTTTTTGAACACATAAAAGTGTTATGTAGTGGGAAGGTTTCAATAATTCTCTTCTGCCCTATTACCAGAAACTTCAGTCTATCCTAGTTTATTTAATACATACTGTCTTTCAGTTCTAAATATTTTATTATTTTCATTTTGATTTCTTCTTTAGTGTATTTCACAGTGTGACTGCTTTTCAGCATATGAACATTCCTCCCCCCCTTTTTTATTGGATTTCATTTTTATTGCATTGTGACAGTATAATTTGATTTGTATCAAATGGTCCCTTTGGTATTCATAGAATTTGGTTTGAGGTTAGTGTGCTGTTAGTTTTTATAAAATGTAATTTTTCACTTAAAACATGTTTTCTTAATTGTTAGGTATAGAGATATACATGCAGAGCTTTTTAATAATGTGCTCAAATCTTTATACGTGTTCTAATTTTTGCCTTCTTGATCTAACAGTTGCATAGAGACACATACAAATATTTCCCTATGTGATTGTGGATGTGTTAATATCTTCTCTTTTTTCTGCCATGTTTTCATTCATGAATATGAGGCTTTCTTCTAAGGTCTCTTACTGGACATTTTTTGTAATTTTACTTCAAGGAAACTGCATCATTAACTCATTTGCTGTTCAATTTCCTCTTCATTTCTGTCATTTTTAATCTCTTAGAACCTTGGTTCATATATTCTACATGACTTTGTACATTCTATCAAGTATTTCTGGAGGTTTGAAATGGAGGGTTTTCAGATTCTAGCTTTCCAGAACCTGAAGTTTGAAGATTTTATTTAACCTGTGGAACTGAATGAGATCACTTAGGGAGATTGTGAAATTAAGGATAGTGGAGGGCTGATTCACAGGGAACCTGTGAGGATGGAGATACACCTGAGTATGGCTTTCTTCTATTCTAGAATCTCTGCCTACTCTTCTCCTTAGAGGGTTCATAAATTCCCAGGCATGTAAAAAACAAATTAAACAGAAGTAATAAAACAGAGGTCAGTCTTCCACAAATACTCATTAGTATCTTACCCAAATATAAAACGTAATAAAAAGAATATTGAAAAGTATTATGTATTTTGTGCACCAAGGCAGCTTGTTTTTTTTTGTTTATAGAGCAGTGTCAAAATCATTCTTTCTTTTATTGAGTGTTAAGTTTAAGGAAAACTTCTATTGCTGGCATTTTATAAAAGTAATGTGATGCCTACTTTCATTTGTTTTATATTGAACCCTCTGGCAGAAGCCAGCATAGTCATTGTTTCATATCAATCTTCAAATAGGCAGAGGAAAAAGCAAAGGATTTTGAACTAGTATTTTCTGAAAGAAAGTGATAGAGAAAATGGCAAAGACATAAAAGAAGAACAGAGGTGCAATTTGGGGATTTACATTTTACAAACTTTAGGGATGAGAAAACTTGAAAACATTAGGGTATATCTGAAAAGTTCTGAAAGATTTTAGAGATCTGCCAAACTGCCTGGGCCAAAATAAATTGACCAGAAATGTTATGATATTTTCTTTTACAGTATCTCAAATGCTTCTGGAATTCCCCAGATGTATAATCACATTGTGAGGAAACAGGATTAAAGACAAAAAATTTTCTAAGGATGTAGAGTCAAGGAATAATGAATAAGTGAACTTTGGAAAGGGTTGAGGCAGACAAAATGCCATGATTGATAGTTTTTCTAATGGGAAAATACCTACAAGTTGCTTCAAAAATTAAAGGAACTTTTTTGCATTTTGCAATGGCTGAGTTTTCAGGCAAACAAATCAGTTAGTTCTTTAACATTCTTAATATAGTAGACCCAATCTGCATATGGTTAGTATCAAAACAAATTACTGAATGATAATTAAAATGTTCAATTTGGAATGTGTGCAAAAAGCCATCAGGTCTAGAAAGCAAATGAAACATTGAAAAAATGGTAATTCTACCCAGGTATTACAGTCTATTACAGACCATCTCTGAAGAAAAACTATTCTGAATTTTTAATTTTTCTTAGCTTGACATCTGAGCTGCTAGTATTTCACTATTAAAATATTTGCATGGTCAACTCGTATTTGACAAGAGAGTGAGCCAACAATAATAATCCATGGGAGAAAAGACAGCTTCTGCAATATATGGTGCTGGGATAATTGGATATTCACACATAAAAGAATGGAACTGGGTCCATATCTTATACCACTCACAAAAATTGACTTAAAATGGGTTAGACTTCAATGTAAGACCTGAAACCATGAAATTCCTGTAAGAAGTCAAAGCTTTTTGACTTAAGTTTTGGTAATGATTTTTGGGTTATGAAATCTATAGCACAAGCAACAAAATAAAAAATAAAGATAAAAATAGAGATGGCACATTTCAACTAGGTATACTCTGATCTTTTTGTGAAATGAGACCTGATACTGCTGCTGCTAGAACTGAGGCTCTGCAAATTCCTAGGTTGGGAGACTCAGTGTGGGCAGGGATTTTGGCTGGTCTTCCTGGGGAGGGGGCCTGCCAGGCTGGGACTGAGGCAAGTGTGACTGGGAAGGGCAGTTTCACCAGAGTGCAAAGTAGGCAGAGCTTGGTGTGAGCAAGTTAGGTAGTGAGTGTTGGTCATGTGCTTGTTCCTGCAAGTGGTCCCGTGCTTATGCTATGGATGGGGGAGGGAAATGTTGCCTTCCATCTCCTTTGTTCTCATGGTGTCTTTCCATGAATCTGTCTCTCTGGGAAAAGCTCCAAGGTGAGCAAATAACCTCCAATGTGTGCCCCAGGTACTCTTCAGGTTGCTGTTTCCATGGTATAGGTGTGTGGGCTGTTTGCCCTGCTTTCTTTCCAAGAGCAACCTGTCAGGCAAAGGGCTTTGTCAGAACCATTATTTACCTTTGTATTCATATCAGCCTCTTAAGGAATTAATGTTACTTAGATATTCTGATGAAGAAACTCAATAACAGGGGCGCCTGGGTGGCTCAGTGGGTTAAAGCCTCTGCCTTCAGCTCAGGTCATGATCCCAGCGTCCTGGGATGGAGCCCTGCATCCATGCAGGATGGATCCATCCTGGGATGGAGCCCTGCATTTCTGCTCTGCGGGGAGCCTGCTTCCTCCTCTCTCTCTGCCTGCCTCTCTGCCTACTTGTGATCTCTGTCTGTCAAATAAATAAACAAGATCTTTATAAAAAAATTAATTGAATGAAATGGATGAATTAGGACTTTTATTATTGGCCATTTACATTGTATCATATAGACTTGTAATTCTAATCTATTTCCTAAGATCTCTAACTCACCTTCTTTTCTTTTTTTGTCATCTATTGTCACATTGTGGCACATCTCCTTTGGCCAGCTACTACACTACATCTTGATTGAAATATTTCAAAAGTTTAAGCTCAGAAGATGATCTATAATTTTCTATTGCAAGCTTCTACTTAGGCTGTTACAGTCATTTACTCTCTTATGACTCTGGAGTATTTTTTCCCCATAGAGCAGATTCATGAAGGAATTTTATTAGATTTGATTTTACAAGGGAAAACAGTTCTATTTGGCTTGCAAGGAAGCCAGTAGACTCAGGTTGATTAAAAACCTCTTTTACAAAGTGCAGTAGCAAGAACGGAAAATGTAATAAAGCTGAAATCAGAGACATAACTTTATTTTTACTTTTTAGTATCACTATAATTTCCCTCCTGAAGATTGCTTCATTGAAGAATAGTTTAATCTACTTTATATAATGACTGATTCAGGCCAAGATGGCTGACATGTTCCTGCTCCTCTCAGTAGCAGAGTAGAAGCATGTTACAATGCAAGCTGGACCATTTAGATTTACTGTGTGGCAAAGGTACTAGGCCCAACAGGGCTGAGCATCAGGTTGACACTGAAGGCTGCGGGCACTGCTGGAGCAATTCACTTCTTAGCTGACCAGAGACCTCAGAAAAACTTTCATTGTTTTCTTTCTACGTGTGGGAGAGAACCTTAATTATGTAAGCCATCCTGAACTGTTGGCAGTAGTGCCTCTGGTAGGCAGAATTACGGTCCCCAAGACTGCCCACATCCTGATCCCTGTGCTATAGACAGAATGTTTGTTTCTTTAAAACTTATATGTTAAAATCCTAACTCCCAATATGATGGTATTAAGAAGTGGTGCTTTGGAGAGGTAATCAGATCATGAGGGTAGAGCCCTCATCAGGGGGATTAGTGTCCATATAAAAGAAACTTCAGAAAGCTCCCTCTCTCTTCTTTCTCTCACCTACCCTCACTGTGAGGACATAGTGATGTAAGGACTTATTTTATATGTTTATATTTTAGCAAGAGGCTTTCACTGAGGTTAAACAAAAACCTTGCTGTTTAACCCTTAAACTGTCTCTGCTTCCCTTCCCCCAGGGGTTTCACTTAAAAACAAGTCCTGGAAACCAGCTCCAGGTAACAAAGCCCAGATACAAGGGTATGTCAGGCCAGGTGGAGACATCTGATCTGTGGGGGGATGCATACTGTCTCCCTGGTTACCAAGGAGTATGGGCCCCACCCTTTGGGAGCCTTTTGGGTACCATTCCCTACCAAGGTGATAGGCTGGGTCAAATGTCTACTAGGGTAAATTGTAACTCAGTTGGTCACCTAGCATCACTGTGGAGTTTCCTGTGTGTGTTACAATCTCATTGGTCACCTGTGCGTGGCCAGGCCCAACCGCATGGCCTTTGCCCTTAAAAGCTAGACTGAAACAGAGAAGGGTCGTTCTCTCTGTAAGGGCATCCCTGACCGGTCTGTTTGATGGTTGGTCTGATTCTTGATGCTTGGCACAAAATAAAGCTTTGCTTGACCTTCGCTTTCTATCAGTCTCGTTCCTTTAATCATGGACCCATTATTAGGGTACCCATTTTTGGGGGGACCTAATATATGGGGGCTCATCTGGGATTAAACAACAAGAACTGAGCCAGCATTGGAATTTCTGGGTCTGAATCTGTCTGTCTGGTGGTGGAGCTCCAGATAAGGCCCACCGGGGTGAAGCTATACGCAGCCATGTTCCCCAGAGCTGGAGTGGATGCGGGGATGCCCCATACCTCTTCTGGTAGATCGTGTAGGGGTCCAAGCCCCCCCTAGGTAGTCATCTGGGTCTGTAGGGGGCTGGGTAGCCCCTGACTATAGGGGGCCGGGTAACCCTCCGTCTGTAGGGGGCTGGGCAAAACCCCACTAGCGGGTGAGGGCCGCTGGGTCTGGTTCTGTTCTGTGGCTTGTCTCAGCAAGTGTCTGTAGGGGACCAAGAAATCCCTAGGCGAGCATCTGTAGGGGGCCAAAAAAACCCCCACCCATGGCCAGCTCTGGGTAAGGGCCACTGGGTTTGCGGTTGTCTTTGTCTTGTCTCTTTGTAGTCTGTAGTGAGTACGAACCTTTAATAAATAAAGTGTAATAAATAAATGAATAAATTAAATAAATAAATAATATGTAGTAAGTGCAAACCTCTACTAAATGAAAAACAGGCAAAAGGAACAAAATACAAACTAACCACATAGCAAATAAGCCTAGACCATATGCGTGTAGTGATAACAAACTAACCACATAGCAAATACCACATAGCAAATAAGCCTAGATCATAGGCGTGTAGTGATAAGATTAGTGCGGAGTAACAAGTTGTAAATATTTTAACTTGTGCGAAATATCGTAAACCAAAACATGTTTACGACGTGTGTATGTTTTTGGTGTGTAAGCATAAGAAAAACAAGTGATGTAATGTGTTAATGAAGGAGACTTAGCACAGTATAATATAAAGAGGCATCGGGTTGGACTGAGGTGAAGCGAGTTCCCTGTCGGGAGGACATCATTGCCGGTGTTACCAAGGCCCCCGACAGTTTCGTTGCCAACCACTCGCTGGTTCTCAGTCACAACTTCTGCGGTGACCTCTCTGTCTAGATTGTGAGGCGATGTCTCCTTCTCCGTGAGTGACAACGTCAGCGGACCGTGACCGGGCCACGATAGTGGTGAGGACCTCGTCCCAATAAAGATCAAGTGAGTTACATCATATCCATCTCTCTATCTCTTCTTTACACGTTGCGACCTCCTGGCGGGACGCAGGAGTTTTGCTTGCGACATAGTCTGTTGTGGTGTTTGTTGTGATTGAAGGAATGGGGCAAGCAGAGAGTAAGGGGACTCTGACTTCTGTCTTTCCGTTACTCCTAATAGATGTGGGGCTTCTCCCTCACTCATTTTATGTGTTAAGGCTATAACTGGAGCCATCTGGGGTTAGTCTAACTTGGGACAGAGACTTTAAGGAATATTCCCAAGCAGCTGCCGAAACAAACTTTGTTCCGGGGACATTCCTTGCCTTCTCTGACCAGACGTGAGCTACCTAGCCCCTCCCCCTTGCTGGCGGGAAAGCATGGCGTCTGCTTCTCTCCTGGAGCTGATGAGCCTTAGACCTGGGAACCCTTTCTCTGCATTCTCGTGGCACTTTGTTCTGTTCTTCACTGTCGGGAAATAAGAAGAGCACCCCCTGGACCTAACACCCTCCCCCCCTGAATCTTCCCACCCAGGTCTCAGGTAAAAGATTCGAAGTGGGGTGGGGCCCAGGTGGAATGTAAATCAGTATTTGAACTAAGTTAAGCTTGTTGGGTTAATTAGGATAAACATGTCTTTTGAGTTAAAAATAGTAAATGTGAAATTTTAGAATTTTCACTTCAGGTCAGAAAAGCTCATGTTATTTGTTAAAACCTGTGTTAAAATCCGTTGGAATCTGTTAGCAAAGAGATGACTAAACTGATGGTTAATTGCCTGTCTCAAAGTTTTATTGGGTAATTCTTAAGGTCGCTTTCAAAGTCTTTGGTAACCTGAAACTTTAAACCAAATGGGATAAAATGCTAGAGCATTGGTTGCTGGAACTAGGTTTGTGCTTTTAAAATCTGTTGGCAAACATGTTTTGTTCTTTTTTTTTTTAATTTTTAATTTTTTATAAACATATATTTTTATCCCCAGGGGTATAGGTCTGTGAATAAACATGTTTTGTTCTTAACTGATTGATAAATTTGCCATCTAAAGAATTCTGTTGTAACAGTTCACAATTGGTTTTTATTTAATCTTCAGTAGAGGCTAAGGTATTTCTAAGAGTAAAAAATTCTGCTAAGTGTAATTAAGACTGATGGGAATAAGGGAAACAACTCTATAGAAAAGTAGGAAATATGTAAAAATGAGAGAAAAATACCAGATGCCTGATCCTGTTTGAATAAGAAAGAAAAACAGGCCCAGGGCCACTGACTGAGCTAGATCCATTCCTAAAGAATGGAAGGGGAGACGCGGTGGGGGGAGGTGTCCAACCTGTTTGAATCTGAAGAGTGCCTGACTGTGAATGTGTATGGCTCCACCGCTTCGGCTACGGAGTCTGAATGGGCTGCACCCGTTAGGTCATCTACTCCATGGCGTAGTTAGGTCATCTACTCCATGGTGTAGCCTGATCCGGGGTTTATACGGACAGACCTTAGCTAAGACGCTACTAAGTTCCCGCGAGGGACGCGAGCAGGACAGCTTCTGAAAGATCCCCCTCCCTTTGTCTGCAACATCATTCATGATGGGAGGGAAACCCAGAAAACTCATGTCTTAAGACTGCATGCTTAAAAATAAAAAAAGGAAAGACACTGGTATAGAAAAGCTGGGTTTCTCTCTGTTTAAAAGGGCAAAGTTTTGTTCGGTTAATTAAAATGTAAATGATTTTCTCTTTGCCTGCCCAGAGTTGTAAATGAGATCTCTTTGGCTCTTAAGGCTTCCTTGATATGCTAAGTTACTCAGGGAGTACTGCTAAACCAATGATAAACCTTGGGTTAGATTTGGGTAAATGCTGTAGCTACTCTAGAGATTCTATACATTAGAGTTTAATGTTTTGATAAGGGTAATCACTTCATATTTAACTATATCTGTTCTGAGTTTTTTCATTTGTAATTGTTTTAGTTCTCTTGTAAGATGAATTCCACCTTAAAGGAAATTCATAGGGGAAGACTTTCAGGACAGATATAGGTCTTTGATATGTTAAAATCCTGGGAACTGAAATGGGTAAAAATTTACAGAAGTAAGTGCTACATTCAGACTAAACCAGAATTAGTAACATGGGACTAGATGAACTGAAAGGTTGTAATGTTATGTCTCTTAATCTTTTAAACATTACTGGTTCTGTAATGTTTACTTCTATAAACTAGGGAAACTTTTTCTTAAGTTAACTATAACTTATAGAGATGTAAAAGTACTCATTTGTAAACGAATAAGGCATTCAACTTTTCTATCTGAACCCACTGAAACCAAAAAGTCTCAGTAAGTATTCTTTCTTCCTTGGCAATCAGTCATTTGCATAAGTTCAATAAGAATCTGTTCTCCTTGTAACAGGACACCATTGGAAACTGGTTATTTTACCAAGGCTTTGACTGGAATGTCATATTTGAAGAGACTCAGATATTGATTAAGTTCTAGAACCTAGGTGAGGTTTGGTGGGCTGAGGTCCGGAGCTGATGACCAAGAAAGATTTCTTGAGACATCTTTGGTGCAAAATGTGGTTTATTAAAGCACGGGGACAGGACCCTTGAGCAGGAAGAGCTGCTGCCCTGGGTTGTGAGAGATGGCAGGTTATATACTTTGCGGTTGGGGGAAGGTGAGGGGAAGGGAGGTTTCAATGGAGTTTTCATATGCTAAAGAGAGCCTACAAGGTGCCAGGATACCTGGATACCAGGGGCCTTGTCCTTGCTGCTTGATCAATGTTGTCTTTAGGCCAGCCATTAACATCAAGATGGGAGATTCTTGGTGGGATGTCACAATCCTGTTACCAATCGTCTTTGTTAGTGAGATTTAGGTTTAGAAGAGATTTAACTATATTTACATTCCCTTCTACGTCAGCCTCCTTCAGTTTTGTTTGTGGAGGGTAGGGTGACATTAGGGTTTGAGGAACTGAGTTATTTGCCTCTGGAAATTGTGCTATTGATAAGGTAACTTCTTTGTTTGTGGATCTCTAGGACATTTGTAAACCAAGGGAGACTCTGTCTTGCAAGTTAACTATTTACCAAGGGGAGCGGGTGGAGGGGGGGGCAAGGTGCCAGCTTTTGCTTTGTCCTCACTCAGCCTCCTGCTCCCTCATCAATATGACCAGACAGTTTAAAGGAACTAAGGTTGACTTTGTAAAACCTGGAGCCGTAAAGCCCTTTGGAACTGTTGGCCTGATACCTTGCTTACAGAGTTCCCAGCAGCTTCACCAGGTGAGTAAAGAATGTCACTCCCTGGTAGGAGGAGGAGCCTCAGGAAACTTTGGGTACCTCAGGGAGAGGAATTTGCCCAAACTGACAGGTATTGCAGGCATGTCTGATGACAAGTACATGGCTTGGCTTCTGGCTCAGAGAGGCTACTAAAAGTTCAACCTAGAGATTCCTTATAAGAAATTCCAGCGAAGCAGATTCTAAATCTATATGATTACTTACTGCTCTTGCTGAGCTTATGTAAATAATTAGGCCAAGTTTGTTAAAACTGGACTTGTTTTTCAAATGAATTGGTCCTGATTTGGGTATCTCTGGAAATGGTTATTTTAGAGAGAAAAATTGTTTGAATAACATGTCTTTATGGGTGTCAAATTCTAGATTAGATTGTTATTAAATGTTTGTTTACTTAAGCTAGACAGCTTAAGGTAAACTTCAGAGAAGTTGCACGATAATCCGTGTAGACAATCTTGCCTTTGCCAGTCAGTCAGCCCCAGATATAAGGAAGAAACTTCAGAAAATTGAAGAATTTGAAAGGAAGAATCTGACTGAGTTAGTGGGAATAGTAAAAATAGCCGCTGAGGACTATGGGTCATGCTTGTGGGGGACAAGACTCTACAGGGAAAAGGGTATCGGGTGTCAGCAATGCAAACACAGCTTTGTAAGAGCCATGCCACTTATTTAGACTTTGATCTCCATGAGGGAATTCCTTGGGACGATGAGCTACTGCAGGCTGTGGATACCGCGGTTCGTGGAGATGGTGCGACCTGTCTACGAACTGGCTAAAGGAGGACTCTCTATAGTAGATGTAAGGGCCTACTTGATCTGGGCTGGTCTCATCCCCACAGAATAGCCATCCCAATATTTAGGTAGTGAACTTAGATTGACCCTGCCCCCTTCCCCCAGAGGAACCTGCTTAGAAACAGAACTGGTGAAATACAGCCGACTAGTAAAATACGGCCAGCTAGCCCCGATAATGGAGCACAGATACCAGGACATGTCAGGCTGGGCAGAGGTAACGGAGCCCAGATACCAGAACTTGTTTGGCCAGGTGGAGACGTCCAATCAGTAAAAGCGCACTTATTACCTCCCTACCCACCAAGGAATGTGAACCCGGCCTTTCAGGCGCCAAACCAAGGTGCCAATTCTAGCCAAGGTGATAGACTGATTTAAATGACCATCAGAGGGTAAGGTGTAATCCTATTGGCCACCCGTGTGTAACCTAGCATGATTGTATGACATTCTCTTTGCGCTACATTCTCATTGGCCAGGCTCAACTATGTGGCCTTTACTGTATAAAAACTGGCCTATGAGGATAGGGGGCTGTCGCTTTCACTTTGTGAGAAGCGGCCCCAACTGGTTGGTTTTGGTTCTCGGTGCTGGCGCGAAATAAAGCCCTGCTTAACTTTCGCTTTGTGTCGGTTTCGTCCTTTTGTCCATGGACCCTTCAGTAGAGTGGACAGCTGAGGCAGAAGGAGCATTTCGGGAATTACAAAGAGCCTTACTGAGTGCCCCAGCATTGGCCATCCCAGATGTTACCAAGCCCTTCCACTTCTATGTGGATGGAAAGGCAGGGGTGACTGAAGGAGTTTTGACTCAGACTCTGAGGCCTTGGCAAAGGCCAATAACCTATCTTAGCAAGAAACTAAATCCAGTAGTGGCCAGCTTCCCCCTTGCCTCCGCATAATTGCTGCCATGGCCCTCCTGATCAAGGATGCAAATATATTTAGAGAAGTGGACTAAATTAGACTATAAAGGGGGTTGGGCTACGACTAGAAAAAAATTAGTAAGCCAAATACATCAGGGCACTCATCTGGGGGACACATAAGCTTAAGGAGCTTATGGGCAAGCAGTTCCAGATTTCGAAATTAGGGCATATGGCTCAGGATGTGGTTAATATATGTGCTCAATATCAGGCAGTAAATGTGGAAGAACTAGAATGGGAAGAGGGAAAAGAGAAAGAGGGAAGGAACCAGGAATTTATCGGGAAATAGATTTTACAGAGATGAAACCCGGAAAATATGGGCACAAGTATATGTTAGTTTTTGTAGATACCATTTCAGGCTGGGTAAAGGCTTTTTCTGCCCAACACAAGATGGCAGGAATGGTAACCAAAAAGCTACTAGAGGTTTGGGTCACCTCTTGCGACCAGGTCAGACAATGGCCCTGCATTTGTGAGTTTAGTCTCACAGGTATTGGCCAAAGCCATAGGCACTAATTGGAAACTACATTGTGTCTACTGGCCCCGGAGCTTGGGGCAAATAAAAGAATGAATCAGACTCTTAAAGAGACCTTCACAAAGTTAACTCTGGAGACTGCCGGTGGATGGGTAGATCTCCTTCCCTTCACCTTCCTCAGGGCGCGATGTACACCCTACTTAAATAAGGTGACCCCATTTAAAATAATGTTCGGGAGACCCCCCCCCCCCCCATCCTCGATTACAAGAGGTTGCTATAGCAGAAATGACTGATCAGTCTGTACTCCAGTCACTGCAGGCATTACAGTCTGTCTTAAAGGGAGCCCATGCAGGGATCCGGACTGCACACACTGGGATGGAGTCAGAGGTGGAGCCACACCCTTCCCAATCCAGGGACTTGGTTTGTATATGCCGGCGCCCCTGGAGGGGGCACCTAGAGTGGGAAACCTGGAGCCTCACTGGAAGGGGCCATTTACTGTCATCCTGACCACCCCCACGGCAATAAAAGTAGAAAGCATCAGGGCCTGGATTCACGCAGGTCACATCAAAGGAGCGGAGGACGAGAACGCCCCCCAGAGGTGGAAGCCACTGCGGATCTTGGACTAAAACTAAGACTCAAAAAACAATGAGTTCATTAAATTCATTGTTGCCCTGTTGTTAAGATATAGGCGGGAGGTATAAGCAATTGCAAAATTAAAAAATAAAGGGGGGGGCTCTGCATAACCCTAGGAGAGAAATACTGTGTCTGGGTAAATCACACTGGAGTCGTTAAAACCGTCTAGCAGCCATTAAAGGGGGGCATAGGACTGGCTGAAGAGTCAAAGATTTGACTAGTCTCCAAAGAAAAGGAGGGAATGTAAGGACCTATTTTATATTTTTATATTTTAGCAAGAGGCTTTCACTGAGTTTAAACAAAAACCTTGTTGTTTAACCCTTAAACTGTCCCCCCTTCCCTTCTCCCAGGGGTTTCACTTAAAAACAAGTCCTGGAAACCAGCTCCAGGTAACAAAGCCCAGATACAAGGGTGGGTCAGGCCAGGTGGAGACATCTGATCAGTGGGGGGATGCATACTGTCTCCCTGGTTACCAAGGAGTATGGGCCCCACCCTTTGGGAGTCTTTTGGGCACCATTCCCAAACAAGGTGATAGGCTGGGTCAAATGTCTACTAGGGTAAATTGTAACTCAGTTGGTCACCTAGCATCACTGTGGAGTTTCCTGTGTGTGTTACAATCTCATTGGTCACCTGTGTGTGGCCAGGCCCAACCGCATGGCCTTTGCCCTTAAAAGCTAGACTGTGAAACAGAGAAGGGTCGTTCTCTCTGTAAGGGCATCCCTGACCGGTCTGTTTGATGGTTGGTCTGATTCTTGATGCTTGGCACAAAATAAAGCTTTGCTTGACCTTCGCTTTCTATCAGTCTCGTTCCTTTAATCACAGACCCGTTATTGGGGCATAACAGTGAGAAGATGGCTGTCTATGAACCAGAAAGCAGGCTTTCACCAGGCTCCTGTACGTGCACTCCTCTTCACTCAGTTTGCCCATCTTGCCCTATTTTGGGGTCTGTTATGGTCATCTCCTCTCTACTTATGGGTCTGTTTCTACTTTTTGTTTGTTTATTCATTTGTTTTGTTTTTTAGATTCTACATATAAGTGAAATCATATAGTGTTTGTCTTTCTCTGTCTGACTTGTTTCACTCAGTGTAGTACCTACCAAGTCCATCCGTGTTGTTTCAAATGGCAAGATCTCATCCTTTTTTTGGCTGAGTAATATACCATTGAATATATATGCTACATCTTCCTTTATCCACTCATCTATTGTTGAACACTTAGGTTGCTTCCATATCTTGACTCATACGTAATGTTGCAATACACAAAGGCTGTATTAATGTATTCTTTGGATAAATAACCAATAGTGAAATTACTGGGATTACATACTAATTATATTTTTAATTTTTTTCAGGAAACTTTATATTGTTTTCTACACTAGCTGTAGTAGTTTGCATTCCCACCAATAGTGTACAAGAATTTATTTTTCTCCACATTCTCAGCAACACTTGTTATTTCTTGTTTTTTTTTTAATTCTTACCATTCTGACAGCTGTAAGGTGATGTCTCACTGTTGTTTTAATTTGCATTTCCCTGATGATTAGTGATGTTGAGCATCTTTTCATGTGTATGATTACTGATTTTAAATGTTAATTTTGTCGTAAGTTTTATCAGTATGACACTGAACTCTTTTTTTTTTTTTAAGTCCTTTTGTGCGTGTAGCATAGTTTCTGCTCATAATTCTAAACATCATAGTTTCTGGTTAATATGAATGGTTAATATTTACTTACTTTGGACATAACTGTAGGAGATTGACTACTGACTTAAATCTTACCTGACTTGAGTATCATTGTTATTTATGAAGGGTACCTGTTTATGAAATCGTGGCATTGCATTTCAAGGCCTCAGGATCCAGAATTACATAGACCTAGGCTTAAATTCCATATTGCCTTGTATACGCCATGTGAGTTTGGGAAACTTACATCACCTCTCTTGCTTTTTTTAAAAAATGTGATTAACAAGGAGTGCCAGATCTATAAAGGATTTGTTGGGAGGATTAAATAAAACAATGCATTTGAAAGAATTAGCACAGAGAAAAAAGTACATGCTAACTATGATGATGTGTGAAGATGACTGCATAGACAATGCTCAGTTACAAAATAATGGGAGAGGCATGTGGCAGGAAGTGCTTTATGTCTTCCAGTATCTACCCCACCTTTTTAGTCAAATGAACTTTGGTTTTTAGCTGATACATTGCTATTAAATTTTGTCTAGTATCCTTTGCACATAAGAGTTTCTTTGAGTTGGAGGAGGTAGAAGAATATTTTTATTTACTTTCTTCCTTTTGCTAATTTGAAAGACATGTAAGATGCCTGGAGCTTCACCTTCTATCTTGGGGTATTTGGGCAAGGGCTATGCTTGGAGATAATCACATTCAGAGGTAGAAGCAATGGGAATCCTTGACTGTCTCAGTAAACTTCCATAGCAACCAAGACTTAGAGAATGAAATAAACTTCTAGATTATTTAAGCTACTGCTTGAGTTTTCTTTCTTCCTTTTCTTTTTTTTTTTCTCTTTTGTTACATGCAGTTGAATAGAATCACAGAACATTATTACTTTTTAAATCAAAAAGCAGATTTTATTCCTCTTAGACATTTCTCAAATCTCCAGAAACATCTTTGTTTTGAAGACAGAAACTGACAATGGTGGGGGGGCTAAAATAAGGGTGTAGATGATATTGAACAAATTGGAAACAATGAGTTTCCTGAGAAGGTAAGTTCAGTTCTAAAGATGTGCTGATGGAGTCCCTATGCAAGTAACACTGGGGACAAAGAAGGGATAGGGAAAACCAACACAGAAAGCTTGGAGAGTAAGAAGGTAGCATAGGTCAGATGAGTTTTGGCAGGAACGCTCTATAGAGTATATGTCCAGTTGAGGCTATAAGTGTAATGGTGTGTATTCGTTTCCTTCCTATAATAGTGTGTTTTTTTCTTTATCTCTGGGGCTTAGACAAAAGCCCTGGTTTGTGTGCATTATTAGTCTCTTATAATATAAGGTGGTTTCTGTGTTTTTTTTTTTCCTTGTTTATAGACTTGTTGCAGCACCAGGTTATGGTACTGATAAAGAGCATATTTTCATTTTTTCAAGTATCTTTTTAAAAAAAAGATTTTATTTATTTGTTTGTCAGAGAGATGGAGAGAGAGAGAGAGAACACACACAAGCAGGTAGAGTGGCAGACAGAAGCAATGAGAGAAGCAGACTCCCTATTGAGCAAGGAGCCCGGTGTGAGACTCTATCCCAGGATCCTGGGATCATGACCTGAGCCAAAGGCAGCCACTTACCCGACTGAGCCACCCAGGCATCCCTCATTTTTTCAAGAATCTTTAAGGGATCAGGGTGGATGAGTTGTAGGCAACATAATGTAGGTAATGCCAGTAAGCATGAATTGGCTGTCAACTGGAGCCTGGTTATTATAGAAATAAATTCCATATGAAAGAATAGAAAATATTTAAAATTGAGAGGTAATTGGTGGATAATTATAACAGAATACTGGGTTTTATTTAGTTGAAAATGAGGTGTAGAGACTGAGGGATGTGGAAAGTAGACCAGCTCGCTCGCTTGCTTTCTCTTTCTTTCCTTCCTTCCTTCCTTTTTAAAGTATTAAGCTTAGAGTTTAAACAATGGAAAAGAGAAAATTCTTCAATTCTGGGTTTTTGTGTCATTTCTTTACTGTGGGTAAATATATCTACTTCAGCTGTAATGATTGAGTCAAAGTTTGAGATTCCTTTGTAGCTATTTGTAAAAAAATAGAATTAATTCCCAGCTTCCAGGAAATTATATATAATTTCTGAAGAGGAAAAACACATCGGCATGTTCTTACTGTGTGTGTGTGTGTGTGTGTGTGTGTATAAAATGTATATACAGTATATATATATATATATATATATATATATATATATATATACTCCTCTCCAGGGGAGCTAAAATTCAAATATTTGTACAAACATTTGAAAAATATTGATGGAGAAATTTAAGCAAGGATGTAAGATTATATGGTTTTATAAGCTCTCAATAATAGTGTATATCATTGGGCGCCTGGGTGGCTCAGTGGGTTAAGCCACTGGGATCGAGTCCCGCATCGGGCTCTCTGCTCGGCAGGGAGCCTGCTTCCCTCTCTCTCTCTCTCTGCCTGCCTCTCCATCTACTTGTGATTTCTCTCTGTCAAATAAATAAATAAAATCTTTAAAAAAAAATAGTGTATATCATTCAAAAAATTTAAAACACAAGAGCCAGTTCCTTTCCCTTTTAAATGACCTATGTTCCAGTTTTCCCCAAGATAATGCCTTTTGTGGTCCCAGTTTCTCATTTTCAATTCACTCTACCATTTTTATATTGCCAGTCTCAATTTCCACAATGTTGTCAGCATGAACATATCTCAGAATCTCTGATTCACTCTCTTTTTTTTTTTTTTTAAAGATTTTATTTATTTATTTGACAGACAGAGATTACAAGTAGTTAGAGAGGCAGGCAGAGAAAGAGGAGGAAGCAGGCTCCCCGCTGAGCAGAGAGCCTGACATGAGGCTCAATCCCAGGACCCTGAGATCCTGACCTGAGTTGAAGGCAGAGGATTAGCCCACTAAGCCACCCAGGCCCATCTCCTTTTTTGTTTTTTTTTTTTTTTTGAATAGAACTTTTATTTGGGGATTAAGAAATATTCATTAGACATTGCCCATCTAGTTGTTTTGATGCTTTGAAGAAGTATACCTTGGTAAGTGGACTTATGATGCATTTTTTTGGGGGAGTTCCATTTGAAATCAAGAGTTATTGAACAAGAGGGATGACCAGCTTTCACGGAATTAGTCTCAGTTGTTATTTTTCATGTGAGGATTATTTATTTTTTTTAATTTTTAAAAAAGATTTTATTTACTTATTTGTGAGAGAGAGAGAGAGAGAGAAAGCACAAGCAGGCAGAGGCAAAGAGAGAAGCAGGCTCCCTGCTGAACAAGGAGCCTAATTTAGGACTTGATCCCAGGACCCTGGGGTCCTGACCTGAGCTGAAGGGCAGCTGCTTAACCAACTGAGCCACCCAGGCATCCTCCATGTGAGGATTATTATACTGACTTTGTCATCTGTGCCTTTCAAGGCTTAGAACAATAAATATTTTAAAACATCTTTATGGAAAATGAAACTATGGAACTCCCCATACTGCATCTGAGAGCTGATATGGCATTTTATAAATAGGCATATGATGTCTAAATTACTTGTAATATAAACTGAAAGCATACTTGGCTTTTATAATGGTTATATACGATCTAGAATTATAATTATGAATAATGCATTGAGTTTTGTTGTTCTCTATGATTGCCTACTTTGTTATGCAGGGAGGGATTTCCATTATAGTGTCCCACATTTGAATTGTTTAGTTTCTTTTTGTAGCAGCTGCCCCCAGAATTATATGAGCTCACTGAGAATATTCATAGAAAATATAAAACCTCACTCCCTTTGCTTAATGAAGATATAGTCTCAGAACTTTCTTCAAGCATTGGCTCATAAAGTGTATATGACCTGGATCTCCTGTTTTAGACAAATCTTGTTCAAATCACAACTCTTTGTATCATTGATACTTTTTCAACAAAGAAGAAAATATTTTATTCATCACCTGGAGTCTAGCAAAGTTGAATTTTTATAAAAATAGGACAAAGCATTAAAAAGGGTGGGGCTGACTATATGAATCACTCAAACATACATTGTACAGTATTTAAGCCTTCTAGGTTCCACATATATCTATGTTATCCTAAGTCTCTACTAGGTTCAGGGTAAGGGTTGGTTTCAAGGACTGTGTAAGAAGAGAATGGACTTTGGAACCACCATGCTAGGTCAGGTGGTGGACAACATTAAGGTTGGCTTATGGCATAACACTTAATATCTTCTCTTCTTTATGGCTCAATAGGCTCCAGAATCTGGACCAGTGCTAGTGTATAAGTAGAATTGGATAGCTCCTGCCATGGAGGTTGAAGAAACACAGGGCAGGAAAGTAGTCTAGTGATGGTACTTTTTGGGATATGGAATGGTAGTGATGGTGGTGAAAAAAGAAGTAAATGTCTTCTGTCCCCCATCCTCTTCCAGGCCACAATTGCAATTAGGTACAAGTAGATCAAAGCATTAGATTTATTATTGACAACCTGGGTTGGAGAAACACAGGTTTATGTCTTCAGACAAATGAGATTATTAATGCTCCTCTGCATTAAATTTGATATGGGTTGGATATAGAAGATGGGTGGGAAAGAGGAAGCAAGAATAATTTCTAAGATATAACCTTATACATCAACTATACTTCAATTGAGAAACAGAATAATTCTGAGGTTTTTGGCTTGGATAATTGGATAGATGCTGGTGGTGTACTGAGATAGGAAAGGTGTGAGTTTTAGAGAGCATGGGAAGCAGTAAGAATTCTGTTTTGGTTATGTTAATTCCAAGATGCCTATATAACTAGTATGTGGAAATATCAAGCAGAAAGTTAGCCTTTGATATGACAACTTGTGCTAGTTCTTTATGGTTTAAGGAATTCATGAGGTGCAGAGAATAACTGAATTTCAGAACCTGAAAAATATCTTAGAAGGCATGTAGTTTATTTTATCTGCATTCAGATTAGTGCATGTCTCACTGAGTATAGCCAACATGCTAAGATTATGACCTCAGTTGTCTGATATCTAGCTCTTGATATAGGACTTGATTTTTTCTATTATGAATTTTTTAAAACATTTAATTTTTTGTTTGACACAGAGAGATGGATCATAAGTAGGCAGAGCAGCAGGCAAAGAAAGAGGGAGAAGTAGGCTCCCTGCTGAGCAGAGAGCCCCATGCGGGGCTCGATCCCAGGATCCTGGGATCATGACTTGAGCTGAAGGCAGAGGCTTAACCCACTGAGTCACCCAGGTGCCCCTCAATTATGAATTTTTAATGGACACATTCTCTCCCCAAATTATCTTCTAGTAAGCCTTTCAGTTACTGTTTGAAATCACAGATAGCAAGTAGCAGTTTAAGCATTAAGAGATGCTGTAATAAGACAGTAGGAAGAAGTATTTATTTTTAATTTTTACTTCTAAAGTAATTTCTCCCATCTTCAAGGGACCATTCCCAGATTGGAAATGAAGAAAGAGAAAATAAGAATATGTGACATTTCTCTTACTTGATAACTATATATTTGTAGCCATTATATTTTGGGTCTGCCCCCATGAAACCTGTATATTTGAACCAGTTTTCCCTACACAATTAATTAACCAAATATTTGATTACTACTTCTTACAAGATACTGGACTAAACATACTATTCTGAAAAGCATTCAGACTTTAATTAGATGGCTAAATGAAATTTGAAGACTGAAAAGAGAGAGAAAGATTATGAATCAGCTATGATGTAAGGAAGTATTCTTGGTGTACCTAGGCAGCTGGGAAGATGCTTGTCCCAAGAGGACATGGTTGTGCCCCACTCCTCTGCCCCATCTTTGGTGGCCTATTTTGTAGGCAAAAGACAGGACAGGCTAGTTGAGGAGCAAAAGGGAGAGAGTATTTCTTTTGCAATAAAGAGGAAATTCTGAGACATTTTAGTGTCAGAATGATGACTGAATTAGAGAGAGATGAACAATTCAAATGCTTTCCCTCATAAATCTCACTCGGAGCAGAAATACAAGACAGATAGTTTCACTTAGAGACAAGACTACACCAATCCTAAGAGACAGAACACATTGATACCAAAGTGACAAATGCAATTTCAGCTACAAGAAAGCTCTGTCATATGCCAACTGAGCCAATGACTTGGCTAAAATATGGGAAAGAGTAAAAAAGGGAAATGAAAGCTCTAGCAGAGGGGAAAAAAAAAGGTTTGCCGAACAAAAGGTGAAGTTAACTCAAGTAATAAAGTCTTGGACTAGTGGTTTCCCCCTTAGTTGCTTCTAACTCTCTTGTAGCACAAAAAATCACCTTGCGTTTTTTTTGTTTTTTTTTTTAAAGATTTTATTTATTTATTTGACAGAGAGAAATCACAAGTAGATGGAGAAGCAGGCAGAGAGAGAGAGAGAGAGAGGGAAGCAGGCTCCCTGCTGAGCAGAGAGCCCGATGCGGGACTCGATCCCAGGACCCTGAGATCATGACCTGAGCCGAAGGCAGCGGCTTAACCCACTGAGCCACCCAGGCGCCCCAATCACCTTGCGTTTTATACTGACTTGTCAAATAGCTGTTTTTAAGGTAGAATAAGAAATTTTTAAAAGGATAAAAAATATAGAAAATTGTTGTGAAGTTATATTGCCTGCTTCTGCAAATGGTGAATCCATGACATTTAATCTCTATATCAGTTCAATGTCACTGTAGGTCATTTATACTTATCTTTATCAATAATACCTTTCTTAGGTCGAAAGCTACATGGTAAACATTTTTCCTACTGCCAAGTTGTGAAACAGACACAGTTTTGTTGTGGTTGCCATTTCTTCTTCACTGTCTTTTGGATGCCAAGTGCCTCATTCATTCATTTATTTGTTCAGTCATAAAACTTTTATTATGGCTATGTGCAAGACACTGTTGATTGTTAAGAAGCAAATTGAGAAAGGTAATGCTATGATGAATGTATATAGCAAGTGCAGGAAAACATGAAGAAGGAAGAAACGACCTTGCTTATGATTCTCACAAAACTGGTTTCATTTGCACTTTGGTGTAATTCCATTCACTTCTGACAATTGACAGAAAAGGACGCTAACAAAATGAGACAAAATGTAAACTATTAGGGATGCTGCTAATTGCCTTTCTTACTGTACTTTTTATGAGGCTCCCCAGAAGGTATTCCCATCTGCTGTTAATACCAAGAATAGAATAACTGGTAAAATTTTATTTTATGGATAACATAAATGCCGTAACTGACAAGCTTCCATTTCCATTTAGCAAAAATCAAGCATAGTATATAGGTAATTTGTGTGTCTGCCTGTCATCTCTCCTCTATTTTTATCTATCTCAGTCTAGATTCACTGAATACCTTCATATGTTTGTCTTTTATTTTCACTTAAAGTATGACATATATGTAGAGAAGTACCTGTGATAAAAATAAATGTCAATGAATTTTCACACCATGATTTCACACTAGGAATTTGCCCATTATATCTACAATTTTATATATTGATATACTCTTGTTCAGGCTGTTAAAATACCACAAACTGTAGCTTATACAGTTAAGAATTTATTTCCTATAGTTTTGGAGGCTAGAAGTTTGAGATCAGGGTGCCAGCAGGGGCAGGTGATGGTTCTCGTCTGAGCTAGACATTTCTTGTATCCTTACATGGAAGAACGGGTAAGGGATCACTGTGGGGTCTCTTTTATAAGGGACTAATTCTATTCATGAAGGCTCTACCCTCATGACTTAAGCACCTCCCAAGGCCCCCACCTCCTAACATCATCATCTTTGGGGATTAGTGTTTTTTTTTTTTTTTTTAAGGTTTTATTTATTTATTTGAGAGAGAAAGAGAGAGAGAGAGCTAGCAAGTGAGAGCAAGGACAAGCAAGGTGGAGGGCAGGGGGGAAGCAGGCTCCCTACAGAGCAGGGAACCCAGTGTGGGACTTGATAGTGGGACTCTGGGATCATGACTTGAGCCAAAGGCAGATGCTTAACTGACTGAGCCACCTAGCTACCCTAGTATTTCATCATATACATTTTGAAAGGATGTAAACCTTCAGACCATGGCGCATATATTGACATAATCCTTTTCATATCTTTTCAGTGTATTTATGTTCCCTTTCTATATTTGGTTATTTATGTCTAGAATTCTAATTTTTGTTTTAACTAAAGCTGTTAGGAACTTATAAATTTTATTTGTTCCTTCCAAAGAAACAAGTTTTTACTTTATTAAATGTTCTCTGGTTTATGTTTGTTTCCTATTTAATTAATTTCTGTTTTTGTTTATTTCGTTCCTTTTTGGGAGGGAATAAATTTGCTACTTTTTTTTTTCTTGAGATGTTAGATCGTTGATTCTTTAGTCTTTTCTTTTTTCTTTTTTTTTTTTTTAAGATTTTATTTATTTATTTGACAGGGAGAGAGCACAAGTAGGTAGAGAGGCAGGCAGAAAGAGAGAGCAGGAAGCAGGCTCCCCGCCGAGCAGAGAGCCCAATGCGGGACTTGATCTCAGGACCTTGAGATCGTGACCTGAGCCAAAGGCAGAGGCTTAACCCACTGAGCCACCCAGGTATCCTCTTCAGTCTTTTCTATTATAAATGTATGTAAGTCTTCTTTAAGTTTACTCTTAAATAAACTTCAGCTGAATTTCTCAAATTTTGATATATAGTGTTTTCAATATCATGATTTCAAAATATTTTAAAATTTTATTGCAATTTATTCTTTGGCACATGAGTTATTCAGAAGTGCTTAATTTCAAAATATTTAAGAATTTTCTGATTAAGTGTTGTTGATTTTTAGTTTAAATTTCTTTTGGTCAGAGAAAATGTTTTATATTATTTCAAATTTCTAAGTTTTGTTGAGGTTACTTTAAGAAATAGTTTATGGTTGATTTTGGTAAATAATCTGTGTGCGCTTGAAAGGACTATTCTGCACTTGTTAGAAATATGCTCTCTACATGTCAGTTAGGTTAATTTTTAAAATGTTACTAAATCCTCTATATGCTTATGAATTCTTGCCTCTTTTACTATTAGATATTGATAGTGGTGTGTTAAAATACACTACAATGATTAAAAATTTGTTTGCCTTTTTAATTCTATTAGTTTTGTTTTAATAATTTTGAGGATATGTTATAATAATTCATAATTTTACCAATGGATCAAAATTTTTGTCTTTAAAAAAGAATTTATAGGATTAAAGAAAAGATTTCCCTATAATAAAAAAAAAACAAGTATTACAGTTAGGCTGTTGCATGGAGTTCACAGGAGTGAAATGTGGAGAGAAAAAAAGTTATTGTATATTTTCTGTGAGGGGGTGATATGAGCAGAGCTGAGCTTTAAGAATCTTAATGTGGCTGGTTGTGTCATGCAGTGTGGGTTGTATAGAAGACAGAAGCAGAGTGAGGATGTTGGAGCTTGTTGTGATAGCTTAAGTCAGTGTTGCCCAACAATGGTTAATAATTCACTTTAGGTGGCTCATTCTAATGGAGATGTTGGACTCTATTTATATACATTAATGGGGAAGTTAATTATTTGAATTTTTCCTTTTATGTGGATCAGTTTGAAAGCTTCCGAGTTTCTATCTACTGAACATGTGAAGAAAGTAATGGAAAGCAGGTAAACACGTTTATGACTCAGTTACTCAGATTTGTCGTTCAGTTTTATCCTTAATCATATGTTGATTAATTCATACCCATAGTTGACCATTGCTTTAAGTCAGGACACAGAGAATGTTTACATTGAAATATAACAGTTTAGTGAAAGGCATATATTATAATATGCAAAGTCATTGCAAGGTGACTTTTTACAGATCTGTAATTTCAGGAATTTACAGCTAATCAGAGATTTTGTGTTGGAGATCAAAATCTCAACATTTCATAAAACAACATGAAAAACAAAAATATAGTGATAATTAGATTTCATTTATCATGTCAATTATTGGGAATAATGACTATTCACTGCCTTAACATCTTATTTGTAGAGAAGTTCTTATAAGCAGGATGCTGAGAACATATTTCTCATCTTGTTATATAGAAACAAAAAAATTATGAAAATGAGCCATTTTATCATTTTAAATATGAGATTTACAAATGTGATATCAGGAACTATTTTAAAACTGATTACTGATATTATACCACATGGTAAATTTCAATACAAAAATTTAAGGTGCAGTTCATTCCCAAACTAAGTATAATTATGAAAAATTGACTGTAAACTTCATCAAAGGCCCTGTTTTTAACTATATTTCTTAACTCAGTTGGTGGAATAAGGGCAATGGTCTGAGAGTTGTGCTGTGCATGAAATGCACTTGTTCCAGTATTTATTGGTCTGGGACAGCTGTATTTTTGAGTGTTCTTTACTCTTTAGGTTTGGAAGTTATATACAATATATTGGTAATATAGAGGCTGATCATATGTCCATAATGCAGACAAATGGTCCTTGTCACATATCTACTTAACCTATAGCCATTACTTTGAAAGGCTTATCTCCTCTAGAGGGATTAGCTAACTTTCCCAAAAAGTCTGTTGTGACCCTCTTTCTTCAACTGTTATCATTTACAACCACATACTTCTTGGTGGGATTTCTGTTCTAGAGTGTATTGCTGATCTTTCTGTTGTGTCTGGAAACGTCTTATTTGCCAGGTATATAGTTATAGGTTGGCAGTTTTAGTCTTCTATTGTTTTAAAGATATTCTTCCATTGTGTATTCGCCTCCATCGGTTCTTTTGTGTAGTCAGCTGTAAGTCATATTTATGTGCCTACAAAGTAATGTGTATTTTTTTTTTTTTTTTTTGGGCTACGTATAAAATCAGTTTGTCTTAATTTGTAGCAGTTTTACTCTAATATGGAAAGGCATGTTTATCTTGTGATTTATCCTGATTGTAGATTATCATACGTGTTGAATATTTGCCTTGATGTATTTCGTCATTTTGGGATAACTTGAGTTCATTATCTTCTCAAATTCCCTCAGTCACATTATTTATCACTGTTCCCTTTTGGGGGCTCCTTTACATATATGCTAGAATTTCTCACAGTTTCTTTTGTATCTGTAATGTTCTCTATTATATTTTAGTTTTCTCTGTGCTTCAGTAAAGGTATTTTATACTGCCCTATCTTCCAATTCATTAGTTCAGTATTCCACTGTGTTCTACCTAATGTTATAATTTTTATTCATTTTAAAACTTAGTTTTTCAATTTTAGAATTCCAATATGATATTTTCATGCATTCTTCATCATATACTTCTTTGAAACTTTACCTTTTGGCAGGTAGTTTAAACAGAAGAAGAGCATCTTATTTTAACCAGGAGAAATTTGGTTCAATGCTGTGCTTCAGTCATTTTAAGGCATGGTATATTCTGGATTTCCCTTACTCTTATGGTTAGTCTTCTAGGGGTCCCAACTGAAAATCTGAGATAATAAACCAGGACCCATTCACTTTGATGGGCCCTGAATTCCAATTCTTACCTCTCTAGCTCCACAAGACTATCAAATGTTTTATTTAGTTTTTCAACTTCTTAGCTAAGTTATTTTGGAAGGACATCTCCAGCACACAGCCATGTTGTTTAGAAATAAACAAATGCTTTAAAGAGAAAAGCAGAAGTAAAATGTCAGTGGTTAACTTTAATGTTTTTCTTTTCTTTTTGGATCTTGGCTTCAGGCTGTTTTGGTAACTTTCTGAAGGCTTCAAATATATTTGTGTGTGTCTGTGTGTGTAGTTGTTCTTGATAGATTTGTATGCTACTAGAACCTTCACTGTCTTTTTTGTCTTTTATCTGTCCTTGTGAACTACCTCAAATGTTTTCTCTAACAGAGTTAGATTGTAGAAATGCAAAGACAAATCTATAATAAGTAAGACAGTATAATAGGCAGGATAGGCAGGTAATATAGTAGAACAAAATAGGGTGCAGAAGTAGATTCATAAAAACAGTTGATGGATTTCTGACAAAGGTGTCATGGAAGTACATTTGGGAAAAGATGATATTGTCCATAAAAAAATGCTGTGTTAATTGGTTGAAATGAAAAAAAAAAATGTCGACAGTTACTTCACACCACACACAGAACTCAATATTAGAGTGTAGACATAGTTTTTACAGATATAACTATAAAAGTTCTTCTTTTAAAGATTTTATTTATTTATTTGAGAGAGAAAGAGAGAGAGCATGAATGGTGGGTGGGGAAAGGAGCAAAAAGAGAGGGAGAAGCAGGCTCCCCACTGAGCAGGGAACCTGATGTGGGGCTCAATCCCAGGACCCTGGGATCATGACCTGAGCTGGAGACAGACACTTAACTGACCGATCCACCCAGATGTCCCTAAGAATTCTTGAATAAGATATCTAAAAATTCCTTCATGACCATGGCATAGGCAGTGATTTCTTAAGCAGAACACCAAAAGCCCAAATGATGAAGGAAAAACATTGTAAAACCTCTTACAAACAACAAAATGTAACAAAAAAGAGATGATATTTGTAATGGATACAAATGGATATTTATAAAGATAAGACTTGTACCTTGAGAGTAAAGAAGTCATACAAATCAATAAGCAAATGAAGAAATACAATGAATAAATTGACTTGAATGGGAACTTCACAAAAGAGGATATCTAAATTGCTAGTAAACATATGTAAAGTGCTTTACTTCACTAGCACCCCAAAAATCCAAATTAAAATTATGACGAACTGTGCACTCAAGAGGATCAATAAAAAGATGGAAAACATCAAGTACTACCTGTTGAAAAATGTATGGAGCAACTGGTATTTTTGAACTCTGCTAGTTGGAATATAAACTGCTAAAATCACTTAAAAAAACTGGTAGCATCTCTAAAGCTGGATTCCATATAAATAAAATAAAGAACAAGTAACACTAACTATTGTGTTAGAGGTCAGAATAGTGGTTACCTTTGGGATATAGTGTTTTGGAGGGGGCATATAAAGGGCTTTTGGTACTGAAGCTGGTCTGTCTTGATCTAGGTGCTGGCTATGAGTGTCTTCACTTTGTGAAAAATCACTGGGTAGTGAACTTTAAAATTATGTTATTTTGTTATGTACGTTATACTTCAAGAAATTCTATTCAAGCGCAGATTATAAATAAGTGCCATTAACAGAAAATAATTTCAGTAAAATTTCAGTAGAGATTTGACATTTGAATTATAATTTGAAGAATACTTCTGAGTTCTCCAGGCAGATCATTTCAAGCAAAAGGAAACATCATTGTAGTATTGCCATAACAGATTGCTACTTTCTCTCCCTCTTCTCTCCATTTCATCCTCCCTTTAAACTTACCAAGCTTGTATATTTTTTCTTTAGAGACCACTTACTCCTATATAGTTTAATATGTTAGTATACATATGTGGGTTGTAGATTTATTATATTCTAAAAATTAATTGATTTGGAAATTTCTGATATCTAGGCAGACAGGTGGGGATTTTTTTTTTTTTTTTTAATACAAGAACCTCTTTAAAATAACACAATATAGGGCATGGTCTGTTTAGCTCACATCAAGGATGAATTTCTACAGTGCCTGACATGTTGCCATACATAAATAGGCATCTTCAAATACTAAAATATACTAAATAGCATTTATCATCATTAGATTTCTCTCCAGAAAGGTCTCAACATATTATTAAATGAATAAATTTTACCATTAGGATCATCACAATGTTTACTTCACTTGCAATGACTTATTAATAAAATCCAGATTTTCCCAAAGACAGTTTAAGGAAGTAAAGTAATAAAGCATATAGCTCTTGTTTAAAAATTGCAAAGGAACATTAAAATCATGTAATAGAATAGATCCTATTATGGAACCTATTGATGGTTTTGAATTAACTTGATTTTATTAATAATTACAGAATTGTAATTATTACAGAATATACAGAATGTACAGAATAATTACAGAATTGTAGGAATGGAGAGTTTTGTTTTTTCTCAGTTTTGTTTTCCTTGGTTGGAAATAAGGGCATTATGTAAGACAACCAGGTTCATGGTGTTAGAATTAAAGTGTCAAAGCCGACAACTGAATGTTTAAGTAATGATCTAGTTAAAGAGCGATTCATTTTAAAAAAGCTTCTTTAGAGCTAAGATTCATTAAATAGAAATAACCTTAAATGGGATCCAGAGGTTTGTGATATATATCTGCTTGTCTGTGCATACTTGCCGCACTCAGTTTACTTTTCTTCTCAAGAATCTAATTTTGCAGGGTAATTTGACCTGCAGGGGGCAGTGTGGGCCTTTCAGTCTCGGAGTCGAAATCCTTTCACAGGAGAAGTTTAAGTGAAAAATGCCCTACAGTGCTCAGAGAAAGGCGGCAATTGGCTGCTGAGGACTTTACAGGCATTGATATGGCAGCTCACTTATGAACAAAACCAAAAAGGGATCAACATAAAAAATCAAAGTTTTGTCAGATTTTCCACAGTTCAGTCGAACAGCTGCTTGTCAAAAGATTATTTTGTAAAGCTATCTAATAGGCTTTCCCAAGCCTTTCTTAATGCCGTCAAAACAGAGATAATGAAGTCTCCCCAAAGATCAGCTTTAAGAGCAGTTAATGGATTTTTAGGCATTCCCTGTAGTCATGATTTGCTTATTAGAAATATATAGTTCTCTGCACATGTGCTTGTCTTTATCTTAACTTCTTCGATTGGAATGTGAGCAGAAAACTCTCTGTTGCATTAACTTGGGAACTTTTGCTTTTCTGAGCATTATCACTCCAGCCAGGGCTATTCTGAGTGTGTGTGGGAAGCTCTAATGATCAGTCTGGAAAGCTTGTTTTTTTGCCTTTGTCTAAGACAAATATATTTTCTTTTTCAGCTTTTTAGGCATGAGGTAAAAAGGAAAATGGACCTAATGTAGGCAGCACCAGGCACCTCTGTGTCCTCATATTCCCTTCTTGTAATGCCTTATTACCATGGTTCACACTGGCCAGAAATGTCCATTTGGAGTCCACTAATTTTATTTTCTGACACAGAAAGGACAAGACATTTACTGAAATGAAATGCTGTCTCTTACTCTAATTCCTATATACTTTCTGAAATAATTTTAACTTCAAATGATTATCCTTATCAGGACTCATTTGTTTATAGGTTAAGGGTATATTTAAAAAGAAACAAAAACAAACTTTTTATTGGGACACCTGGGTGACACAATCTGTTAAGCATCTGACTCTTGGTTTCCACTCAAGTTGTGATCTCAGGGTCACGAGATGGAGCCCCTGTGTGGGGCTCTGCACATAGCACAGAGTCTGCTTGAGACTCTCCCTCTCTCTGTGCACTCTCTCTCTCTCTCTCAAATAAACAAATAAATCAAAAAACAAACAAACCTTTTTGTTGTGAAATACAAGAGATGTGCAAATACATAAGATAAAGATATACAGTGTAATGGCTTATTACAAAGGAAACAAACAGGTTAGAAAAAAAAGAACAGTATCTCTGTCCTAAAAGCCTCCCTCATTTGTCTTTCATACCATTAACTCCTCTTTCTTCACTAAATGTAACTAATACTCTGTCAATCACTTCCTTGCTCATCTTTCTTCTTTCTTCCTAAGCATGCTCTCTAGGGACTCTTGTCCTGTAATTCTTGGCAGTCTTGTTGCTCTCCAGTGCCTCTAAACATTTTAAGCATTTAAGTTTTCTAGTTGTCTTTAGTTGAAGGGTCAGTTTGTACTACCCAGCCCAATATTCTGGGAAATGGAACCTCGTTTATTTTTTTAATTCAACAAATACTTATTAACTGCCTGCAACCTGGGTACTATGCAAAGAGCTTGGGATATAACTGGGAATAAGATAGATGCTCTTCCTGTTCTACATGGGAGTTGTAGTTCATTTGGGGGGTTCGTACAAGTAACCATTACAATGCTGAACTTCTGACTTCTGCACAGCTCTGAAGTGACGTTAAATAAATCATACTGAAACAGATAGGGATTCTGAGGTGCCTGCCTAGAAAAGCATATCTTGGGATAAAGTTGCCCCAGATCTTAATCTCCTTACAATTTCAACCTGTTTCAAAATGGAAGCTCTTTTAAGTATCTGTTTCTAGTTCTCTTTGCTAAAGCATTTCTTTTACAGAAAAGGAACTTGCAGAAAACCTTGAGCCTCCTCAGATAACCTGTTTCTGTAGCCCATCTTGCAGGTGCATAAAATCAGGAAGTCAAAAGCCACAAGCATGAAACCAAGTCCAGGGCCCAAATTATAATTGGTGCTCCTGCAAATACCAGACCAGACCAATCAGAGCCACCACTGGCCCCAGTCCTGACCTTTCATTCTCCCTAATTATAATGCGAAAGATCGTGACCCAGGTGGGATACTTAGTTTGCAAAAGAAACGGTATGTAAAGAAGCATGTTCTGTCAACTGCGCCTGTGTGCCCAACTTGCAGTGTTTCTCCATCCCTTCATGCTTAGATGTCTCTCCTGTCCTGCCTCTGCTTTCAAAAACCAGGGAACAGCTTACTACCTCTCTTGCGAACTCCCTCAAGCCTAGGCTTGCAATAAACCCTATCCACACCATCCTGGGCCTCATGTCTGTTTCTACGTTCATGAGTGAGAGAACCTCAAGGTCGGTAACAATTTCATGAAAATAAATATTAGACAATACACTAACGTTGATTTTGCAGTAACACTTCCCTTTATAATAAAAGTCATAATTGGATTTTTTACAGTGTTTTAGAATTTCAAAATACACACACACACACACACACACACACACACACACTGGGACTATTTAGAAACACCATTTCTAGTAATTCTAATATTATAATTGGGATGTGTTTGAGCCGGGAGGTCTTTATTGCTATGCCTGATGGAGTAGTAGGGTTTGTTGACTGTGATTTCATCTCTTCTCAGCCTTGCCATTTCACTTACTGTCATTTTCCTTTTAATTTTAATCTCTTCAGACTTCCTTAGTGTCCACTGTCATTTATCTCCTTAAACCCTTTGCCAACCTCCAAGTCGATCCTGCAGAAGCCTCTGGATAATTCTCCTTGTGATATTTGTGAGTATCTGGGTCCTGCTTTTGGTGTTTGCGAAGAGCAGATAATTGTTTAAGCTCCATGTCAGTTTCTTTCTCACTAATAGCATTCTTCCTGAAATTATACTCTAATGTTTCTCTCTCCCACTATGTCAAGGTTTCTAAACCTAGAATCAGTCTACCAGTCATGTGAACCCCCTAAAATTTTGTGCAAAATATGATTTCCATTTGAACTTAGTAATTTTCCTAGAAATGATATATTTTAAAGAGCATTTTTTTTTATTATGGAAAACTTTGAACAAACAGGAAGTAGAATATAACCTTTCCACATACTCATTATGCATAAATATTTGCCACTCACTTTTTTTTAATAGAAATTTAACTTATTTATTTTATTATTATATAATTATGTTTACTTTTGTACATAGATTATTAATGTCACACATTTACAAATGCACCAGGTTGACATTGTTATTTCACCTATCACTATTTTGTTTTTCTGGAGTATTTCAAAGGAAATCTCTGACATAATCATTTCTTTCACAGAAACAAGTATGCATCTCCAACCGTTAGTTTTTCTTTTCTTACATAGCAAAATGGACACTGATTCCTTAACCTCATCTAATTCTAGCCAATATTCAGATCTCTTTGTTTCATTTATATCATTTTATAGTTAGACTGTTCAACTTTTTTTGAGTGAAATATTTTAAAAAATTATTATCAAGCAGTTTTTTAGGGAAGATTAAAGTTCACAGCAAAGCTGTCAGAGATTTCCCCATGTATCTCTGGTGTCCCCTTTATCAACCATTAGTTACAACTGGTGAACCTACACTGACACATCATAATGACCCAGAGTCCATAGTTTATATTAGGGTTCACTCTGGGCATTATACATTCTTTGGGTTTTGATGAAAAAAAAATATCACTATGGTATCATACAGAGTATTTTCACTGCCAAAAAATTTTTCTGTGATCTGCTTATTCATATATCTACCCCTGTCTCCTGTGTGGCCCTGCAACCACTGATCTTTTTACTTCTCCATGGTTTTGCCCTTTGCAGAATGTTATATAGTTGGCATCATATAAGTATATAGGCCTTTTCAGGTTAGCTTCTTTCACTTAATAATAGACATATGTGGTAGCTCCATGTGTTTTCATGGCTCAATAGCTCATTTCTTTTTAGTGCTGAATGATAGTCCATTGTCTGAATATTGCACAATTTATCCATCCACCTACTGAAAGACATTTTACAAGATTTGGCAATCATGAAAAAAGCTGTTATAAACATCTGTGTGCAGGTGTTAGTGTGGACATAACTTTTCAACTCCATGGGGCACATAGGAGTACAGTTGCTGGATCATATGATAAGAGTATATTCAATTTTGTAAGAAACTGCCAAACTGTTTTCCAAAGTGGCTGTGTCAATTCCCATTCCCACCAACAACGTATGAGAGCCCCGATTGCTTCAGAACTTTGTCAGTACCTGGTGTTGTCATGTTCCATTCTAAAAGTTGTTCAGTGGTTATTTCCCCCAACTCATTTCTCCTTTCCATCTTCCAATGTCCTCTCTGCTATTCCTTATGCTCCACAAATTAGTGAAACCATATGATAATTGACTTTCTCTGCTTGACTTATTTCACTCAGCATAATCTCTTCCAATCCCATCCGTGTTGATACAAATGTTGGGTGTTCATCCTTTCTGGTGGAGGCATAATACTCCATTGTATATATGGACCATATCTTGTTTATCCATTTGTCCATTGAAGGGCATCTTGGTTCTTTCCACAGTTTGGTGACTGTGACCATTGCTGCTATGAACGTTGGGGTACAGATGGTCCTTCTTTTCACTACATCAGTATCTTTGTAAATACCCAGTAGTGCAATTGCAGGTTCATAGGGAAGCTCTATTTTTAATTTCTTAAGGAATCTCCACACTGTTTTCCAAAGTGGCTGTACCAACTTGCATTCCCACCAACAGTGTAAGAGGGTCCCCCTTTCTCCACATCCTTGCCAACACGTTGTTTACTGTCTTGTTAATTTTGGCCATTCTAACTGGTGTAAAGTGGTGTCTCAATGTGGTTTTGATTTGAATCTCCCTGAGTATTCACAGTTGCTAGTTTGAGGATTTTAGTCTTTGTCCGTGAGTCCAACAATTGTATTATCTTGTCAGTGATGTTTATTGCATTTTTTTCATGTGAGTTAAAATTTTCTTGGTTTACCATATGCCTGGTAATTTTGGATTATATAATGGAAAATTTGAATATTACATTTTGCGGCTCTGATTTGGTAAAATTTATGGAGAATATAGCTTTTTTGTTTTAGCAGGCAATTGATTTAGTTAGATTCAGGCCACAAATCCCCATGTATATTCTTGGGCTATGGTTTCAATGTCAGTTTAGTTTTCAAAGCCTTTGTAATGCTCTCCAGATAGGTTCTGGGTGTTTACCACCCAGTGGTCAGTCTGGAGCCTATGCAGTGTTATACAGTAACTTCTTTGGTGTGCTAATTAGAATCAGAGCCATACAGGTGCAGGTCAGGAATGAGCTCAGGAGTTTATATGAAGTTGCTTTCCCAAACTCTTTCCTCTCCATAATTTCCCAGGTGCCTTTTGATTCCCTGAGCCCCTTTTTTTGGTTCTCTGTCTGGGGCTTTAGTGACACCTCTCTGTCGAGTACTTTTGTGATTGGGCTCACATTCTGGTCTAGTAAGATGGAGGACAGAGAAAGAAAAAAAGCAACATGATTTTGTCCTACGCTCTTTTAACTGCAGGTTTGCAAAATAAGGGAATAAGGTTTCTTGCTTTAGGCATTTGGGCTCTTGCAGGATCTTATAACAATTACTGTCAATTCTGCTATGGAATTTTTTGGGGACTGAAACATGGCAGAACAAAGAAAAATAAACTTTTTGCCACCTTGAGCCTTAAGAGTTTCCTTTCCCACTCTTCAGCCAGTTTAGAGTGCTTCTCCTGGAGTTTATTCTGTCTATGCCACAGTGCTTACTTGTGGGGTTTCAGGCTTCACTGAATTTAAGTCATAGGCTGTTAGAGAAGAAGAATGGTAAATTCACCATTGATTCTGTAGTATTTCATATTCTGGTATTCTTCTTGATGTGCCTGCAACTATTCACTTTTAGAGTCTTCAAATAGTTGTCCAATATATTCTTTCTGAGTTTTATAGTTGTATTCAATATGAAAGAAAGTGAAGCAAGGTTATTCCTTTTCATATTTATTTACTTATTTATTAAAATATTTATTTATTTATTTGACAGAGTATGAGAGAGAGAGAGAGAGAGGGCCCATAAGCAGGGGGAGCAGGAGAAGGAGAAGAAGGCTTCCTGCTGAGCAGCTAGCCTGATGTGGGGCTTGATCCCAGAATCCTGGGATCAGACAGTTAACTGTCTGCCTTCCTTTTCATCATTAATTACAATGATTTTATTTACTTTTAATAAATTTAAATTTAAGTAGCCACTGTGGGTAACTATGGTAGTGGCTACCATATTGCATGGCACAGTTTTAGAATGACTAATTATAAAAGTAATTATGAATTTCCCAAATTCATTAAACTCTACCATTTGAGTTCTAGAAGAACTAAAATATGCCTAGTGGTCAAACTATTAATCAAATTCTGTCAGGAGACCATGGACATCATTTCTAAAACAAAGATGAATGATTTAAAAACACGAGACAAATTTCATGATTTTCATAATATCATGTTTATAACTAGAAACATCAAAATAACTGTTACTCTTAAGAGTATATAAAGTATAGAGAAAGCAGGATATTTGAGTTATTCATTTGCATTACCAGAGAACAATTTGATAATAAAGCAGCCATCTAAGTAGCTAGATTTTCATGTAACTGAGCAGAAGAAACCATTCAGTATTTTATTTGATAAGATTTCAGTAGTTTCCTAGTTGTTTCATCTGTAACACAAATCCGCAAATACATATAAAAAGAGGCAGTGACTTTTTATGTGCCCTAATTTTAAACTTAAACTTTGTTTTACGTAGAAATTTTAGTTATAAAGGGAATTGCTGATTAAATGTAGATACCGTTACAATTTTGGTTCCTAAACCCATATTTCCTATAAAATAAATTTTCCTTAGCAAATTGCAAGGTGACCATAAAACATGGTAGATGATAGAATTTACTTTATTTTTAGGATGCTGCTTAGATGTTTTTTTTTTTTTTTCAATATTGTAGCCATGCTACAGTGTTTTGGTGAAGAATAAAACTGAAGAACTGTTCTATAATGAGTATTATGTACTCTTAGTAATTAACCCCTGAAGGAATTGATGGCAAACCCAGTTATGCTGAATTCTGGGCCATAATTTCAGGCATTCTGATACAGTTTAAAAGTATTATATTTATGATTGTATATTCCTTAACTATAGTCATGTTTTATTATCATATTTATTTTCTTGTTGTTTAAATAGAATCAAATATATATTTAAAGTCAGTGATGATTAAATATCAATTTCTACTGTAAGTGATTTAGGTAAATCTAGGAGGAATAGATGTTGTCTCCTTCTGGATATTCATTGTTTTCATTTTGATATTGAAAACATGTCCCTATTTTCATTTCCATTTGTCTAATTTAATTTTGTATAGAGAGTTTGGTAGAAGTAATAAGAAAGCAGAAACCATACATAAATGTTGATTCTTGTTTTGTTTCTCAGTATTCCTATATTAATCAAAATTTATTTTATAGTGATATATAAATTGCCTTGACAATTATGGAAGCCTAAGTAATACATATATGGGAATGATTGTATGGAGCCAAAAGATGGTCCTGTGAATCATAAGTCACAATCAAAGATTTTTCTTGGGAATGATTAAAGAAGTTTCCAAATTTTGGAGCTTTGGGAACCTGAAATTACCCATAACCAAAATATGCCTGTTTTCCAGGAGCACTACTATTCTCTTCCATAAGTATTTGCTGAGTGACTACTCTCTTGTAGACACTGGGGTTATTACAGTGAACAAAACTTGACAAAATTTTGTTTTCATGAAACTCACACTCTAGCTTCTCTGTAGTTTATGCCTTTGGGTAATTTGAGATTGATTGTTGAACGTGATTGGACTGGGTACCACAAGTACTAATGATCTGGGAAAAATTGCTACCTACATATGTGTATTACAACTCCTGGAGATTAAGCACATTCTCCTTATTACATGTTTTGGATAGTTTCAATATAGATGTTCTTGAATATATTTTGTTTTATTTTAGTATGGGTCATTTTACAAAATGACCCAATGTGACTCTTTTTGTCTCTCTCATAGCCACAGATCTTTCTGATACTGAAGGACCTCATGAAAACCCATAAATAAGGTGTTTTTTTTTTTTCTTAATACTATACAAGTAGTATGTGTATAAATATATAGGTACAAGACAAGGGAGGTACTATTATTCAAAATAAAGTGGTCCTGAGAAATAAGAGATGCAAGAGGATGAGAAATTCAGATAAGGTAAACTATAAGCATTTTTGCTTTTATTCATCTAAAGGGTACTTGTGACCCCAGTTTACAGTATGAGATGGATGGGGGATATTTCAACACACATCCACCAGTTCTCCGGACACCTGTGGTTGTCTTGTAATTCAACTCAATTCTGATGCTATCTACATCAGATTCCACAGGTCGAGGGCTCAGTCTCACTGTCCTCCCTCCATACAACCCCCCACCACCCACTTCCAATGCCAGTTGCAAGACCAGGTTGTCATCTATATTTCTGACTGACTGGCTATAAATCAGAGGTTCCTACAACCCCTTCCTTGGGTTCGATTAATTTACCAGAGTGCTTCACAACACAGAGAAACATTTTACTTTCTAGATCATTAGGTTAATTATAGAAGGATGTAACTCAGGGACAACCAGATAGAAGAGATATATATGACAGTGGATGGGGAAAGGGTGAGAAACGTCCATGCTCTTTGAGTGCACCACTTCCCCCAAATCTCCATGTATTCACCAACCTGGAAGCTCTTCAAAGGCTGTCCTTTTGGATTTTTATGGAGGTTCCATTACATATGCGTGAATGATTAAATTTTTGGCCATTAGCCTTCGACTCAACCACCACCCTCTCTGCTCTCCCCAGAGGTCAAGGAGGTCAGGATGAAAGTTCCAACTTTCAGATGACAAGCTTGGTTCTCCTGGCAGCCAGTTCCCATCTTTAGGTGACCGGGGGGGGATTCTGAAAGTCACCTTATTAACATGACACAGTATACCTTTATCAGTCTCAAAACTTAGAAAACTCCGTGTTTTAGAAGCTGTGTGCTAGAAATAAAAACTAAACATATATTTCTAATCATAAACCACAAAATCACACTAACTAATGGTGATTGTCCTTAGGTTTTTAGGACACTAACTGCCCCTAAAAATGTAAATGCAGGTGTGCCTGGGTGGCCCAGTGGGTTAAGCCTCTGCCTTTGGCTCAAATCATGATCTCAGGGTCCTGGGATCAAGCCCTGCATCAGGCTCTCTACTCAGCAGGGAGCCTGCTTCCTCCTCTCTCTCTCTCTGCCTGCGTCTCTGCCTACTTGTGATTGCTCTCTGTCAAATAAATAAATAAAATATTTAAAAAAATGTAAATGCAATATAGTGCTCTGTCAAGATATCTATGTTGTTTTTTTTTAATAAAAATTTTTTTTAAAGATTTTATTTATTTATTTGACAGACAGAGATCACAAGTAGGCAGAGAGGCAGGCAGGGAGAGAGAGGGAGAAACAGGCTTCCTGCTGAGTGGAGAGCCTGGTGCAGGGCTCCATCCCAGGACCCTAAGACTATGACCTGAGCCGAAGGCAGAGGCTTTAAACCACTGAGCCACCCAGGTACCCCAAGACTTCTATGTTTTAAATTCAGTTTATTCCTTTGGTATGAAAAGTAGTGAATCATGTGACATTCTAGAAGTTTTCTTAATTCATTAAATCCTGACAGGGAAGACAGCTTATTAATATGTATGCACACAGGAGAGCCCTGAGAGGTTAAAGAATTGGAGATGGTGTTACATCAGGTGGGAGTGAAGATGGTTTTCTCATTGCTAGTCTGCCCCTTTGATCTCAAGATGACAAGGAGGCTGTGTACCCTTCTTTTATAATCAGTACATTAAAAGGAAAAAAATAATGAACAGGTAAATCTGGACTTGGACATTAGAGGAAGGTTCAAGCAAATAGGACGTTCAGGTCAAGAAGCATCGATGGCAAGTAACAGTAAGCTGGCTGTGTGGTTTTGAGGACTAGGTTAGGATGCACATTTTTGGAAATCTTTGACTAGGGAAATAAGGTAGAATTCTTAATGTTGGTCTTATAGAGGTATTGGGCAAGAAATGAAGGCACAGACCTAGGGCAAAATAAAAATAACTCCCAATAATCTGGCTACTAGAAGGAGGGTATGATATTCTAAAAGTATTATTTTTGGATATCTATCCTATACCAGTAAATTGCTTTACTGAACAAAAGGCAAAGTGACTGCCCCCATGGAGCTCACCTTTTAGTGAGGGGAGACAGAGGGGCGCCTGGGTGGCTCAGTGGGTTTAAGCCTCTGCCTTCGGCTCAGGTCATGATCCCAGGGTCATGGGATCGAGCCCCACATCGGGCTCTCTGCTCCGCAGGGAGCCTGCTTCCTCCTCTCTCTTTCTCTTCCTGCCTCTCTGCCTACTTGTGATCTCTGTCAAATAAATAAATAAAATCTTTAAAAAAAAATTGTGTTAGTGAGGGGAGACAAAAATTAAACAAGATGAACTTGTGAAATAGTTGGCATTTTTGATGGTGCTATAGAAAAAAAAACCACACAGAGAAGAAGATAGAGTGCCATGAGAGAGATATGTACGCAACTTCAGTGTGGTAAGGGAGGTCTTCACTGAAAAGGTGATATTTGTGAAGGGTACAAGAGTAGAGAGTGACCAGCCTTGAGGCAAATCATGGTAAGCTTCTTTTGGGCTTTTTAACAGTTACTTTAGTATAGATAGGAATAGTCTCAGTGTTTGGGGTAGTAATGAATCTTGGGGTTCTTAAATGGTCCCAGCTTTTAAGATTAGAAGCTCTGATTCATGGAATTGAGAAATATTGCTTATAACACAACTGTGAAGAAGTGAGAGGATTTCAGAATCCGATTGAGGATCTGCACCTGGTCAGATTGGGAGCTGGTTTCCCTGGAAAATGAAGGACCTGGAAAAAGGATACTAGGCAAATCAGTGAGATTTAAGTTAATAACTGGGATGAAGGAATGGCTAAATCAGAAAGACTAGAAGCAAAATGAGTAAAAGGAAATCAGCAGGAATAGCTTCCTGTGTTCAACTTGTGACTGAGGTTAATCTTTGCCTCTCCCTGCCCCAGATAGATCTTTCTGGAGTATAAAACACAAATTTTTGGTGATTTTTGACATTTATGGGTTATACAATCATCTCTTAACAGCAGATCCACATGCACGAGACTGTGGTTAGGGTTGGCAGATGAAGTATAGGATGCCTAGATAAATTTGGATTTAGATAAACAATGAAAAATCTTTCACTAAAATATACCCCAAATATTACACGTGGTATATTATAGTAAGTATACACACACTCAAAATTTATTTTTTATTTTTCTGAAAATCAAATTTGATTGAACATATTTTCTTTGTTAAATCTGACAGCCCTTGATTTGAAGCTCATCTGGAGGTCCAGATCTTGGTGGGCCAAACTTTGAAGTATGTAGTGGAAAGCAAGATCTCCTTCTTCTTCAGTAGCATCTTGGTTCTTAGAAATATTAGCATCCTCCACATCTGAGGTTTTAAAATGGAACTTATGGACTTTTGAAAACTGTGATATTTATAGCAGTGGTGTAAGTAATGGCTGGTGGTAAATTCTATTCCTCTAGAGCAGCATTTAAACTCTTAACACCCTATAACTTATCTAGGAAATATAAAATCAGAGTGGTGGTAAGAGTCCTGAGCCATAGCTAATGGGTCTCCCCTTTATCCTCTGTGGGAGCTCCTAAGGCATGTCTGTGAAAACCTGGGACCCCTTGGTATTTACTTGGAAAACCACTGCTTCAGCATCAAGAATTGGCTAAAAAGATCATCATTAAAGAAAAAAATCCTTTTTACTGTATTTGGGATCAGACATTCTAAATACTTGGGGGGGGGATGAAGGACTCTAAAGGAATGAGACAATTTTTATAAAGAAAAGAAGTTTAAGTGGAATGTATTTCTAATGATAAGAATATCTGGGAAAAATATATTAACTCGGCAGGGAGGGGAGCTCCATCTCCCCACCACCCACACTTTTTTTTTTTTTTTTTCTGCCATGCTATCTCTCATTATAATGCCTGTTATTTTTTTCATAGGGAATTATACCCTATTTTATTCCTAGCACAAAAGATGAGGCATGCATTTTTATTTGCTTTTGATTAAAGTCTCACCCATTTTGAGATCTGCAGATAATTACTGGAAGAGTCATAGGTCACTTAAGAATACTGAAATACATCCAGACAATACATATGGTATTTTAATTAATTTTCTATCAGTTCTTTTCTTTGTGCTGTTGTCATTGTTGGACAGTTTAAAAGCCATATGAATGTACTTAATTATAGTTGGCTGTGGAGTGGGCAAGGCTATGTGGAAAATGCTATCTCGAGGAGTTAGATTTATATTGTGATTCTTAGAATTCACTTTGAGAATAATGTGTTAGAATCAAGTGTACTTCTAAATCAGAGTTTCCATCTTTATTTCTGACTCATTTTCAAGTTAAAATGCTATGTAGATTTGACGTGTGATGTATTATCACAGGATAGGCCTTGGTGATCCTAATTTAGGCAGAACTCAAGCTTTGGTCCTAGGCTGCCCGTTGCCAGTATTCCTCCTATATTCTTTCCTTCTCTACATATTTCTTCCTATCCTGTTCTGTCCATTTCTTTTCTTTTCCTTTCCATGATACTCAGATTCATTTTAGCCCAGACTTCTTTTCTAAGCTTCAAATCCAATGCCAACCTAAACTTTTCACTTAATATCTTATATTGGCGTTATCTCACATTAATGTGTCAAAATCTGAACTTGTATTCTTCTCCCTGGCCTAATATTTTCCCCAGTCTTCCCTGTTCTATCCTTGACTCACTCCAGTTAGGTTGGCATCTGTTGGATGGTAGGTTGTTCACTTCTATGTAGCTGCTCCGGGCCTAGACCAGCAAATAGCCAGAACAACTGAGTGGGAGAATGAAGACCCTCTGAGAAGGGATCAAAGTTAACTTCTCAAGTTGCTGCTTCAGTTGTATCTGATGATGTGTCTGTGTCCATCAGTGTTACCCTGCAACACCCACTCCTGCAACACCCCTCCAGGATGGCTTCATGTGACGCCTGTCTTTGCATACTGTGCTGCAGACCCATTGGTCATTTTCAGGTTTTTGAACATGCCAAGTTCTTTTCATTATCAGGCCCTTACACAGGCTGTTCACTGTTTTAGAAAGCTTTTCTCTTCACTTCACTAACTTCTTTCTATCCTTTAGTTTAAATAGTATTTATTTGTCTTCTCTGATCCCTAAACCTAAATTGTCTTCCTGATACCATTTATTTTCCCCTATGCAGTAACTAGAACAATCTTTACAGATTTTTTTTAATAGATTACAGAAAACATAGTCAAAATATTTTATTTTAAAGTCTGTGTTTATTTGGGTCTATATTTATTGGTTTAATGTCTTCTTCCTCCACTAAACTACATGTTTCCTAAAGGTAAGGACATTGTTCATTTTATTCATTGTATCCCTAGCACATGCTCAGTGGGAGGAACATGTGGTAGATACTCAAGAAATATTTTTTGGAACAATATAATAAATAAAGGAAATATTGGGAGATGTTGAGGAGGTGAGGATCAATTACCAACAGGAGAGGATAAATAACAAGGGAAGCATCATTGGTCCCGCCCCTTAATTAATTGATCAAATTATGTCCTTACCTCATGAAGAGGATTCTTTTTGAATGGTAGCATTGCCAGTTCAAGGCAAATATAATCCGGTCTATCATTGTATTGTAAACTTCTTTGCCTTCCTTAGCCCTGTCGTATGGTACAACCAAGGAATGCTAGCTCCTCTCTCAGTGTTCATTAACTTCTCACCATTTCTCTGCTCTTCTTGTGTGCTTATTTGTCTCACGTTGCTGAGGGCAGGGTTTTAGTTATATCAGCTGGGGATTCCTTCCGTAGCTACTACCTATTCACTACCTTGCACTACTATCATTTATAGCAGCCTTCCTTCTCAGATTGTACTGGGGTTCATTTTTCACCTTCATAAATGTTTTAACTGCTGTGGATCTTTCCAGAAATGCCAAGGACCCTTCTGATTTATTGGAAAAGAAAAAAAAAATCTGTTGATGGTATACAGACATCTGGGTTCGGCCAGTTTCCTTCCTTTTTCAGATCCATAATGGACTTAGAAGACAACCCACTTGTGTTATGGTCTTCCTATTTCCCACTATGGGTTTTTACTTTCTACTCATTCAGGAATAGATAAGAAGAAGAAGTGTGATGTCTGGTGTCCCCTTGATTCCTCAGCAATGAAGCCTTCTCCATGAGGTAAAACATTGGTAAAATTGTCTTTGGGCAACTGATCTTTTGAGAAGCCACAGTATATACTTATTTGCCTAATTGGTCTGACCATTCTGAAATAGGAGAAATCCTCTTTGCTGCCGTATTTAGCCTTGTCTTGTGCTTTCAGCTTCTAGCAAGCATGTAGGTCACCTGAGGCCTTTTGAAACATAGCTCCTTCAATCCCTGAACAGCTCCAGAGAAATGAATTATAGGTATGGACAGAGAGTTTAATTCATCAGCTTCTTGGAAGCTTGTTGTCCTTTTACAACATAACTCAATGACTTCTGCTACTTTTTTAATATGAAGAAATGAATTTTCTGACAAAGAACTTACTAGTAATGTCCAAAACCTATGGAAAGGCTTAGACTGAAGAGAAGTTGTTCTGATTTAGTTGGTTTGCAAATTGTTGGGGCACAGTTCTCTCTGATGATTATCCAAATGTTGGAATCTCACTAATGTCCACTTCTTAAAAATTATAGTGATATACCCTTTAATATTCAGGATGATGATTTAAATAATTGCCTTAAACAGAGAGCACTTCTGAGGAATGGGTGATTGTGAATTCTAAGTCTTGAAGCTCCTAAAACTAAAAAAAAAAGTGATCATAATATATTTTATTCTAACTACTATAATCAGTATTTTCATAGAATGTATTATTTTTTTGCTCATTAAAATTGTGATTAAGGGACCTGGGTGGCTCAGTTGATTAAGTGTCTGCCTTCGGTTCAGGTCATGTTCCCGGGGTCCTCAGATTGAGTCCTGCATTGGGCTCCTTGCTCAGTGGGGAGCCTGCTTCTCCCTCTGCCTGCCCGTTTCCCTGCTTGTGCTCTCTCTCTCTCTCCCTCTCTGTCATATAAATAAAATCTTTAAAAAAATAAATAGAACTTTAAAAATAAATAAGAAAATATATGTATATAAAAAATATATGTTTATAAAAAATTAAAAAAAAAAAAAATAAATAAGTAAATAAAAGCATGTTTAAGTTTGTGATACCGACACTGGTGAGGAAGGATAGTGACAAGAACCACCCAAAATAATGATGTACTTTAAAATCAGTGAGATGTTTTCCATCTTAGAGTGTAGCAGGCCTAACCTATCTTTTATGTTTTACTTAGGGTGACATTAAAACAGTTAATAATCTCGGGTGCCCGGGTGGCTTGGTCAGTTAAGTGTCTGCCTTCAGTTCAGGTCATGATCTCAGGGTTCTGGAATTAAGCCGTGCATAAGGCTCTCTGCTCAGTGGGGAGTCTGCTTCTCCCTCTCCCTCCTCCATTTCCCCCGCTTGCGTGCTCTATCTCAAATAAATAAATAAAATCTTAAAAGAAATTTACAAGGCTTGAACTTATGCTAATGAGTGCTAAAGTAAATGACATGCAGGTCTTTTGTGTTCTCAACTCCGGAGCTCCCCTACTTTCTCCTGGGTTTAGCCTTTTACCATTTCCTCATTTTTCTCATAAGACTGACTATCAACCATTCTCTCATTGCTCTTGACTTATTCAGTTTTTACTTTCTTTTGATTATTTCTTCTAAGCCTATGAATATACACACACCAATATCACCAAAGCTGAAACATTACACACACTAATTCTTTTAAACCTGATTTCTTTTCAAGTTATCTCAACTCTCTCATTTCTTTAACTGCCGACCCTTTTGAGATCACGATATATACTATCTACCTTCACTTCTTCATATTTTACTCACTTTCCAAGCATTCAAAAATTATTTTTGCCTTTACTTCTGTATTAGTTTCCTAGGCTACTATAACTAATTGCCACATACTTGGTGGCTTAAAACAAAACACATTTATTTTCTTATAGTTCTTAAAGATAATGTTCCAAAATCAGATCTGCTGGGATGAAAGCGAGGTGTTGGCCGGCCTTATTCCCTCTGGAGACTTTAGGGAAGAATCTGATTCATTGCATTTTCAAGCCTCTATCCCTATATTCTTTGCCTTTTGCAGCTTCTAGTGGCCATCTGTATTCTTTGGCTCTTGGACCCTTCTTCCGTCTTCAAAGCCCATAGTGTAGCATCTTCACATCTCTCTCTGTTAATGTCATTGCATTATTTTCTCTCTTCTATATTAACTTACCTTCTGCCTCCATTCTCTAAAGATACTTGTGATTACATTTAGGGTCCATCCAAAGAACTTAGGATAATCTTCTAAATTAAAAATCCTTAAATTGGGGCACCTGGGTGGCTCAGTGGGTTAAAGCCTCTGCCTTCGGCTCAGGTCATGATCTCAGGGTCCTGGGATCGAGCCCCGCATCGGGCTCTCTGCTATGCGGGGAGCCTGCTTCCTCCTCTCTCTCTCTGTGCCTGCCTCTCTGCCTACTTGTGATCTCTGTCTGTCAAATAAAATAAAAATATTAAAAAAAAATCCTTAAGTTAATCACATCTGGAATTTTGGGGGACCATTGCCTGCTACACTGTTCAAGAAATCAGTTCATCAGATTCCTGATCACAAACGTGATGGCATTACTAACCCTTCTTTTCGGCCTCTGTGTAGCATTTAACAGCTACTCTGGCTTCTTGAAGCACCCTTATGTCTTGCTTCTGTATCAATACTCCCGTTTCTCTGACAACCATGTTATGTCCTTTTTTTTTTTTTTTAAAAAGATTTTATTTATTTTATTTAATTGTCAGAGAGAGAGAGATCACAAGTAGACAGAGAGGCAGGCAGAGAGAGAGGAGGAAGCAGGCTCCCTACCAAGCAGAGAGCCTGATGTGGGGCTTGATCCCAGGATCCTGGGATCATGACCTGAGCCGAAGGCAGAGGCTTAGCCCACTGAGCCACCCAGGCGCCCCTGTTATGTCCTTCCTTTCCTCTCACTTCTAAATGTAGGTTTTCCTAAATATTCTCTCCTTAATTTCTCCTTTCTTGCTTTTTGTATTACCTTCCTTGACCATCTCATCCACACCCATGACTTCTTAATCTTCATATCCTGGTTAGATCCTCTTTAGGGCTCCGGCTCTCATTGATGCATGCTAGACTTCTTTCAGACAGACAACCGCAAGGTAGTAATGAGACTGAATTCATTACCAAGCTCTCTAAACATCTTTTGCTACCTTAATCAGCATTGCAGTTAAGGACTCTGGCATTCGGAAGAATAACCGAACCTCTTTCTCTTGCTTTGTCTTGGCCCTTACCTTATTTCAGGTCCTAATTGCTTTTGATATGAACTACATCAGTAATTTCCTAGAAGATTTTCCTCCCTATGATTTTTAGCTGTTCTTTGCTTCTAGAATCAGCTTTCTAAAGCCTGACTGTAATGAGTGTAAATTTTGCATTAAAAATCCTCAGTGTTCTCCCCTTCTCCCTATCAGCATGTTCTGACTAAAACCCAGATTTATGAGGGATGCCTGGATGGCTCAGTTGGTTAAACATCTGCCTTTATCTCAGGTCATGAACCCAGGGTCCTGGGATGGAGCCCTGCATCAGGCTCCCTCCTTCTCTCTTTACCAAGGGTCCCCACCATGCTTGCTCTCTCTCTCTCTCTCAAATAAATGAATAAATAAATAAATAAATAAATAAATAAAATCTTAAAAAAAAAAAAAAAGCAAACCAGATTTGTGGCCTTCAAAGCTGTTTCCAACTTGATTTCAAGCCTCACTTATGCACATATGCCCCAGCTATGTACTCACTTTAGGTCTTGACACAACCTGCCACATGTGCAGAGTTCATGTCTCTATGTCATTGTTTATTGTATCCATTTCCTCATTTTTCTGTATGACAATCTCACAGTGCAGTCCTCCAGGCAAAAATATGCATGATAGCTAAGTATATTTTAAATTTAAATAATTATTCAATATTCTCCTTGGTTTGCCATTGCATAGAGTTAGAATTCTCTAATGGGCTTCAGTAAGTAATGCCCTTATCAAAATTAGAGGTCTTATCTGAATTTTCTCGCAGTGAAGGGAAGGTGCCACTTAGTCAAAGGCCTAGTTTAAATCATTCATTTCATTCATTCATTCTTACTCTTATCCATTAATTCTACAATTCTTTATTGAATAACTACTATGTGCTGGACACTGTTCTAGGTGGGGAATAAAACAAAACAAAACAAAACAAAAAATGTAATATGGTCTCTGCCTTTCTGGAGCTTACAGATTAGTGAGGAAACAGTATTAATGAAATACACCAAAATAAAGTCAGTGACATCTGTGTCAAGTACTAAGAAGAGGAGCACTTTTGCTGGAGTGTATCAGTGGGTGCTAACCTAGTCTGGGGTTCATAAAAGGCTTCCTTGAGAAAATAATGAATGAATACCAAAGGGGAGGAAGACATTCTCAAAAGCTCTTATCCACATTTTTTTAAGTTTCTAGTTTTTATTTAAATTCCACTTAGTTAATATACAGTGTAATATTAATTTCCGGTGTAGAATTCAGTGATTCATCACTTATATACAGCACCCAGCGCTCATCACAATCAGTGTCCTCCTTAATACCCATCACCCACTTAACCCATCCCAGTACAAACCTCCCCTCCCTCAATCCTGTTTGTTCTCTATAGTTAAGAGTCTGTTTCACGTTTTGCCTCTCTTTTTTCCCCTCTTGTTCATTTGCTTTGTTTCTTAAGTTTGACATATGAATGAAATCATATAGTGTTTGTCTTTCTCTAACTTACTTATTAGGCTTAACATAATAGCCTCTAGATCTATCCATGTTGTTGCAATATCAAGAGTCATTCTTTTTGATGGCTGAATAATATTCCATTGTCTGTGTATACCACATCTTCTTTATTCTTTCATTGATCTGTGGACATTTGGCCTCCTTCTGTAATTTGGTTGTTGCTGATAATGGTGTTACAAACACTAGGATACATGTATCCCTTTGAATTAGTATTTTGGTATCCTTTGGGTAAATGCCTAGTAGTGCAATTGCTGGATAGTAGGGTAGTTCTATTTTTAACTTTTTGAGGAACCTCCGTACTGTTTTACACACTGGCTGCAGTGGTTTGCATTCCCACCAACAAGTGTTGAAAGGGGTGCCCTTTCTCCACATCCTCGCCAACATCTGTTGTTTTTGTAAAAAAAATTAACAAATTTTAGCCATTCTGGCAGATGTGAGATGATATCTCATTGCAATTTTGATTTGTATTTCCCTGATAATGAGTATAATTGAGAATCTTTTCATGTGTCTGTTAGCCTTATGTACGCCCCAATAGACATTGGAAAAATGTCTATTGCTGTCTTCTGCCTATTTCTTAACTCAGTTATTTGTTTTTTAGGTATTGACTTTTCTAAGTTCTTTATGTATTTTGGATACTAACTCTTTATCAGATACATCGTTTGCAAATATCTCCTCCCATCCTGAAGGTTGCTTTTAGTGATTGTTTCCTTTACTGTGCAAAAGCTTTTTTCTTGGGGCGCCTGGGTGGCTCAGTGGGTTAAGCCGCTGCCTTCGGCTCAGGTCATGATCTCAGGGTCCTGGGATAGAGTCCCGCATCGGGCTCTCTGCTCAGCAGGGAGCCTGCTTCCTCCTCTCTCTCTGCCTGCCTCTCTGCCTACTTGTGATCTCTCTCTGTCAAATAAATAAATAAAATCTTTAAAAAAAAAAAAAAAGCTTTTTTCTTGATGAAGTCCCAATAATTCATTTTTGAATTATTTAATTAATTTATTTCTCCTTGCCTCTGGAGATCTAGCTATTAAGAAGTTGTTGTAGGCAATGTCATAGTGGTTACTGCCTGTGTTCTTTAGGATTTTGATGGTTTCCTGTCTTGTATTTAGGTCTTTCATCCATTTTGAATTTATTTTTGTGTATCGTGGTAAGAAAGTGGTCTAGTTTCATTCTGCTGCTTGTTGCTATAAAATTTTTCCAACAACATTTATTGAAAAGACTCTTTTTTCTATTGGATATATTTTTTTCTTTGTCAAAGATTAATTGATCATATAATTTTTAGTCCATTTATGGGTTCTTTATTCTGTTCCATTGCTATGTCTTTTTTTTTTTTTTTTTTTTTTTTTTTTTTGTGTGCCAGTACCTTACTGTCTTGAGGATTACAGGTTTGTAATAGAGCTTGAAGTATGGGATTGTAATGTCTCCCACTTTGCTTTTCTTTTTCAACATTACTTTGACTATTCCAGGTCTTTTCTGGTTCCATACAAATTTTCAGATTGTTTTTTCTAGTTCTGTAAAAAATGCTTGTGTTCTTTTGATAGGGAGTGCTTTGAGTGTGTGGATTTCTCTGAGTAGTATAAACATTTTAACAATATTTATTCTTCCAATCAATGAGTATGGAATGTCTTTCCATTTCTTTTGTCTTCTTCTATTTCTTTCATAAGTGTTATATAGTTTTCGGAGTACAGATCTTTTACCTCTTTGGTTAAGTTTATTCCTAGGTGTCTTATTATTTTTGGTGTTGTTTTAAATGGGATCAATTCCTTGATTTCTCTTTCTGCTGCTTGATTATTGGTATATAGAAAAGCAAGGGATTTTCTGTATGTTGATTTTGTATCCTGCAGCTTTATTGACTTTGTGTATCAGACCTAGCAATTTTTTGTTGGAGTCCTTTGGGTTTTCTACAGAGTATCATGTTGTCTGCAAAGAATAAAAATTTAATTTCTTCCTTGCCAATTTGGATGCCTTTTATTTCTTTTTGTTTTCTGATTGCTGAGGCTAGGATTTCCAGTACTATATTAAATAACAGTGGTGAGAAGGGCCATGCCTGTCTTATTCCTGACCTCAGGGAAAAAGCTCTCATTTTTCCCCATTAAAGATGATATTAGCTGTGGGTCTTTCACATGTGGCCTTTATTAGGTTGAGATATGTTCCCTCTATCTCTACTTTGTTAGGGTTTTTATTGTGAGTGCATGCTCTGCTTTGTCACATGCTTTATCTGCATCTATTGAAAGGATCATATGGTTCTTGATTGATTTGCAAATATTAAACCACCCTTGTAACCATTCTTGTAACCCAGGAATAGATTCCACTTCATCATGGTAATTCTTTTAATGGACTGTTGGATTTGATTTACTAGTATTTTGTTGAAAATTTTTGCATCCATGTTCATTGGGGATATTCGCCTATAGTTCTCTTTTTTAGTGGGGTGTTTTGTTTTGGAATCAGATAAGGCTGGTCTCCTAGAATGACATTGGAAGTTTCCCTTTCATTTCTGCTTTTTTGGAACAGTATGAGAAGAATAGGTATTAACTCTTCTTTAAATGTGTGGTAGAATTCCCCTAGGAAGCCATCTGGCCCTGGACTTTTGTTTATTGGGAGATTTTTTTTTTTAAGATTTTATTTGATTTTTATTTGACGGACAGAGATCACAAGTAGGCAGAGAGGCAGGCAGGGGTGGGGGGAGCAGGTTCCCTGCCGAGCAGAGAACCCGATGCAGGGCTCCATCCCAGGACACCGGGATCATGACCTGAGCCGAAAGCAGAGGCTTTAACCCACTGAGCCACCCAGGTGCCCCTATTGAGAGATTTTTGATGACTGATACAATTTCTTTGCTGGTTATCAATTTGTTCAAGTTTTCCATTTCTTCCTCTTTCAGTTTTCATAGTTGATATGTTTCTAAGAATTTATCCATTTCTTCTAGATTGTCCAGTTTGTTGGCATACAATTTCTCTAATATTCTCTTATAGTTGTTTGTATTTCTTTGGTATTGGTTATAATCTCTCTTCTTTCATTCATGATTTTATTTATTTAGGTGCTTTCTCTCTCTTTTAAATTTTTTTAAAAAATTTTATTTATTTGTCAGAGGGAGAGAGAGAGCACAAGCAGGCAGAGTGGCCAGCAGAGGCAGAGGGAGAAGCAGGCACCCCGCTGAGCAAAGAGCCTGATGCAGGACTCGATCCCAGGACCCTGGGATCAATGATCTGAGCCAAAGGCAGCTACTTAACCAACTGAACCACCCAGACATTCCTCTCTTTTCTTTTTCGTAAGTCTGGCTGGGAATTTATCAGTTTTTGAGATTTTTTCATAGAACCATTGATCTGTTCTACTGTTTTTTTGTTGTTGTTTCTATATCATTTATTTCTGCTCTAGAAATTATTTCTTTATTTTTTCCCTTCTACTTTATTATTTCCCTTCTGCTGGCTTTAGACTTCATTTGTGGGTTTTTTCTTTCTCCTTTAGGGGTAACGTTATGTTGTGTATTTGAGATTTTTCTTGGTTTTTGAGATAGACCTGATTGCTGTATACTTCCCTCTTAATGACCACTTTTGCTGCATCCCAAAGGTTGTGGTCTATTTTGTTTTCATTTTCATTTGTTTTCATGTATTTTTGAATTTCTTATTTAATTTTCCTATTGACCCAGTCATTATTTAGGAGAATGTTTTTTAGCCACCATGTATTTCTGGTCTTTCCAATTTTTTTTTTTTCTTGTGGTTGACTACAAGGTTCATGTGTTGTGGTCTGAAAATATGCATGGTATGATCTCCATTTTTTTTGTACTTTTCGAGGGCTGATTTGTGATCCAGTATGTATTATATTTTGGAAAATGTCCTATGTGCAGTCAAAATGGATGTGTATTCTATTGCTTTAGATGAAATGTTTTGACTATGTCTGTTAATTTCATCTGGTCCAGTGTGTCACTCAAAGCCATTGTTTGCTTGTTGATTTTCTGCTTAAATGTTTGTCCATTGATGTAAGTGGGAGTATTAAAGTCCCCTGTTATTATTGTGTTATTGTCAATAAGGTCCTTTATGTTTGTTATTAATTATTTCATATATTTGGGTGCTCCCTAGTTGAGGGCATAAATATTTACAGTGTTAGATCTTATTATTGGATAGACCTCTGTACTATAATGTAGTATCCTTCTTCATCTCTTCTTAGTTTTTGTTTTAAAATCTAGTTTGTCTCATAGAAGTATGATTGTTTCTAGGAGTATGACATCCATGTGCATGTTTAATATGTCTCCATTTTCTCACTTTCAATTTGCAGGTGCTTTTAGGTCTAAAATGAGTCTCTTATAGGCAGCATATAGATGGGTCTTTTTTTTTTTTTTAATCCATTCTGACACCGTATGTCTTTAACCCCCCCTATGTATTGAGTCCATTTACATTCAGAGTAATTATTGATAGATAGGAATTTAGTGCAATTTTATTACTTGTTTTGTTATTGTTTCTGGAGATTTTCTCTGTTCCTTTCTTGTTTTTTGTCATTTTAGGTTTTTAGTACTCAAAGAGTCTTTTTAATATTTCTTGCAAGGCTGGTTTAATGGTCATGAACTCCTTTAGTTTTTGTTTGTCTGGGAGACTCTTATCTCCCCTTCTATTCTGAGTGATAGCCTAGCTGGATAAAGTATTCTTGGCCACATGTTTTCCCATTTTGCAAGTTGAGTACATCATGCATTCTTTTCTTGTGTATCAAATTTCTATGGAGAGATCTGCTAACCTTATTTGTCTTCCCTTGTAAGTTAGAGACTTCTTTTGTCTTGTTGCTTTTAGGATCTTTTCTTTATCTCTATATTTTGCAAATTTAACAGTAATATGTCCTGGCATTGTCCTGCTTTTGTTCACTTTGATCAGAGTTCTCTGTGACTCCTCAATATGGATGTCTGTTTCCTTCTCCAAATTAAGGAAGTTTTCAGTTATCATTTGCTCAAATAAACCTTCTGCTCCCGTATTTCTCTCTCTTCTCCTTCTGGGACTCCTATGATATGAATGTTACTGTGCTTTAGGGAGTCACTTAGTTCCCTAAGTCTACCTTTGTATTCCAACATTTTACTTTCCCTCTTTTTAGTTTCATTATTTCCCATAATTTTATTGTCTATATCACTTATTTATTCCCCTGCTTCTTCCATCCTTGTGGTCATTACATCCATTCAGTTTTGAATCTTGGTTATTGCATTTTTCAGTTCAACCTGATTGGTTTTTAGATCTTTTATCTCTGTGGTAAGTGACTCCCTGGTGTCTTCTATGGTTTTCTCAAACTCAGTTAGTGTCCTTATGATTATTGCTTTAAAATCTGGATCAGTCATATTACTTTTGATTATATCCCTGGCCATGACCTTTTGTTCTTTCTCTTGGGATGAATTCCTCAATCTTGGCATTTTTTCTAGTTTCTGTCTTTCTGTTTTAGGAAAGTCTGTTATGTTTCCTGCTTCTGAGAGTGATGACTTTATGAAGAAGAGGGTATATACTATCCAGAGCCTGGTGCTGGAAGTGTCTCTGGTGTATGGTGTGTATACTCTGCTGCTGTGTTTTAGCTGCTCTTTCCCTCCCATCAGTCCTCTGCAGGGTTTCTCTTTGCCTGCAGTGGGGAGTGTTTGGACCTTGGCCAGAGTTTGGCAAGTTTTAACTAGGTGTGCTCTGGTTAGCTTGTTATTAAAGACCTGATGCTATTTCCACTACAGATGAAGCTTTGCAGAGCTTTATGATCCATAGATATGGTGTGTGCAGGTATTTGTGCTGGTCTTCTGGCAGAGGGGAACAAACAGTGTTCTGGTTCTCAGGGACACTTGCCCAAGCAAAGTGACACTTGCAGAGTGCAAGGGTGTTTGGCTTGGTGTAAGTGGTTTAAGCCGCCACTGTTGGCAATGTGCTGAAGTTAGTGTGTGGTGAGGGGCTGGATCAGAACAAAGTGGCACCTGCCAGCTCCCAGTTCCCCTGAGAGGATAATTCATGTTTGATGCTATCCAGCAAGCCCTTCCAGAAGAGCAAAAAATCTCCCTTCATGTGTCCCAAGTGTCCCTGAGATAACTTCCTTCAATCTCTCTATGTCTGAGCCATCTTCCTGTCTGGCAGTGCAATGTACCTTGGGGGGTATCCCAGGCAGACCACTTGAGTTTTAAAACTCTGAACTTAAAAAACAAGACAAAACAAAAACAAAACAAAACAAAAAACTTCTGAACTTTAGGGACCTAGCATTACAGGGACCTGCACTGATCCTGTGAGGGAAGGTCTTGCTGCTCTAGGATGATGCAGGTTTGTCCCAGAAGGGCAGCTGCACCAAAACACAGGGTCATGGGGTTTGTGGTAAAACACAGGAAAGAGGGGGCGCCTGGGTGGCTCAGTGGGTTAAGCCGCTGCCTTCGGCTCAGGTCATGATCTCAGGGTCCTGGGATCGAGTCCCGCATCGGGCTCTCTGCTCAGCAGGGAGCCTGCTTCCCTCTCTCTCTCTCTGCCTGCCTCTCAGTGTACTTGTGATTTCTCTCTGTCAAATAAATAAATAAAATCTTTAAAAAAAAAAAAAACACACACACAGGAAAGAGGCCAGTGTCCAGTTTAACTGCCCTCAGCAGGTATTTTTGTTCCTATGCTGGGTTGTAGGGGAGGAAAATGGTGACTTCTGGCTCTTTTGTCCCCAGAGAGGCAATGCCACCACTCCCAAATGCACTCCAAGAAATGGGAACCGGCTCTCCCAGTGCATCTAAGAGGATCTGCAGATCACATATTTTGCACCCTGGGCTATTTGCCTTCCTTCTCCACAGAAGCACAGCAGTACCCTCAGGGCTCCTCACTGGTCATGCTGCAGACCTCTAAAACTTCAGTCTTTAACCCCCCCTATGTTATAAAGTGTCACAAAAGTCAGCCCCTTACATTTTCCTTCTCAATGGCTTTGGGGCAGTGTTTTCATTGTGCAATCCCTCGTGTGCTCCTGTCTCTTTGTCTCTCTCTCACCCTTCTTCATGACCAGGACTCCCTCCTTTCCACAGCATCCGCAACCCATTTCCCCCACGAAACCCTATCTCTGCACCTCCTACTTTCACAGTGTGGTGTCTTCTCTCCCTCTAGTTGAGTAGTTTGTTCTGTTGGGCTTCAGATCCATATTTTAGGTATTCAGAATGATTTGATATTTATCTCTCTGTGTTTCAGTGATGAGGAAAGCCTAGGGTCCTCCTACTACACCACCATCTTATCTCCTCCTGCCCGATACACATATTACAAAGAGATTAGTTGGGAGGAGAAAAACCCACCTCAAATATCCACATAAGTACTAATTGGGAGTGTGCAGATTATTAGATGTAGAAATTATATCCCTTTAATGTACCTATGATGACATAAAGCTATGTTAAGGCCAAAAGTGGCACTAAGAGGTAACAGTACCTGTAATGGGTGCACTGAGATGTAAAATTCTTTATAATGCTATTTGAGATCCCATAAATAGCCTTGTGAGAAAGGTTGATAACTTTTCCTTTTCCAAAGTGTTCCATAGACACAATTCTTACTTCCTCAGGAGCACCAGGTTTGCTTATTGTTTACTCAACATCTACAGAACAACTTGTTCTCTTATATCAGTTTTTCTTCCTTTTTAACCCCTGAGATCAGAGAGTTAAGTGTTAAATATGCTCCATATTTATTATCCTTGTCATAATCAGTACAAAATGTCTCTTGCTTCATTTTATTTTGTATTTCCCCCCATCTCCCTTGATTCTGCCTGTTCTACTGCCCACCTCACATATCTGTTTAAATACACATGTATTCTATGCAGTGAATCCAAACCAACTTCCTATCCACCCCAAGTTGCTATTCATTTCCAGTCTTACAGGTCAGAACTCTATTAGTTGGTCAGGGATCCCTCTTCTCGGATACCTCTGGATACCACCCTGCCCTCCATCCATATTGCCACTCTTCAGTGGTTCAAACATTTGCTATTTATTTCCTGCTCTATTGTAATTGGTCTCCCTAAGTGGTCTTTCTAACTCGAGTCTGATTGGCCAAATGCAGCCAAAACGACTTTTCTAAAACACAATCTGCTTATATTGCCCCTCTGCTCTAATATCTTCCATTGCTCTGTTTTTTGGTGAAAGTCCTGAGAGTGGTGTCAAAGCTTCTCCCATTCTCACCCCTGTCTGCAGTCACTGTGCCTTTTCATAAACACACAATGCCTATGTATTAAGCTACTTGGCAGCCCTCCATATGTACCTCTCGTTTCTTGCTTCTGTACCTTAGCATGGTGTTCAAAATGCAAGGATGAACAGAAAAAATTATAACAAATAGAAAATCTAACGATAGAACAAAGACACAGAGGAGAATCATTTGTTTTAAATCAGTATATTTTTAATCATATGCTGTTTATTTTCAACAAATAACAGGACCTGTTGGTTATAGTGATGAAACATTGGGACTGTTGACATTGATATTTAAGCATATAATGAAGAGCATGAAATTCTGATAAATCTTCAAATTTAGTTTAAAATAATTTGTAACAAATCTATAATTTGGCAAACATGTAATAAAAATTCTTATATAAGTGAAGCAAAGTCTTCCAACAAATGTACAGGAGTGCCTGGGTTATACTGTCAGTGAAGTATCTGAGTCGTGGTTTTGGGCCTGGGTTGTGATCTCAGAATTCTGAGATTGGGCCCTGCATGGGGCTCCAAGCTCAGCATGGACTCTGCTTGAAAATTTCTTTCCCTTTCCCTGTGCCCTTCCTATTTGTGCTCTCTCTCTTTCTTTCTTGAATAAATAAATAAATAAATAAATCTTTTAAAAAAGGGAAAAAACAGAAATGCAAAGAAATGATCATATTCTTTTTTATGATTTCACTGATCGGGAGTGAGTATTTTCAGCTTCAGTATGTTGCTTGCCAGTTGTATCCTGAGACTTTATCTTTCATTTGGTTATTTAAAACTTAAAATATAAAACTTAAAAATATAAAAGTAATTCTGTTGAATTTTCTAAAGGCAAAGATTTCAAATAATGAAAACATTTAAAAATTTATTTTTAATATTTAAAAACAAGTATATTTTATTTAATGTGCATTTTAACATATGCTGACAACCTAAATGTTAGTGGGACTCCTAGAGATGGATGAGGAACTCCCTTCTGATTTGGTTCCCCTGAACTGAGTTCAGAAATGCCCTTGGACCAGGGTGCAGTAGACTAGGTTTATGCCTGATGTACTTTATGTCCTGGACTCTATGGTCCTGTGTTATGTTGATAACCCTGAGAGAGATAGAGTAACCATGGGCCAGGTTGATATCCTTTTAGCCTACCTGTAGCAGCACTGTGTCTCTAGCCTTGATCTTCCTGGAGAGGAAGAGTGATCTTTTCCAGAAGGTATGGTGTGACTGTTGCTCAGCTAAATACTGTCTGCAAACCTGGGCTCCCAGGTGAGGACCCTGTTCTATGGGATGTTGCTGATTACTCTGTTGTGGACCTTGACTGCCCTGGCTTCCTTCAATATCCTTTGCTATAGAAACCTTGTTGGACTTATTCACATGATGGCTTCTCTCTGAATTTGAGTCTACCATCAACATGACCAACAGAGTGAGTGGTGGAGCATTATAATGTAATTTAAAAACATTTGGATTGGTGATGCCCAGCTGGCTCAGTCAGTGAACATATGACTCTTGATCTTGGGATGATAAGTTCAAGACCCACTTTGGGGGTAGGGTTTACTTAAAAGAAATTAAAACATTTGGGTTGAATAATGCTTTCTCTCTTTCTTAAAAGATTTTATTTATTTACTTGAGAGAGAGTGAGTGAGAGAGAGAGAGAGAGAGAGAAGGAGCAGTGGGAGGGGCAGAGGGAGAGGGAGAAGCAGCCTAACTGCTGAGCAGCGAGCTGCACATAGGGCTCAATTCCAGGACTTCGGAGATCATGACCTAAGAAGGCAGATGCTTAACTGACTGAACCATCTAGATGCCCCAAGTCATGTTTTCTCTTAATTTAGAGGTGTGTGTCATTTTTTAAGTGTTAGGAAGAATTGTGTTCTAATTTGAAATTTTAAGTTCTTTAGAATTAAAAATATATTTATTTAAAATGGAAATATGTATTTTTATTTAAAAATCACTTCACCAAGCAAAAGTGATTATTTAAAGTTCCAATGTGGGGTGTGTAGGTGGCTCATTTGGTTAAACATCTGACTCTTAATTTTGGCCCAGGTCATGATCTCAGGGTCATGAAATCAAGCCTTATGTCAGGCTCCATGCTGGGCATGGAACTTGCTTGAGATTCTCTTTCTTCCTCTCCCATTGCTGCTCCCCTCCACTCACCCTTGCATGCTCTCTCTCTCTCTCCCCCTCTCAAAACAAAAATAAATAAATAAATAAATAAATAAATAAAAGTTCCTTTGGGGATAGACAAAAATTATTTAGGAATGTGAAAGTACTCATGATTCAAAAAGTTGGGAAATGTCAATTCAAGGGAGAAGGAGTTCTATCCTTAACTACCCTGTTCTTGGTGGGAAATGAAAGGAGAACATAGAGATGATAGATCTTTCAACATGACCAGGTTTTATAAGCATGTTGGAAAAAAATCCAAGGGATGATTCTGCAGAGGTAATTAGTGAGATTAGATTCCAGAATTCTTCTCCCTATATTTTTTGTACAGAAGCAATGCTAATTGAAAATTGTCACTGTGGACTCAGCCCTATGTAAACAGATCATAATATTGCTCTTAAAATTCAGGGAGCTTCCTTTCCTAAATGTGATTTCAGTTTCAAGGAATTTGACAGGAATAACCGGCATTGATATAATATTATTAATGTCCATTATAATAAATTATTTTCAGGTTGAATTTGAAATTTGAGGTTGTTTCCAAACTTCATGCTTCCATCTATTTTTAATACTTTATAAGAGTTTATGAAAATTTTGAAAATACCATTTTAAAATAATAATGAAATGAAGATACCAATTAGCAAAAGGATACCTTGCAAAGTTAAACTTCTTTTTTTTGGGGGGCCCTGTAAATTGGCCTTATGGTGTGGAAAGATCAGAAATTGGAAGCTCCATCTCTGTGAGGACCTGAGATTCTAATCAGTCAATGTAATATTTTCACACTTTTGCTTCACCTAGAACTAGAGATTGTATTTAAAATGCTCTCAGAACAATTCTTCTTTTCTTCCAGGAAATAAGACCCAACTTGTAGAAAACACCGCAGCTAATGTTCAGTCCCTGAAAGTAAAAACCTTTTACTGAGGACAGTGACGCAAGCTGTGTCATAGCTCTTGATGAGAAAAAAGCTGATTTCTCTGTTTAAGACTGGAGACTGGGCAATAGGTACTGGGAAGAGTGGAAAAAGGATGGCAGCCAATGACTACGTATTCTAATTGCAAGACGTACCTGTTAAACTTTGACCAAGAAGTGACAAATCCTATAAAAATCATTAGCTACTCAAAATTATCATCCCTTCTAATCTGCAGGAAGGAATAGAAGAGTAAATAGCCTAAATTTCTCTTTTTCCAAACAGGATATTACCCCTTAAGGGATTGCGAAAATCCAGAATCAGTCTGGGAACCAACCACGACTTGTAGTTTTAAGGGAGAAAGGGTGTGGAATGTTTGCAGTCCTTCCTGAAATTAAGGGAGATGAAACCCAGCCTTATCCTGTTGTACACACAAATTCTTCCTAAAAATTTGCCACTATAATCCTCTATCTTAGCTGGAGAAATGCTAAATTACCTCAATCATTCTTCCATGTTTTCTACTTTTCCCTCTTCCAAACATCGGTAACGTTCCTATCTGCTTTCACAATCCTTTACCGTTTTAGAGCCATTTAGAATGTTAGATTGAGATTGCACTGATTAGACTTTTGATCAAAATAGCAGACTGATCTCATGTGAGTCACAGTAAAACAGAAATACTAGGTAAAATATTTTAGTATATGTGCTGCCGAAGCGAGCACCTAGGTAAAATATTTTAGAACATGCATGAAAACCATAAATATATATTTAAAAGATACAGTAAAGTTTAAAAGAAAGATAGGGAGATTTCTAGATGCCAGAAAGAAGTAGGACTCTCTAGTGGTTAAAGGAAGTTGAATCTGCATGGTACATCCCATGCAGATGTACCATGGGTAGAATATTTAAAGGGGACTGGAAATCTTTGCTAACCAATCTGCTGTTGTGACTAAAAGTGAGCTGTCCACTCTAGGCCGATTGAGTGGAAAAAAGACGATGAAACACTAAGATTTCCATATATCGTTGTGAAGGCCATATTTGTGACTATCTTATCATACCCTTACTTTGGGGACCTGAGGTAGGTTTGATTTTGTAATTCCAGTTTCAGCTCCGTAGAGCTCCCAGAAAATTTCATTTTCCTTCTATTCCCTGAGATGTGCCCTGTAACTTATACCTTTCTGACCATTATCAACCTTTTTTTTTTTTTTTTTTAAACTTTGCAGCTTTAACCCTACCAAATCTTTTCTTGAGGCATCTGGGTGGTTCAATTGGTTAAGCATCTGCCTTTGGCTCAGGTCATGATTCCAGGGTCCTGAGATCGAGCCCTGCATTTGGCTTCCTGCTTGGTGGGGAGCCTTCTTCTCCCTCTCCTGTTCCCCCTGCTTGTGCACTCCTCTCTCTATCTCTGTCAAATAAATAAATAAAATCTTAAAAAAAAATTGTTTCTCGGGCAATCTGTGGCCATTATCACTTCAAATACTGCTTCTGCCCAAATTTCTTCTGCCTTTGGGCCTTCAATTATAGATATGATGGAGTTTTTTCACTATGTCCCATATGTCACAGTGAAAAAACTCCATCATACTCTTTCCTTCATTTTTCATTTCCTTTTCTCTCTTTGTGCTTATATATTTTCAAATGACCTGTCTTCCAGCTTTAATAATTCTCATATGTTTTCAACTGACCTGTCTTCCAGTTTTAATAATTCTTTCTTTTGTATGTCTGATATATTTGTAGTTATACCATTGAATTCTTAAGTTTCGTTGTTAAGTTTTTTCATGTCTAGAACTCTTGTTTAAAAATTTTAGATTAACATATAATATATTATTAGCCCCAGGGGTACGGGTCTGTGAATCGCCAGGTTTATTGAACATTGGACATTGTATATGATACACTATTGAGGCTCCAGATAATGTTACATTCCTCTTGTCTTTATCATCTAGTGGGTAGGAAAAGTGGTGGCAGATCACTACATTAATACAAGCAGGGATTAAACTGACTAAAGTCTTGGCTGGAGTTTTATTGTTGTTTTTCCCTCATTCCCAGGGTTTAGACCACCAGACTGAGTAGTTGGTGTATTTGTTAAAGGTCTTTTAAATGACATTGAACTGTACAAAAAGATCAAAGATCAAATGGATCCTACCTTAGTAGGGGTTTGTTTATCAGACTGCTTCCTACTTCTTCCCACACTGGCCACCTTTAGTCAGGTGTTCCAGTGACCTGCTCTAAGCCTTGATGGTACATTTTAATCAAATGGGAAGCTTTTAAAATTACCTGTGCCTAGGTGACTCCCAAGACCAAGTAGAATATCTTGAGGTGGGAACCTCAACAACAGCATATTTTAAAGTTCTCTAGGTAAATCAAAGTGCAGTCAGGGTTGAGTGCTGCTTCCATGAACTGTAATTGCCATGATGGGATTGGTTTCTGTGGAGTCATGTGAAATAGAATTACACAGTCACCCATCAAAATACTCTTTGTTTTGTGACCTTAAAGCTCTTCTATTTGCTTTGTTTTATTTTTGGGGTTTTGCCAATCCTATTTATTCCACAGATACTTACTTAACACCCTTTCTTTGCTAGCACTATGCTACAACAGTTTAATATATATTTAACAAGATCATCTTTCCTTTATTTAAGGAAGAAAAGAAGCTTACAAACTAATGGATAGAGATGGACTCATAAGCAGTGAATTCACAGTGTGAGAAGTCCTGTGACAGAAATAGCACAGTGTGAGTCACCTGAGCTAGTCTTAGGGGATGATAGGCTTCCTGGAGGAGACGTGATAAAGAGAGTGGAGTAATTCAGATAAAAAGTAAGGCGGAAAGAGCGGAAAATGACACAGATAAAGGGAACAGTGTAGGCACATTCTTGAGGCAAAAAATATAAGGCACATTTAAGGAAGTGTATGTTCTCATGATCAGGTTATTTCTCTTCCCTTTCAGTCATTTGCCACTAGAAGAGTTATGTTTTCTTTCTTTCTTTTTTTTTTTTTTAAAGATTTTATTTATTTATTTGACAGATAGAGAGAGATAGTTAGAGAGGGAATACAAGCAGGGGGAGTGGGAGAGGGAGAAGCAGGCCTTTAGCTGAGCAGGGAACCTGATGCAGCACTCCATCCCAGGACCCTGGGATCATGATCTGAGCAGAAGACAGATGTTTAACAACAGAGCCACCCAGGTGCCCCTAAGAGTTATGTTTTCTGATTTCATTGACTATATATATCTCACTTGTTCTCTGCTATTTGTGTGTCTCTAGATTTTTTTTTTTTTTTAATCTATCTGAATTCTGAATGAGTCAGTTTGGGCTAATTTTTTTTTTTTTTTTTTTTTTTTTTTTTTTTTTTGCATGTGCTTGTCTAATCTGCCACTTAGGTGTATGCTTTATTTTTCCTAGATGTTATCTTGTTCACATATGGCTCTTTGAAATTATTCCTAATTTACTGGTGTGATACAAATTGTGCATTTTCTACGTGCTGGACATATTTCTAGGTACTAGTAATACACTGGAGATGTGGCAGTAAACCAAAGAAGCAAGAGTCCCCAGTCTCAGGGACCTTACACTAATTGAAGATCATTCTTACCAACCTCTGGTCACTGATCATAAAATGTGTTTTCAAATCTTCCCATTAGGTTAAATTTCTAATCTTGTCCAGCATTTCTCATCTTGACTTTGAATTATACATCATGATCTACTACTATTTGTGTTCTTGATGAGAAAATGTTTCATGTGTCCTACATGAGCATGAAGGTATCATCTAGAGATTTTATAGAGCCAATAAACCACAGCTTTTGTTGCCACTTGTTTTTATAAATAAAGTTTATACCTACACGGCCATGCCCATTAGTTTAGGTATTATGTATGGCTGTTTTCAGACTTCACCAGCATTTGTGTGGTTATAACAGAGACCACATGACCTGCAAGCCTAAAATATTTACTATCTGGCCCTTTAAGAGGGTTTGTCAATCCCAATCTATTCTTGATCATTTAATGTAGGTTTTTAACACAGTCCTCCTGAACCTTCATTCTATGATCCATTATTTCTCTACTTTAGTAGGCATGTAAAGCTAAAGTAAAGTTTCAACTAAAGGATAAAAACTATTTTTGTAAATACAATGTGCATATACTTTAATTGAAAAATACTTTATTTCTAAAAAAAATTGGCTGTGGCAATTTCTCAAGTTAGTGAAAATTGTCCTATCAACTGACTCTTCCTTTCATGAATGATTTCTCTGTAGCATGTGATACTGTTTGATAGCATTTTACCCATAGTAGCACCCAGACAGCAGCACAGTAGAATTTGAAAATTAAAATTACTCTTTGATTCATGGGTAACAGAATGGATGTTGTGCTACCAGGCATGAAAACAACATCATTCTCATTGTATATCCCCATTGGAGCTCTTGGGTGACTGGGTACATTGTCAATGAGCAGTAATATTTTGAAAAGGATTGTTTTCTGAGTAGTAAGACCCAACAGTGGGGTCAAAATATTCAGTAAACCATGTCAATAGACATGCTGTCATCTAAGCTTTGTTGTTCCATTTCAAAAGCACAACAAGAGTAGATTTAGTGTAATTCCTAGGGGCCCTGGAATTTTTGGAATGGCAAATATGCATGGCATTAGCCCCTAACAAGAGAGCCAACCTGTCCTTTAAAACTTTGAAGTTAGGCATTCTCCTATCTAGCTATGGAAATCTTGGATGTCTTCTTCTTCCCATAGAAGGCTGTTTTGTTTACACTGAAGATCTGTTGTTTAGTGTAGCCACCTTCAGTAATGGTCTCAGCTACGTCATCTGGGCCACTTGGTGCAGCTTCTCCATCAGCACTTGCTGCTTCATCTTGCACTTTGATGTCATGGTGGCAGCTTCTTGCCTTATACCTCATGAATCACCCTCTTCAAGCTTCCACCTTTTCTACTACAGCTTCCTCACCTCTCTCAGCCTTCACAGAATTGAAGAGAGTTAGGGCCTTGCTCTGGATTAGGTTTTGTCTTAAGGGAATGTTGTGGCTGATTTGATCTTTTATCCAGATCCCTGAGACTTTCTCCATATCAACAATAAGACTGTTTAGCTCTCTTATCATTAGTGAGTTCAACTGGGTTAGCCCTTTTAACTTCTTTCAAAAATTTTTGTTTTGCATTTACAACTTGGCTATTTGGTGCAAGAGGCCTAGTTTTCAGAAGCCTCTCTTGGATTTGGACATGCCTTCCTCACTAAGCTTAATCATTTCTAGCTTTTGATTTAAAGTGAGAGACATGTGTCTCTTCTTTTCACTTGAACACTTAGAAGCCATTTAAAGATTATTAATTGGCCTAATTTCAATATTTTTGTGTTTCAGAGAATAGGAAGGCCTGAGAAGAGGGAGATGATGCAATAGCTGGTTGGTGAAGCAGTAAGAACACACATAACATTTATCGATTAAATTCTTCATTTTATATGGGCCCAATTCATGGCACCTCAAAAAATTGCAGTAGTAACATCAATTTACCATAATAGATATAATAAAAAGGAAAAAGCCTGAAATATTTCAAAAATTGCCAAAATGTGACACAGAGACACAAAGTGAGCAAATGGTGTTAGAGAAATGGCCCTAGGAGACTTGCTTAATGCAAGGTAGCCATAAACCTTCAGTTTGTCGAGACTTCAATATCTGTAGAGTACAGTAAGACAAAGAACAATAAAAGTAGGTTGGCCTATTTTAGGATAAAGAACAAATTTGGGCTGCTATTATTGCAAATTTGCTTAGTTTGCAAAAAAGCATTGTGGTCTCAGTACAATGGCCGGAGAGAAGAGATGGTAGGCATAGGTGGATGTTCCTCCCAATTAAGGAAACTATGCCACCACTCCTCAGTGAGCTTGTTTTCAGCTCATGAATCCTAGAACACTCTGGTATTTTGACTAGGCCAAAGGAGAAAAACCTTAAATTTACCTCTTTGCCCTCAGGAACCATGAATGTCTGCAGTGGGGTTTGCAACACCAAATGTTGTGTTCTAGGAACATAATTTTGCCTGGATTAACTGCCCTAAGAGGGCAAAGATTGCTGTATTTTATAAACTTAGTGGGTGTTAGGTATGGAACATATAATATTATGTGTACCAACTTTTTGGATTTTGAAGATAGTGGGACACAGAGAAACTGATTTTTTAATTCTGAGATCCAGTAACCACATACATTCCCAAGAAAGATAATAACCCAGACAGCAGCAGCTGAAAAAACTCAGCTATACTCAGGTTCAGAATAAGACACCTCTCTCTATGCCTGAGAAGAATAAAAGCTTTTGAAATAATAATAATAATGATTATAGGACTTTAACTTGAGAAATTTGGGTTATAGTTTCTTTGAACTTTTACTTACAAGGACAAGAAAATTTTATTTGTGCTATAATGACTTTGGACATTAAACTCAACAGAAGCAAGGTAATTTGATTTTGGATTGAATTGCTTTGGACTTTAAATCCTATGGACTTTAACTTATAAGGAAATTTAATTTGGGAACATTAATGTCTATCTAGGAAATTTACAATGGATGGTAATTTGTATTCAAATATATGGCTCTTATGTATGTTGGCACTTTTTAGTGGTGTGTCTTGATGTTTTTATTCAATCTCTTTGAAAACCTTTGATGACCTATGTTGGATTTGGCCAGACAACTTGAAATGAGAAATTTAGACATTATATGACCTTAGAGTTAATTCAATTGGTGACCATTTTTAGAACGTTCTAGGGGAAAATTCAGGACTGTTTACTAGTGTTATCAGGAGGACCCACAAAACAATCATGGCCAGTACCGGGAAAGAGGGCTCATGAAGTTGGTACAGAACTGTCATGATAGATTTCTGATCCCTTGTCAGAGAGGAATGACGACTGTCCTAATTGACTATAGGCCGAATGATATAACGGAAAAAATAGCTATGGAATTTTAGGGATAAATACTTCTTAGCCTCTCATGTCTCCATGTGGAGGTGCTTCCCTAGAGTAAGTCTTCTGACCTTTTGCCCCATGTAGCAGGAGTGAATTTCCTGGTAAGCAATTGACCATTGTTGATGGAAGTTTCTCAATTGGGGCAGAGCTAATAATCTGTTACTGGAATTTCTGTTTTCTCTTTTTCTCTTTCTGTGCTAGAGCAGGCTTTTGTGGTCTGTGCACTTAAACTTTGGTGTTTTAGACTTGCAGAGAGTGTTGGCAAGCCTTTTTTGTTCGTAGGCCTCAGCCACATTCTACAAATATTTGTGTCAAAAATAAAAGTGATATTTTGATTTGCATTCTGTGTTCCTCTCAATGGGTTTAGAACGTGTGCAAGAGAGAGAAGGGTATAATGTATTTGACACGTTAAGTCCCCAGCTCTAGACTTTTTGACTTTGCTGAGCCCTGATCTTCTGGCTTTATTTCCCAACTTGATCTGTGGCCTACAACTTGATCTTTTTTTTTTTTTCTCTTTCTGCCAATTAGTGTCAATAATATAGACATGATTGCATTCTTCGTTTGAAATGAAATTTGCTAAAAATTACTTAGGAAATATTAACAGTAAGGTGGAACAATGTATTGGAGTGGTGTAAATGGATGAAATAAACTGATAGGATGGATTTGGAACCCTTTGGCTATTAGATATTCTGCAGATAAACCATTCTATTTGGGTTGAATTTCTCACTTTTTATCCCAAAGTTTTGTATCATATAGATGGAATAAAAGAACATTGGTTTAAATTCCAGCAACTTCATGGTTGTAAATTCTCATATTTCTAATCTAAACCCACCTGGAGAAACTGCCCTCATACTGAGTTTATTGTTTTTTAGTTTGTTTCTGACCAACTTTTATTACTTTAAGAAATGTCTGCATCCAAACTTTATAGATAGCACATTCCACATAAGACATATGTGGGTATAGTTCTTAATGTCCTTTTGTAACTTCTTCTTTCCTTTCAACCTAGAAAGTAAGTCATTTATTTTCATATTGAAGAAAAATCACATTAGGTTTACACATTCAAGAGAATTTTATAGTTGCTAAAACATACTTCTAATTCTTTCTCATTCATTACACACTGTTTGGGGGATATTGCAGTCTAAGATTTTTATCTCTCTTTGAGTATATTTTTTAAGCATCATGTTTTAACATGTTTTAAATTATATGTTTTCATGTCTTCTTAATTTGTAATTTGTTGTAATTAAATGAAAGTCTTGGAATTATTTTATATAATATATAAATAAAAACATGTGAATTTATTTGATCTGGGTCACCGTAAAAAAAAAATTAGTAAAAACTAGTAATCAAGTTATAAGTGGATATTTTTGTCTTTGTTTTTTTCTATTGCTGTTATGGATACCAAGGGCCCAGCTCCAGAAATATTTAATTTCTGAATTTTCTTCTTCAAATATTCAACAGTGTGGAAGTAGTTTTTAAAAGAATGATGTTTCATTAATTAGCTAGCCATAGCCTTTTATCTGTTCTTGAAAGAGTGGCAAATAGACTTTATATCTTTTAATGTATCTATGAAGAATTTACCTTGAAAGATGGAAAAAATATTTCAAAGGCAAATATAAAACACAAACTGGTAAATCTAGTTCTCTACTCAAGGGAAACTAAAAGCTTGACAGATCCTTTGTTGGCTACTAGTTGCATTTTCAACTGATAATAAGAAAATACAGATGAAAGAACTATGATTTCATGCAAGTCATGAACAATGTTACCATTTATTTGAGAAACATAATGTCTTTTGTTCAATGCATGAGTCTTATTACTGTATAGTTTTCTTTGTCAACATAGTGTCAGTGTATCTAAGAGCAAGAAATGATTTTGTTTCTACAGTCTCAAATGAACATCATCCTTTTGATTTTCTTCATTTTAATGGGTTTTGAAATAATCATTGGGAAGTGGATCAGCTGTAACTGCCAAGATGCAATTTGGTCAAAGAAGCTGTGTAGCTTTCATCTGTAATCAGAGCTGGCAATCTCAGAAACATAAAGATCTCATGCTTGCTGGGTGAGTACTAATAAAAACCACCAGAAGAGTTCAAACATCTATTTACTTCATGAGTTCATTTGGAAAACTATTCAAGACCAACTTATCAGGTGGTAGGTTAATGTTGAACACGAGGCATACACACCAGCAGACCTATACACTGTCTATTTTCTCTCCTTGAAACAGTGACAATATTGCATCGCTCTTTCTCATTATTTTTGGAAATACTGAAAACTGAAACACATTAGAGTGTCTGCTGCACTCCCAATTTGAACAAATTAGTATGAAAATGCCTGTCTCAGCTATGCATCAATGCGGGAAGAGATGAGAACTTTTATTTTTAGTAACCTTCATTTAACTATAACATATTAGTAGAAATGGATAGGAAAAATAGCACTTAGTTAGTTGGCTGCTGAGACCAGAGTGATAAGCTTCTAAAAACAAACAATGCTTTCAAATGGAATTTTAAAAAAATCAATGCTTTAAGAAATTTAATTCAGTGTTAGAGTAAGTAATGATGGCAAATATAATAATGATGACAAGATGACTAGTTGATGTCTTGGGGTCAAATAGATCTGAGTTCAAATTCGGGTTCATCCATCTACTACTAGCTATATAATCTTTGATTAAGCTAATTAATTTTCTTAACATTTCTTTATCTATAAAATGGGACTAAATTGTATTGTTTTCATTGTGGGGCAAGGATTGAGACAATGTTTAAAAGTGTTTCAGCACTATGCTTGGCACATAGCAAAAATCCAATGTTGGCTAAAAATGATATTAACAACAGTGATAAAAATGCTGGCAATAATAAGGAGCAGAAAGGGTTGGAAGGAGTACTCTGGTTTTAGGGGGCAGTAAGATTTATCGTGTTTCAAGATACTAAGATAAGATGCATATTAATTAGTGATTCAGGGAAATGAAATCCAGTGTGGTGAATTTTGGATTTTGGTACCTGGAATTTCAGTCTGAATCACCAACCCTGGGGATAGTGCATTCTCAGACAGAAAACCTGGTGACCTGTTTCAGAAAAATTAGAATAGTGGCAAGGATGGGATAGGGGAAGAGGTATAAGGACTTAAGTCATCAACTGACAAGGGGGAGGGCATTTTTTCATTTATGTTATTATCATTCATTTTTTAGCTTTAAACTTCTCAAGGCGATGACTCAAAGAAAAAAAATGGGGTGCCTGGGTGGCTCAGTGGGTTAAGCCGCTGCCTTCGGCTCAGGTCATGATCTCAGGGTCCTGGGATCGAGCCCCACATTGGGCTCTCTGCTCAGCGGGGAGCCTGCTTCCCCCTCTCTCTGCCTGCCTCTCTGCCTGCTTGTGATCTCTCTGTCAAATAAATAAAATCTTAAAAAAAAAAAAAAAGAAAAAGAAAAAAAATGACCAAAAAAAAGGTAAATAAATAAAAGGGAAATAAGTGACAGGCTAAAATAGAGGAATGCAAATATATTTAAATGTTAGATTATGTGCCTTAGTGCTTTTAATGTAAATACATGGTATTTAGAGAAAATTTGCAGTATAGTTGTTAATTGCTTCAGCATTTCTACAGGCTTGTGGTAGAGCTCAGGAATATAGATTTTTAACCAGCACCACGATTATTCTAACTCATATGTCCTTGGGCCACACTCTGAGAAACACTGTCATGGACTTTACTGCTTAAAGCAGAGTCCATGGACCAGCAGCCTCAGACTCCCATGGAAGCTTGTTAGAAAGGCAGAATCTCAGGCTCCATCTCACACCTACTGAGTCAGAATCTGCATTTTAAAAATACCTCCATGGTTTGAACATACACAGTAACATCTGGGAAACTGATCGAGATGCTTCTCAGCACCTCAGGGACACTCTGCTGGCATAGAGGCCACAGATCCCCAGTTGTGGAGTGTCTGGTGGCACCTGGCATAGCCAACAGTTTTTTCCTTTCCTAAAGATGGAATGTTTGATCAATGATCTGATCCCATCCAGCTCTGGAATTCTTAGATTTTAAAAAGTATTCTAATATCAGTTTCACCTAATACTAGTTTTTTTTTAAGATTTTATTTATTTATTTGAGAGACAGATCACAAGTAGGCAGAGAGGCAGGCAGAGAGAGAGAGAGGGAAGCAGGTTCCCTGCCGAGCAGAGAGCCCGATGCGGGACTCGATCCCAGGACCCCGGGATCATGACCTGAGCTGAAGGCAGAATCTTTAACCCACTGAGCCACCCAGACACCCCACCGAATATTAGTTTTTAAAAAAATTTTTTTCTTCATCTTATTTATTTTCCCAAGCACCTTTCATTTCTCTGATTTCCTTGTCAGCTTATACTGAGCTCCTTTTTAGAATAAAGCCTCTAAAATTTCACTTGATACCTTTCTTTGCATATAGTGAGAATTAATTCCTTCATATTTCCTCCACTCCTCATTTAGTTCAGAATTCATTTCTTTTATTTTTCTTTTCTCTCCTTTCTTCAAATGTTCTCTGCCTGACTTGCTATTTTATTCTTATTTTTTAAAACAAAAATTGTTCATGAATATTTAAAAAAATCACCCAACAAATAACCCCCAATAATGACTAAAACAAACATTTAATAGATTTTTCATAAATAAGATATAAGCCTAACAGAAAATATATGCACTTATTAATGAGTCATCACAAATGAGCCCAACCGCTGCTGTGTGGGTAGTGCTGAGGCTGGGCAGATACAGACAAGAAGACAGCAATCTTGTGGAGATTTCAGGTATATTAACTGTAAAGTTCTTTTGTTACATAAAAGTAGAATTGTAAGTCCTAGGAAATCAAAGTTCTAGGAAAATCTATCAATTATTCCACCAAAATAATGTTTTCTCTTTTCTCTCTTATTTTCTTCTACTTTTTTTCCCCTTTCCTTTTTCTTTTTCTCCTTTCTGCTGCTTCTCTTTGTCTTCCTTTCTTTTTTTGTTCCTTATCATTATCATACTGTTTTTTCCCTTACAAAGTAATAGTCACAGAGACACACATGCAATATAAGACAATTAATGAATACTGCATCTTGTTTTTTTTAAGTACTTAATAATGATAGTTTGATTGCCCAGCACTCATAAAATTTGGATTGGGTGAAATCGATCATGTGGACATCCTCAATAGAGTGAATTTTGTGTTTTGCACTTTTAAGCTCTGCATATGATACTTCTGATTCAGAGAGGGTTCTAAGTTCTGAATTGCAATTGTCCATAGTTCTGAATTGCAGCTGGTTTATCACACTCAAGTTTAATATATTATCTACTCTTACTGTTCCTGCAGCTATTTAAAAAACTTTTCTGAAAACTTTTAAAGAGGTTAAAATATTTAAAGTGACACATGTATAATCTATTTTATTGTTCTTACAGAACACCCTTTTCATTTAAAGAATGCAATATTATATCCATAAGGGAATTTAAAATACTTGAGATTATGAGGAATTAAAAAAAAAAAGAAAGAAAGACGGAGAGGTGTTTCTTCAGGGAAAAAGCAATACAGAAATTAACAGTAGTGGTTTCATAGATACAGATCCAGCCAAATTCTTGTTTTGTGGAATGGCAAATAGAATTCCCAGTTCTTGGGAGGGGAGGTAGGGGGCAGACTCAAATCTGGCATACTGGGGAACTTGCCAAGTTTCATTGATTCTAAGACACACATATTCCCCCACATTTTATCATCTCTAAATTGAGATAGCTCTGACACCGGATGGTCTGTTACTGTTTAACTGGTAGCATTTACCTCCTACCCCTTTTCCTAGTGGTACATAAAATAATGGTGTGGTTTACAGACAATGGCTTTGGAGGTTCAGTGAAGTACAGATACAGTGGTGATTTCAGTGATACCTAGATACAGTCCAGTCCCTGTCCAAAATACTTGAGGATTGCAGCTGCTTATGTTGGTGATTCCAAAAATGTTATTAATAGAACTTAATTTACCTTGTAGCCTTTAACCAGGGCTGGGCACACATCAGGTTGTATCATTCACCTATTTCTTTGTTTGAATGTGTTTAGAAGAACTTTGGGTCGTTGTGTTCTTTGCAGTTAGGTTTGCTAGCATCATCTATTGATATGTGCTAGTACATGATCATGCCTTATGTCCACCCTGTTTCTGATCCTAATTTTTTAGGAACAGAACTGTATTTAGCTTTAAGGGGAAAGACCCATTTTAGTTAACAACAAGGCTACCTGAAGAATGAACAATGCTGTAATTAACAAATCTTTGTACTTATCAGAATCAAAGGATTCCACACCTGCTCCTTTGGTCCCAGACCTACAATTTGTTCTTATCACTGGATTCTTGAGGTGTGCTTCTCTCAGGTTAAGCCTGTACCTGAGATGCTCTCCACCACATCTGAAACTATAGAGACTTTTGCTTGTCTGTACATCTTAAAGAGTAATGTTGAATGTTGGTGAACTGAGTTGTTGCTTTTTCAAATCGTCAGTCTCTGTGCCCCACACTGGAAATTTTTATGTTGGAAGAAGTCTCTTTTATATCTTTCTAAGTAACCATGAATTTTGATGTTGTTTAAAATAGAAGGTAGAGAATATATATACCTTGGAGAGAAATTGCTGCATCATGGCTCTTGTGTACATTCTCTTTAGTAGATATTGCCAAGTTGTTTTCCACTTTGGTTTTACCAGCAGTATATAAGAAATTCATTTGTTCCATATCTTCTCAGTCTTTGGAATTGTCAATCCTTTTCATTTTGGCTATTCTTGTAGGTTGTAGTGGTATCATTGTGGTTTTAATTTGCATTTGATTAATGATTTATGTACCAGTTTAAATGGTAATTTGAATAGAATCCCCCATTCACATCTTTCATACATTTCTTATTTTTCTACTTAGTTGCTCATTTTTAAATTAACTTATAGAAACTATAGAAATTTTTTTTGTTGTTATATATGCTGCAAATATTTTCTCCTGTGTTATGGCTGGTCTTTTTATTCTCTTAATGGATCCTTTTGATATAGCCAAATTTGTTAGTTTCCCTCTTTTTCTTTAGTGCTTTTGGGCTTCTTTTTAAGAAGACTTCTCCTATATTGACATCATGAAAGTATTCTCTGACATTATATTCTGGAAGCTTTATAATTTTACAACTTATATGGAGATCTACATTGCACCTTGCTGTGGATCCTGACCTATGTCGCCTGTCCCCTGTCCCTTCCCCCTATCCATTCCCCTATCCATTCTCCTATTCGTTCCCTTTCCCCTGTCCATTCTCCCTTTAGGATCTTCTTCCAGGAGTATGCTGAAGTCATTTTTGGGTATCACCCTGAACCCCCCTCCCAAAAAAGCTGCCTTAACCAAAGTTCTCTCCCTTCCATAGGAACAACCTACATTCAGTGTCTACTAAATGGATGGTAAAAAGGTTTGGCCCCTTTGCTTAAATTGTGGGCAATTTTGAAGGGTCATTTCAGCTTGGAGCAACTCATGTGATTGGTAGATGCCTTTGCTACAGCTGCATTGCAGTTCAGTCTTTACTTGGACTAATCCTCTTCTTTACTCCCACATAAATGTTGATCTTGATTGAGGACATGCTCTGATAAACCTGTTGCACACAAATCTTCATATGCTGGGGAATCTAGCCTAAAATGCAACTTGAAATGATGTTTATGAAAGGTGTCAAGTAAGGTTGTTTAGTTTTCCCTATGGATGCCCAGGTGATCTATTGCCACTTATTGAAAAGTGCTTCTTTTCCTTTACCCTGCAAAATATCATAAATGTAGTGGCCATATTTGTCTGGGTTGGTATCTGAGCTCTAAATTCTCTTCCATTTATATATGTATATTCTTGGGTCAACAAATATTCTTGGGTCTAAAATTTTGATGTGTTGATATTCTGATAGACTTGTTCTTTTCTAATAATAGCAATTCTTAGCTTCTTCAATTGTTACACAAGTTTTAGAATCATCTGATAAAATTCCAAAAAAAAATAAGTTGTGATTTTATTTGGGTTGGATTAAATCTATATATTATAATTTAAGAGAAAGAACATATTTCAATACCAGGTCTTTGACCTATGTACATTGTGTACCCTTCCATTTATTTTGTTCTTCAATGTTTGTCAGTAAGGTTTTATAATTATCTTGCATAGAGTTATTGCACATCTTTCAGTAGATTTATTCTTTTTTTTTTTCAGTAGATTTATTCTTAAGTATTTTGTATTTTATGCCATTACAGATGTTATATATTTAAAAATATATTCTATTTTTCATTTATTGCTGGTACATAGAAATATGATTGACTTTCTGTGTGTTGACCTCACATTAACTGCCATGCTCCTCACTTACTGACGTTAGTAATTTATTTGTAGATATTTTTTAAAAGATTTTATTTATTTATTTGACAGACAGAGATCACAAGTAGGCAGAGAAGCAGGCAGAGAGAGGAGGAAGCAGGCTCCCTGCTGAACAGAGAGCCCGATGCAGGGCTCGATCCCAGGACCCTGGGATCATGACCTGAGCCGAAGGCAGAGGCTTTAACCCACTGAGCCACCCAGGCGCCCCTATTTGTAGATTTTTAAATATACACACTTATTTCACTGTTAATAATAGTAAGTTTCTTTTTTTAAAATTTTCTAATCATTATCTTTCCTTGTCCTGTTTAAGACCTCTATTAGTTAATAGAATTCATGTTAGTGGTCATCCTTAATCTTGTAAGAAAAGTTTTCAGGTTTTCACCAATAAATACGATGTCTTCTGGAAGTTTATTTTCAAGGGTATAAGTGTTGGTCAGTTTTTGTTTGCCCATCTACATCTATTCTCCGCCATCTCCACTTTCTTTCCTTAATGCTTGGAAGCTAATTTGTGTGGACAGTATCAGTAAAGCTCCTTTAGCTCCTGCAGTCCCACTGGGCTTAGCCAATAGCAGATTGGAGTATTTGTTCCTAAGGCTTCCTCTTGCTGGGAACAAATCCCTTTCTCCCTTTATCCAAGTGCAGACAGATAGGTGTGCCATGTGCAGTTGATAATATTAACAAATTGCAGTCCTCTGATTGTGAGTCAGATGACCTGTATTCTGAGAGTCACCAGGAAGTTGAAATGACATTCACCTCAGTCATTATGGTGAATGGTTGCCATATTTTCATCTTGGACTTCACCCTCTTAGACAGAGTCTCAAGTCTATCTCTGAGATAGACTTCTTCTAGTTGGGCTGTGGAGCTGGAAAATATTGTAGACTTGACTGTCAGTCTGAGGGACAAGTGGTATGGGGAGGATGGAGCATGTCTAAGAGGACCTGGGATTTTGATTTAGTTTAAAGGGTGCTCAGAATAGATTTCAGGAGAAAGAAAGATGACATTGGGAGATCCCTGTTTTTCTCTGGCCTGGTCCTGGTGGTGGTTGAAGAATTAAATTTTGTGCATTTCTTTTGTTGACATTGATTTGGTGACTATTGGAGAATTTGCTGAGCTTTCCTATGGTTATTTTTATTTATTTTGTAGTTATAATTATTAAACAACTTTTTTTTTTAGCTCTTCAATACATCTCCCATTAACTATATTTTCCCATTTCAGGGACGTATGTTGGTGCTCATTTCATCCTTTGAATAACAAATGGCTTGGCTAGGTAGCTGGGCTGAAGCCAAGTGAGGTGCCCAAAGACCAACTGCAGTGACAACAAATGATGTAGTGACAGGGACACTGACTATGCAATCAGAATTTGCATTGGGTTAATTCCTCTTCTTCCCCTGATACCATTTTTCATTTGACAGAGAAATAATGCTGTCCTATTTACCTCCCAAGATTGTTGTGAAGGTCATATTAAATGGTATAGATGACAGTACTTGCTAAATTTCCGGTTCTAAAGGGATGTTAGGAGTTATTATTTTATCTAACCAGGAGGATAGGGAGAAGTAGGAGAAAGTTTTGACAGTTTATAGGTTAGAAATATATTCTTTGCATCCATTTCCATTGCTTTGGTCCTGTTTCATTTTCCGCTATATTCCATATATCAGCAACAGAAAGGTCCATTTCCTGAGAAGGTAGGAGACCAGCTTGGGTATCTATGAGTTGTGATTTGATAGAGGCCCTGAGAAATTACCTGTATCACAGGGAAGTGTTTTCATGATACCTGGGAGTCATTATCATCTCTGCTAGCTCTCTCCAGGTACTTAGTTCCATATGGACAGAGTGTGATACAAATCGTGTTTCTGGGAATTACTGTACACAGATGTCCTCATGTATAATTGCCCCTAATTAGTCACTTGAGGTTCAATAACACATAAACATTTTAGGGCATTCAATCATTCTTGGGATGAAATTATAGGTGCCTAAGAAGGAATCTTGACTCCTTTCATGACATTACCCATTTCATGAGCTCTGTAGACTCAACTTGTGATTACCTTTGATAGTATGAAAATAAAATCAAAGGATCTTTTGATATTTTTCACAAACTTTGACGTGTGGGGGAGTAGATTTTAAGGTTTAGCAAGTATTAACTGACTATTATGTGCTAAGGCATTACTTTGCACTAGGGAGAGAGAGCTAAGAACGATTCTGTTCACTCAAGGAGCTCATGGTCTAATTTTACCCTTGGATGACTATAATAAAAAATAGGGACCAGGACCATATAAGCAGCACTCTGTGAAGTGAGGATATGCTGACAGGTAAAGGACTTCTTAAGAAAAATTTTTAAGATGCACATCTTCTTTTTTTTTTTTTTTTAAAAGATTTTATTTATTTATTTGACAGAGAGAGATCACAAGTAGGCAGAGAGGCAGGCAGAGAGAGAGAGAGGGAAGCAGGCTCCCTGCTGAGCAGAGAGCCCGATGTGGGACTCAATCCCAGGACCCTGAGATCACGACCTGAGCTGAAGGCAGCGGCTTAACCCACTGAGCCACCCAGGCACCCAAGATGCACATCTTCTGAAGGGACCCTAGAAAGGGGCTCTTGCTTATGACTACATCTTTATTGGATATTAATCTTCTTGTAATGTTAAAAATAATTTCACTTGAAGTGTGTAAACCTGGGGTGATTCACAGACATATACCCCTGGGGATAAAAATATATAATATGTTTATAAAAAATTAAAAAATTAAATAAATAAATAAAAATAATAATTGTACTTGATATTGCTTATTTCCTTAGGCACATATATTCCTGTATATCCAGACCATTTTATGGAGCTTTATAAATCTCTGTCAAATCAGGGACTAAAGTCACTTTAGCATTTTGTATTCTGAGCTACCATTTTCCATTTTAGAATTCATAGAAGTCTTTGATTCTTTTAAGACCAGAAAGTATCTTCCTTCAAGCAACAAAGAGCTATTTCCAAATATCTACAGTGACATTACAGGACATGTCCTTAACATTGTTTAGAAGAGGTTGTTGGGGCCATCTGTGTATATTTTAGGGCTTGTAGTCTGTCAGTTAATGGTGCCCTTGTTCCTTCCTTTACATACTTCTTGGTATAATTCTCTCAGAGGTACTCTGCGGCTATCTCAGCCATGGTACTCCCGGCACAGGCTGATGTCTTTGAACTGCAGAGATCTGAAAACAAGAAAGTTTATGTGATGCTCAACCAAGAGTTCAGAATTCTTTTCTGCAATCATCCAAATTTTTTGAAACTTCTTTTTAATAACCAGCCTCTTAAAATATTGGGGAATATCACTGGTTTTCTTGATGCTTTGCACTTTACAATGTATCTTTTAAAGAAATAGGTTAAGATGTGAGTTCTTAGATACTTGATGTATTATTCAGAACAAATTCGTTTGAAGGTGCATCGAGACCTTACCATTGGAGCTGCTTTTTCATGTTTCCTTTGTTTTAATTCACTCAGTGTTTGGGTCTTAGAGTCTAGAATTCATGGTGATGTGCTTATCCTGTTGGGAAAAAAAATACGTTTTGAAATATCATTCAAAAAAGCAGAAGTCTTCCTCCTTTTCCTTTGTAGCCTTCATTTAAAGAACCTACTTAATTGAGCCTTCTTGGAACTGTCTTGTGACCTGAAAACTGTGTCTGAACCTCTTCAGAACTCCCTATACACTCTGCATCATTTAACTATTGCCACAAGCCAGGGCAAACAGACTCTCAGGATCCCACATTGTTATTCATGGAATAATGTCACTCATATCCTCAGAAGGGTTAAATATTCCATGGGACTCTTTATACCTGGAAATTATTTCCTAATCTTTAAAAATTATACTCAGTAATAATCTGGAATTTGGAAACCTTTGTATTTCTGTCTTTTGCATATTTGACTAATACCTTTGTCTGGTCAGGTTGCTATAATAAAATACCACAGATTGGGCAGTTTAAACAACAGAAATTTATATCTCACTGTTCTGGAGGCAGGAAGTTCAAAATCAAGGTGCTGGCAGATTCAGCGTCTGGTGAGAGCTCTCTTCCTGGTACAGATGTACACTTTCTTCCTTTGTCCTTACATGGCCTTTTTTCAGTGTGTGCTCATGGGGAGACAGAATAAGGTCTCTTGTCTCTTCTTCTTTTTATAAGGACATTAATCACATCACTAGGGTCTCACCTTAATCATTTCCCAAAGACCCCACCTCTAAATACCATCACATTGGGGGTTAGGGGTTCACAATATACATTTGGAAGGATATGGGGAGTAACACAAACATTTAATCCATAACAACTAGCAAATAAAATGAAAGAGAACAAGATGAAATGGAGTCCTCATGTGCAAAAGTTCCTGAAAAAGTTGAATTGGACATAGCAGAAGAATGAAGAATATGCCTCATAGATATCAATAACATTGAAATGTTATGAAGTCAGGCTCAAGCAACCTTCAAAATGTGTTTTGTTATGGCCCAGCATGGAGGCAATGCTTTTGACCTTGGTTCTTACTTTGCAAAATGATATATCCAGAACAGTATGATAACAACAACAACAATAAAAACCAAAAAAAAAAAAAAAAAAACCAAACCAAAACAAAAAACAAAAAACCAACCCTCTGTGTTGGCTCCTTGCCTGAGAACACAACCTTGGAGTTATGTTGGCAAATCAAAGCAGTCAGCATGACGTCAGAAACCATGCTTCAAGTCTGCAAGAGGTGATTGTGAATGGGAACAGTCACCAGGATTATTACACTAAGTGAAACCCATGCAATCTGACTTCCTGTGTGATAAAGAAAAACTGGTGGAAGCTGGATCTTTTCCTTCAAACAATGTGCCTGCCACCCACTCGGCTCTCTGCTTCCTTACAATAACATGTATTTGAGATGAAAAGTATAGATTGACTCTTTGCACCTCATTAAGCTCATCCTTCTGTCTTCCAAGCAGGAGTTTATGAAAACTGGTAACTGCCTGAAATTTTGTCACAATCTACTGAATGAGTAATTTCAGTTTTTCAAAAAATACTCATAGCAGTATTGTATGAAAAATTTTATAGCCAAGTTTTGGCTTTCTTCACAAGGTTTCAGTGGTACAACCTGGAAGTAGCAGAGTTCAGTCATTTCCACATTTGGGGTGTGTGTGTGTGTGTGTGTGTGTGGTGGGGAGTGGTTACGCTGTCCTGATACTTGGGAGTCATGGAAACAGCATGATTTGACTTGCTAATATATAAAGAGATATACAATATATATTATATATGTTAATATATAATATAGTAGAATCTAACAGAAGGATAATGTGGAAAAAATTCTGTCCTTGATTTTGCCTCTTCCTTTTTTGTGAACTTGAATAAGTCACTTGGTTATTCTGGTCTGGAATTCAATTTCCTCATCTATAAAAAGCAAGCTTGGATTAGACAATGTCTCAGCTTCCTGTCTTGCTAATTTTGGCCATTCTAACTGGTGTAAGGTGATATCTCAATGTGGTTTTAATTTGAATCTCCCTGAGGGCTAGTGATGATGAACATTTTTTCATGTGTCTGATAGCCATTTGTATGTCTTCGTTGGAGAAGTCCCTGTTCATATCTTCTGCTCATTTTTTTTTATATGATTGCCTGTTTTGTGTGTGTTGAGTTTGAGGAGTTCATTATAGATCCTGGATATCAACCTTTTGTCTGTAGTGTCATTTGCAAATATCTTCTCCCATTCTGTGGGTTGCCTCTTTGTTTTTTTGACTGTTTCCTTTGCTGTGCAGAAGCTTTTGATTTTGATGAAGTCCCCAAAGTTTATTTTCACTTTTGTTTCCTTTGCCTTTGGAGACATATCTTGAAAGAACTTGCTGTGGCTGATATCGAAGAGATTACTGCCTATGTTCTCCTCTAGGATTCTGATGGATTCCTGCCTCACGTTGAGGTCTTTTATCCATTTGTGTTGAAGGGGATGTGGAGAAAGGGGAACCCTCTTACACTGTTGGTGGGAATGCAGGTTGGTGCAGCCTCTTTGGAGAACAGTGTGGAGATTCCTCAAGAAATTAAAAATGGAACTTCTCTATGACCCTGCAGTTGCACTCCTGGGTATTTACCCCAAAGATACAGATGTCATGAAAAGAAGTGCCATCTGTACCCCAATGTTTATAGACAATGTCTCAATTTCCTTCCAACTTAAAACTCTAGTATGCCTTGACTTTACCATTAAGATCAAAGCTTCATGGAATAAATATGAACTTGGGAATCAGACAAACTTGGATTTTTATCCCTGCTCTGTTTCTTATTTGCTGTGTGAAACTGCAGAAACTTTGCCCTCCTAATGGCCCATTTCTTCACTTTAAAATAGGAATTCCAGCCTTCCCTTAGCATGGCTGGGAGATCTAAAACTATGTCAGATAGGTAGTATGGTGCAGAGTAGGTGCTCAAAATTGGTGGTTATGATTACTAGTATTCTGAGAAAGATTGCTGTTCTATTAGTTTAGCAGTGAGACTCAGGTAGAACTGAGCTTGGAGTGTGTGGTTGAATAAGGTGATCGTTGGAAAGGAAAGATATCCTGGTAAGTGGTTTGTGATGCTGTTAATATTTGTAAAGCGTTTAGAATTGGAGACCCTATGTGTTTTATTTATTTTTGTTCTTCTTGATTGTTTAAGAAGGTGTTTCAAGTAAGGTCCCCCTGTCTGTCTGCTGTCCTGTTCCCCGGCTGTCACAAAAGTATCTCAAGAATTATGTGAAAATAATCAGTCCCATGAGTAACATAAACCCCATTTATTTACCTCTTTAAGTAGATCCATTTCTTATGACACCTGAGCTTTATTCAAATTTTGGACACTTTATTGTTGCCCTGTGAGTCCACTCCACTATTAATAAATAATAGTTTTTATTTGTTGGCCTCTGATTATGCTGCTGCTTTTATTTTTATTATTTTATTTTATTTATTATTTTATTATTATTTTATTTCCATTTTCACAAAAATCCTCCAGCACTTTTGTTACATATTCCAGATGAAGAAACCAAGGCTTGAAAGGTTGAGTGGATTATCAAATATTATTCAGCTTTGAATTTAGGGGAAATTCATGGCTGTTTCTAAAATTTGGGTTGTTCCTACTAAGATTTAATACATCAAATCAAAAAACCATTCAGTTTTTTGTTTTTGTTTGTTTAAGTCATAAATTGAATTGAACTAAAGAGTTTGATATTCTGTACTTTGAGAAGTTTTCAGCTCTCTCTGAGAAAGCTAAAAACACTCTATAGGTTGTCTCCAAAATATCTTAAACATTGCTAACTGGAATGTTTTGCCAAATCAACTCCATTGTAGAGATGAAAGAACAATATTTAAGTATTATACAGTAAATTGGTGGCTGAATAAGGATTCAAGTTTTGGACTCTGAGTTTCGCATCTGCTCTTTAATACCCAAGCTATCTGAGTTCTAAATTTATATGGAATCTGAATCTATATTGGTCTTAGAATAAAAACAAGAAAGGGAAAAAGGTACAGATTTAATAATGCTGGGGATTAAGATTTTAAAATTATTTATTTATTTATTTAAAGGATTTTATTTATTTATTTGTCAGGGAGAGAGAGAGAGAGAGAGAGAAAGAGAGAACACAAGTAGGCAGAGTGGCAGGCAGAGGCAGAGAGAGAAGCAGGCTCCCCACCGAGCAAGGAGCCCGATGCGGGACTTGATCCTAGGATGCTGGGATCATGACCTGAGCTGAAGGCAGCCGTTTAACCAACTGAGCCACCCAGGCGTCCCAGGGATTAGGATTTTAAACTTTTTTTTTAACCTCAGAGTACTTTTTAGTTAGTTTTATACCTTCTTTGCCTCAAAATATAGGCAATTCTTTTTGTGTTCAATTCATTATATACGTCATATATTTTTAATGTTAATCATATTCCTTATGGCTCTTCACAAATCCTTAAAAGCCTGACTTGAACATTAAAGACAAACTGTAGATGAAGTCTATGGGTTTCATTTGAGCTCTGTATATCCACATTAAAAAGGCTGTAAAAATGATTATGAATAAATGCATTCAAGGAAGAGAAAGATGACAGACAGAACTGCCACTTCAACTGATAGAAGAAAATGATCAATACCAATCCTGGTAAGTAGCAATAATAATAACCAATCCAAAGTATCAAAAAAACCCAGTGAATTGTAAAATATGGACTACATCTTTTTGAAATATTTCCAAACTCTTATTAGATTGAAAATGTGCTTTTCGAACAGGATTCTGCCCTTCTTTTATTTTTTTTTTTAAAGATGTATTTATCCATATATTTTTAGAGAGAGGGAGAGTGCAAGAGAGGAGGAGGAGAGGGAGAGAGGGAAAGAAGCAGACTCCCTGCTGAGCATGGAGCCCATATGGGGCTTGATCACACAGTCCTTGGATCATGACCTAAGCTGAAATCAAGAGTTAAGATGCTCAACTGACTGACCACCCTGCCACCCTGGATTCTGTATGCTGCTTACAAGCAAGTGGTTTATAAACCAGAGATCTAGAAAACATACATCAAGCACAGTGTATCAATCTGGTTTCTATAGCAGTAATACAATGTAATGAACAAACCCTAAATCTCATTGGCTTAACATAACAATTTCTTATTTCTTATTCCTTGCTCTGCTTGTCAGCTAGTGTGGTTCTGTCCCAGGCTTCAGGCTGAGTTCAAGTCTGCTCCAAAGATCTTTTGTCCTAAGGTCAGTAGTTACTTGAGTTATTTTTTCTTCTCATAGAGGATGTCATAATGTCAAAGGGGGCAAACGGATACATGTGATGCTTATAGCTGGGAATTGACAGTTTCACTTCCACTCACGTATCAGGGAACACAGGTCGCATAGCTGAGCCCCACTTCACTGGCACATTAAAATATATGCTATGGTTCATCTCACAGTGAACCATGATAAAGATATGGAGGGATGAAAAATTGAACAAATAAAATCCAGCATATGTGATGGCTAAGTGAAGCTTTCTGCAGACACCAAGAAATTAGACCCATAAAGTTTATAACACTGATCCGTGCTGTTTCTACCAACACTGGAACTTGACTGTTGTTTGTTGACTTCTCTGGAAATCCCAAGAGAAAAGGCAATAAGGAGGGAAATGAAATTCCATTTGGTTGAGAAACTTGTATTCATGGCAGCAGAGATGATTTATTGAGATGTGCTACAGAATCAAGTCAGCCCCAGGATGTTGGAGTCTGTCTCTGAGCCTGTCAGCCCATGAGCTACTTTGCTCATTAGCATACGTACTCGTTGATTGCCTCTTAAGTTCAAGGCATGGAGCTTGGTGCTTTAGAAAAAAGGGGAAGTAGTGAAAATTAGGAGAGAATTGAATAAATCCAGGTAGGAAAAGATGGTGTTTTGTAAAGGGAAAGTCAGGAGAGAATGGATGGGGTAAAGAGGGTTGATATTCAGGCACTAATGTTCCTGAGGAAGGAAGGAAGTTAGGGAATGCCTACATAGGGGAGGAAAAAGATCTTTTTCCTTTACCCTTCTAAATGAAGAGGCCCCAGATTAACAAGAGAAAAGCATACACATTTATTTAATGGAAGTTTTTATGGTAGCTGGGAACATTCGTGAGGAAATGAAGCGCTGAGGATGTAGTTAAACCTGAGTGTTTTTGTGCTAGGTATGATGAAGAGTCATGGAAAAATGTGATAAGACAGAAAAAAGTATGAGCTTAATGCAGTTCTGGGAGAAGCTATGAGCACTGTTCATTTGGATTGCTCTTGACATTCCTGTGTCCTCAGAGATAAGGATACTCCTTTCCTGTTGGGGTAGGGAGGGTACCACTCACTTGAGGTTGTGTGACCTGTCAGAAAATCCTGCCTGCACTTGTCTTCTCTCCAATTCACAGCTTGAAATATTCAGTAGGCCAAGGTGCCAGATTTGGGGATAACTTGTCCTGAGTGCTGTCACCTGTGATTAGAATGGGAAGATAGTGGTTCAGTCACTTAGCAAATATTTACAAATATCTTTAGTATTCCAACTCAGGAAGTATATTATGTGTCAGGAATACAAAGAGGAACAACCCTGTCCTTACCCTCAAGTCTCTGAGAGGGGAAGTCATACAAGTGAACAGACAATTATTAAGCAGCCTTTTAAGTTCAGAGGTAATGGTAAACATAAAGTCCTTCAAGAGTGCAATAAAAGCATGTAGTGAAGACCTCAGAAGTTAGCAGAGACTTCTAGGAGCCACTGACATTATGCCAGGGTCCAGAAGGGCTTTAGATCATGACAGAGGCTTTAACATAAAAATATAAGTGATGGCAGAGGAACAAAATTTATAATAGTGGTAATGATCAAGGAATCTATAGTATTCCAAATTTATTTTATTTTACTTATTTATTTTTAAAGGTTTTATTTATTTATTTGACAGAGAGAGACAGGGAGAGAGAAAACAAGCAGGGGGAGCTGAAGAGGGAGAAGCAGGCTTCCCACTGAACATGGAGCCTGCCATGGTGGGGAGCCTGGATCCCAGGATGCTTGTGATCAGGACCTGAGCCAGAGGCAGACAATCTTAACCACTGAGCTACACACACACCCCAAGTATTCCAAATTTAAAGGAGGAGAGTGGAAGAAGGAATGGCAGGTATGAAAACGTGGGGAACAAGCTGTGGGGTCCAAACCCTCCACTTCTCAGGGAGAAACCAGAAGTTGTGAGTTCTCTTCCTGGTGTATGTTGCTGTGCTGGAGGTGGGGTTTATGGCAAGATTCTGTCTCAGACTTTCCTACTCATTTTGATGTGCTTTTTGTTTTTTTGTTTGTTTTACAATTTATCCAGTGTTTTTATTTTTTTAAAAGATTTTATTTATTTATTTGACAGAGATCACAAGTGGGCAGAGAGGCAGGCAGCGAGAGAGGGAAGGAAGCAGGCTCCCTGCGGAGCTAGAGCCTGATGCGGGGCTTAGTCCCAGGACCCTGGGATCATGACTTGAGCCGAAGGCAGAGGCTTTAACCCACTGAGCCACCCAGGCGCCCCTATCCAGTGTTTTTAGATATCAGCTAGTTTCTGGATTTTGTTCACAGGTAATTGTTCCATATGTAGCTTTGGTTCTGGTGTGTCCCTGGGAGGGACTGAATTCATAATCCTGCTATAGTTGCTGTCTCAAACCAGAACTCCTTTTGAAGTCACATTCCTTTTATTTATTTATTATTTATTCCCATTTATTCGCTTATTTGTGTATTTATTTATTTATTTATTTATCCGGTGTGATTAACACAAAGTGTTACATTAGTTTCAGGTGTATAATATAGTAATGCAACAATTCTATACATTACTCAATGCTCATCATATATGTACTCTTTAATCCCCATCGTCTATTTCATCCCTTCCCCCACTTCCCTCCTGATAACCATCAGTTCGTTCTCTATACTTAAGAGTTTGTTTTTTGGGGATGGCAAAAACATCTCCTTTGGCTCTGGTCATGATCTCAAGGTCCTGGGATCGGGCTCCTTGCTCAGCAGAGAGCCTGCTTCTCCCTCTGCCTGCTGCTCCCCCTGCTTGTGTACTCTCTCTCTCTCTCTGACAAATAAATGGATAAAATCTTTACCAAAAAAAAAAAAAAAAAGAGTCTTTTGGGTCTCATTTTTCTTTGTTTGTTTTGTTTCCTAAATTCCACACATGAGTGAAATCATATGGTATTTGTCTTTCTCTGACTTACTTCATTTAGCATTATACCCTCCAGATTCATCCATGTTGTTGCAAATGGCAAGATTTTATTCTTTTTTATGGCTGAAGAATATTCCATTGTATATATACCACATCTTTTTCATCCATTCATATATCAGTAGACACTTGTGTTGCTTCCGTATATTGGCTATTGTAAATAATGTTGTGATAAACATAGGGGGTGCATTTTTTTGGAATTCGTGTTTTTGTATTCTTTAGATAAAAATACCCAGTAGTAGAATTATTAGATCGTAGGATAATTCGACTTTTAATTTTTTTTTTTTTTTAAAACACAGGGAAATTAGAGAATCGATTCCATTTACTATAGCACTAAGAACGATAAGATACTGGGGAATAAACCTAATCAAAGAGGTACTTCTAATTTTTAAAGAAAGCTCCATCCTGTTTTCCACAGAAAGTCACATTCCTTTTAAGTGTTATCATTTACTACTTTTTAACTAAGTAACTATCTCATTAAGATACACCCTGCCTCTTCAAGTGGTTTACATATTCTTGAAGAACAAGGAACTTGGTGTGCATTGTTCTTACCATTTTTTTTTTTTACACATGAGATTTAGTGGAGTGGTATTAAAATATATTAGAGATAAATATTAGTGAATATAGTGAAATGGGTGAAAATGTGTTTTGTCATAGGTCTCTTTTAGAAAGATGCAGAATAGTAAGCAAGCAGACATTTATGAGGCAAAGAGGATTATTAAAAGGAAAGTTGAAACAGACATTCATTTTTTATGTAGATGAATGATGAAAATTATATAAATGAAACTAAATAAAATAAATGCAATTAATACATAGTAATATAATGCTAGTTTTAATAATCATACTTATAACAGTGACTCAATATATAGAAATCTTTTTACGGTTAAGGTCTTCAGAGATTGGCTTATACTCTTGGCAAGCATGTCATGGACTTGAATGTGGTTGTTTTCTGGGGTAACATGAATGGAAAATAAATCAATTCACAGAAGAATTTTATTATAGTTCATGAACATTTTTTTTTGTGGGACATAGTCTCAAATATATTCTGAGGAACATAAGGTGGGTCTTGTCAAACAGATGAAATAAATATAGAAAAGTCTATTACTTTAAATAAAAAAATCAATCATTATATTGGAAACTGAATTGTCTGAGAACACATTAAACATATGAAAGAACTGGGCATTAATTAAAGGCTGGTGTGCAGGAGATATTAAAGATCTCATCCAATGATAACCTGTTTTATATCTTAACCTTTATTATAATATTGAAGGAAAAATGTTTCTATATAGGAACAAACAAACCCAAAACTTCCCACCCACCAATCTAATAAAAAAACAAAAACCAATAGTCCTGTTGACTTTTTCCTGTTTTGTTTTACCATATTGTTTGAACATGGGGACTTAAAAGATATTTAGTGAATAAATAAGAAAAGGAAAGGGTGGTTAAAAAATATAGTAAGGAAATAAAGCATGAAATGAAGGTTTGGTGGAGATAATCTGTCTTAACATGACCTTAAATATGACTTTCGTACAAATTGAGAAGAAATAGGGGTTTTTTGGTAGATTTCCAGACCTATAATTTAAAACCTCATTACATTAATATTTAACCACTTCACTTCACATCTGGGTTGCTTTTATTTCTCTCTGAATTTGAGCTGTTATGGCTTGAAGTTTGAAATATCATAAATATTGTGGTTTTAGTGCTTTTAGTTTCATAGCTATAAGTATGTTCAGAGTGCTTTTTCATTATGGGATAAGTTTATTGGGAACCTTCTAAATGCTTAATCATAGCTCAGGCAGCTTTAGGGGATTTTGAAGAAAATGAAAATAAATACAGAAAAATCAGGATAAAGGGGACACAATGGACTTAAAAATGTCAGGAACTAAAAACTTAATGAAAGGAACACTTAAGGTTGGATGATTTGGGGCAGATTATAGAATCTTTACCATATGCAAATAATAGATATTTTAGTACACAGAATTGTGAACCGGCACAATTTGACAGCATGGCCCTAGAATTTTGGAATGTCTTGTGCCATCACCTCATTTGATTAATGAGGAAACATGAGAGCCTTTCCAAAGTCACAGAACTATTAGCGGGAAGGCCCTAGATTTTTAGCACTGTGCTTTCCTTTTGTCATAGGTATAATATCCTTTCCTAGTATGAACAGTTGGGTGAGAGACACCTGACTTGAGCATCTCCTAACATTCATCAAATTTATCAAACTTTGTAGGGGCGCTTGGGAGATTACTTCTCATATGCACGCCTAATGTCCTTGCCTGTAAAAATAAACATATTTTTTCCTTGCCTGTAAAAATAAACATATTTTCTTCTAAAAATTCTAAAAAAAATTATAAAAATTAATGGGGAAATGGCTCTAAAAAACACTCTCTCTTTTTTGCACAATCAAGAAATTAATTGAACCAGACAATAGCAAACATTACTTCTGCTTCTAAAAGAGACAGACCCACAATTCCTGAATAGATGAGAACTTTTGTTTTCACTTTTCCTTGCTAACTTGAGTTCATCCTTCGAAACTCAGTACTTGGGAGTCAGTTCTTCTTTTCACTCTTGGTAGGGAGTGGGTACAACTACTCCATGCCCCCATAGTCACCTGTGCCTACTGCTCATATTTTCCTTGCTATGTGTATCAGTCTTCCTCCATTTAAATTTTTTTGGTGTTGGATGATATTTAATTTAACTTTGTAACCCAAATGCCTTGCACAGTATTTGGAACTGACTGGGATCAAAACAAATATTTGTCAAGTCAAAGAAAAAAAAAAACTAAGATGTTTTCAGCATCTGAGTTTGTTGGTGACAATGGGCTAGCACTTAGACATGATGATCAGTGTATGTGAGGTTCTAGATTATTAAGGTAAATTTTAAGTGTAGAACTATCTCCCCTACCCTAGAATTAGATTTGAACTAGAATTGCCATTTGACCACCTGTCAAAGAAAAATTTCTGTTTCAAGTCAATTGTTTATATCTGGCGGTAAATGGAGAATAAGAAAGAGAAGGGGATACATGATCAAAGATAATAGAAGGGGAAAGGAAGGTGAGTTCAGGGTAACACTATCTATATGAACTGAATTTGTAATCATCATTGCAATTAATATCATGATAATTATTTGACATCAAATTGTCACTAACATTTTCATGGGTATAGTGAAGGCATTTATTCATGAATAGTGCCTATTTTCCTCAGTTTTCTAATAAGCAAGGAAATAAATACATGCTTTATTTGACTTAATTGAATTTCCAGTTATATGTTAGAGTTATATTTAAAATATAACCAGAAATTAATGCCAAGTAGAGAGAGCAGTTGAAGGAATTAAAAGTAAAAATTATGACATTTTAAAAATACTGTTTTCTAGGGCTCAAATAAAATAAAGGTGATAAAAGCTAATGCATCATTGAAGATTCAATATAAATTGTAAGGACTTGACTCTTCACTGACTATTGAAGTAATTTATTAGAAAATAGATCAGACTGTACCACAGAGAAGGAAATTTTCAAGGCATCAGGTGGTAGTTGGACAGGATGACCTTTATTGTCCCTTCCAACCCAGAGATTCTGTAAATGGATGAAAACCCAATAATGAGGAAGGTGCTAATGACACACCATAGTGCCCTCTATTTTTAAAATGAATATTTTAAATGTCAATATGTTACTTGTTTTCAATGCCTGTAACTTATCATAAAAAAATTCATGTTACCATTTCTCATTCAAGCTTCTAATGATAGACTGTGACCTTTTTCTGGGGGAAAAAAAGGCAAGTCTGTCTGAATTCTTGTTACAAAGAAGTAATGCAAATGAAAGAGGTTCCAATTCCCCAAAGGCTGCTAAATGACACCCTCCAAGTATAACCTGCTGGTCTCCAGAGGGTAATTAAATTGCAGATCAGGAATATATCTGTGATTTATTTTAGGAGACCAGGCTGGAGAAAATAAAATACACCTGACCTTTAAGTTTTTAGGTTTGTAGGGGAATTATTAGTGAAGTTAGTTGTGACTCTAGATTTTCAGTATTTGGTAAGAAATTTCTATCAGGCTGCAGTGCTGTTTGCTCTAATGGAATCTTAATGGTAAATTATAAACATAGAATAAGAAACTATACTGAAATTGCCCCAATAGTTTGCTGCACTAAGTGGAGATATTATGACCCATTTATGAAGAACTGTCCTTAATATTTGTAGTTGTCTGTGCACATTGGCAAATAGCAATATGAAACTGATCAGAATAGAGGAAGTCCCTCCAAACTTGGCAAATGGGCAGAGGAGAGCAATCCTTAGGTGAACTAGTTTCTACTATCTGTTTTTGGTCAACTTTACTAAACTTTACTAAAATGTTTATATTGCATACATTGGTTGATCTTTTAAAAGAGTTTAAAATGTTTAATTTTATGAACTTGACATTTTGCCATTTTATTCTCCTTCTTAGATGAGAGTATTTGGTTAGACGCCACCTTTAGCTCATTGAATATGAAACCTTTATTGGTTTTTTTCTTAGGTGTGTGGGAATCTATAATGTAAATTTGGAAGCAAATTTTTATTTTACTAAATCCATTGAAGTTTTTCTTTGTAGGTTGCCTAGGGGATATGAGGAGAGAGATTAAGAAAACAGATGTTTGCAATTTAAGGACACATCTTACAGATGGCAGCTTGCAGAACTTCCTAAGTGTGGATGACTTCTTTGCATGTTACAGGATACCAAATCAAATATTGGCTTTAGGAAAGAGAATTTTGATTTCAGTAAATTCAAGTGTTTGAATCCATTTAGTGTGGGATAGATTAAAAATCTGAACATTCTCCATCTTGAGTTTAAGAACAGCAGAATTCTGCACATTAAATTCCTTTCATGGGAAACTGAGTCCATGAGATAACTGTGTGTAGAATGTGAAAAAGAGGAGAAAATTAGGAAAAAATATCAGTCTTTTTTTTTTTTTTGTAAATAGATAACAGGAATAAATAATAATTAAAATTTAATATTTAATTACAGTCAGCCCCAACGCTAGCCCAGCTTAATAGACTTGCACATTTCTAACCTGATGTGAGCATCAGGAGGAAAGGGTATATTATGGAAGATGGTAGCTCTGGGGTACTCCTCATTGAACACCCAAGTGTTCCTAAGGGGGAAAATTGAAATTGTAAGAATTGTGATAGAAATGCAAAAAAAAAAAAAAAAAAGCAAAAAAGCAAAATAAACTATGTAAATTGTGAAACATACTCCATGGCTCAGTTTACTCTGCGATAAAGTAACAGTTATAGATTTTCCATCTAGCTAATAGAGGGATCTACCTCATCATGTTAAACGATCTCTGTCTTCTCTTTCCCTTGCAATTATGTTTTTTTTTTCTTGCTTACATCTATGTTCTATGTGAGAATGTCCAAATTAAGCTACTGTTGTTACTGATGTTGCTTTAGCTCCCACCAACACTTCTGATGTGATAAGTCTGGACTAAAGAAAGCCTTTACAAAAATTTAAGTTCTTTGACTCTCTAAAAAATCCTATAAATTCAGTAGTTTCATTAACTTCCTTATATGAATGAGAAAAGAGGCTTAGAATGGTTTGAGGCAGACAGCTCAGCTGCTTAACCTATGTCTTAATTACTGTTACATAGTTCCTCTAATTTTAATGACATTTGTCTGTAGAAGATTTAGAGGTTTAAAGGCCCTTGCCTCAACTTCACTGTCAAGACTCAGTCTGGACCTCTGCTCCTAGGATGCTGTTTCCTGGCTTGTTTCATACCATACACGACATCTTACACTTGATTTCTGAGCCTGGCTGTCATGAGAAGACTCTGTGCTCTCCTCTTCCCAGGTTGAACCCATAATGTATGTAGTCTACTAATTATTAATTAAACAACTATTTCCATGCCTGCTATTGGATGCTAATTTTGGAGACCCCCCAAAATGGGTAACACCCAGCCCCTGTGATTAAAAAGGGGAAGATGAGGGGAGAGGAATATAACTTAACAATAAAGTTATTGTTATTGTTCATTATCTTCTTATTGAAGAGGAGTTTGTTGGTATGACATCTAGACTGCCTTATTTTTTTTTTTAAAGATTTTATTTATTTATTTGACAGAGAGAAATTACAAGTACACTGAGAGGCAGGCAGAGAGAGAGAGAAGGAAGCAGGCTCCCTGCTGAGCAGAGAGCCCGATGCGGGACTCGATCCTAGGACCCTGAGATCATGACCTGAGCCGAAGGCAGCGGCTTAACCCACTGAGCCACCCAGGCGCCCCTGCCTTATTTTTTTCTGGCAGATGTTCTGCTTTAAGCTGCTTATGCCTTCCTAGCTTGACTTTTTTTTTTTTTTTTCTTCACTTATAGCTCTAGGATTGCATTGAGATTCATTTACTAGTTTTTTTCCCCACCTGTGTTTAGAACCAACTGATATGGACATAGAAATCCAATACGTGTAGTTAAATGTTTTATAATATCTATAAAGTTATCTGGAGATTGTATCTGAGGTCAGCCAAGTGAGTTTTTGAATACACCCTCAATGCAATGGGCAGCTCTAGGAAACCACAGACCAAAGGGCCAGGCCAGGCTCCTGCTACTGCACAGTAGGGAGAAGACTGTGCATATTTTCTCATCTAATACACAGATCATGAAGGATGCAGGAGAAGAGCTGGGCATGGCTGGTTTATTCTAACACCCACAATTAGAGGGAAGGGTGAGGGGTGGTAGAGAGAGCCCAGAATAATCATCTAGTGGAGGTCTCACTGTATAGACACATGAAGAGCAAGAAACAAAGGTTCCTCCAACACATGAGTCTGAATTGAAAAATGTGGTTAAAAGATCTCAATCAAATGAAAAGCCATATACAGAAATAAGCAATTCTTATGTAGGGAATTTTCTTTTTTTCCCCAGATTTATTGAGGTATAGTTGACAAAATTATAAGATATTTAAAGTAGACAGTGGGATGATTTGATTTATGATACATTATGAAAGCATTTCTTTCACTGAATTAGTACATCCATCACTTTATATATTAACCTTTTTTTTTTTTTTTGGTGAAAACATTTGGGTTTTACTCTCTTACCAAATGTCAGTTGTACAATATAGTGTTACTAATTACAATCACCATGTTATATATTAAGTTCCCAGACTTTAGTCATCTTATAACTGAAAGAATATACTCTTTACCAACCTCTCCCTGTCCCTGGCAACCACTTTTCTTTGTTTCTATGAGTTCACCTTTTTTTGTTTATTTGCTTTAGAGTCTACATATAAGTGGTACCGTGTGGTATTTGTCTTCGTCTGGCTTATTTCACTTAGCATAATGCCTTCCAGTTTCATCCACGTTGTCACAAATGACAGGATTTCTTTCTTTTTAAAGGCTGAATGATATTCCATTATGTCTATGTATATATACCACACTCCCATATTCACTGCAGCATTATTCATAATAACCAAAGTAAGGAAACAAACTCTTCATTTGTTAATGGATACTTAGGTTGTTTTCATACCTTGGTTATTGTGAATAATGCTGCAGGGAACATGGGAGTGCCGATATCTCTTGAGATAATGATTTTGTTTCCTTTGAGTATATAACCAGAAGTAGGATTGCTTGATCATACGGTAGTGGTAGTTCACTTTTCAATTTCTGAGGAAACTCCATATTATTTTCCATAGTGGCTATACCAGTTTACATTACAGGCAGGTTAGTTTTATAATGCATGTCCCAGTGTTGTAGAATGCATCAGAGATAGAGTCCCAGAAGAGGTGACACTAGTTGACTTTTGAGGAAGGAAGAGGAATTTGCTGGGTCCAGACAGCTATTTACTGCCAATCCTGCATTGATAAATTCACCACTAGGTGGACTCTACTACCACAGCCTTTTCGATTCCAAGCCAGGTCTGAGAGTAGGGTGATAGCTTTACTTCATCCCTTGAGTGTGTTCATAGAATGTTATCCTGTTCTTGGAGGAGTTTATCCATCATGGGGCCTGTCAGATAGTTTGGTGTGCTTAGCATTTCAAATTTATATGAACTGAAAGCATTGAGAGGTTTGGAGGATAAATTCACATTTCTTAGTTTTGTTTGGCATTTTGAAATCCTTTGCCAGAGCAGCTAAAAGTTACATTTACCACTTGGATTCATTATGCTGACTTTTTCGTAAGGAATTATTCTTTTTGATAGTAGTGTGCAATAGTTTTTAAAATGTTTTCCTATACATTAGTTCATTTATCTTGACAGTAAATCAATAAGACAAGGCAATAGTTCTTTTCTCCATTTTACAGAAGTGGATGGTGACATTAGAGAAGTTAAGGTGTATCTCTTAGACCAGTGCTGTCCCAAAGAAATCTAATGCAAACGAGATATTTAGTTTTAAGTATTTTGAGTGCCACATTAAAAAAGTAAAAATAAGTAGGTGAAATTAATTTTAGTAATATATTTTATTTAACCCAATGTGTCTAAATATCATTTCTGCATGTAATTAAGAATTGTTAATGAGATACTTTATAATGTATTTTTCTTTTTCAGTCTTTGAAATCCAGTATATAATTTATACTTAAAGCAGGTTTTAATTCAGACTAGCCACATTTCAGGTGCTTACTAGCTGTAAGTGGCTACTGGCTACCATATTAGACACTACAGACTTCAATAAAAATTGTACTGCTGGTGTGCCTGGGTGGCTCAGTGGGTTAAGCCTCTGCTTTCGGCTCAGGTCACGATCTCAGGATCCTGGGATTGAGCCCCGCATCGGGCTTTCTGCTGAGCAGGAAGCCTGTTGCCTCCCACATCCCCTGCTTTCCTTTCTGACTACTTGTGATCTCTCTCTGTCAAATAAATAAATAAAATCTTAAAAAAACCCCGAAAAAACAAAAACCTGTACTGCTGCCTTTTCTACTATACATTAAATTGACCTACTATTAGTCTGACTAATGGAGTAGGGTTGTATTTTCAAGAGTTGTGATAAATCTAAATAACTTCATATACAAACTTTTTGTTGTTTTCCCGGAGAACATTATTTACCTTTGTATCACTTGATTATTTCCACAGATGTCTGTGCGCCCTGGAGCAGTATTCCCTAATAGAGGAATTGACAGAAACACACAGATAATGAACAGAGCTCTAATCAACACTCCTTGAGCAGCCAGTTAGTAGTGAGTAAGTTCACCTTTGTATGTTAGGAATGAGAGAGCCTACCCAATAATCTCAAATTTGTGTGAAAATGCTTATATAAATGGATTTGCATAAAGAAAACTTTCTAAATAAAATTAAGAATTTACATCTAATCTTCCTCTGGCATCATTCTTTGTTTGGCCCTACTATTTTCAGTCTGTGTAGGCCAAAATTTCATTTCTATTGATTGTTTAGTGTGGGTGGAATAGGTTGGCAGACATTTTTATTGACTAAATGAAAGATAAGCCTTCATGAGATTCATCATCTGTTTTCCTGAAATAGCAACTCTACATTTTCCAGGTAGCTAAACGGAAAAATCTCAGCCATTCTAGACAGCTGCTTCGGAATTTTATTTTCTGTAGAGGTTTAAAGATCTGTAAATCTGAGATTTTCAGACATGTAAGCATACATGTATGTTTGATTCTAGGGGGTTCTATTCCTTCCCTTCAGAAAACCAAAATCAAAATAAAACAAACCCCAAATACTTTTGTTGGAAAAAACTTCCAGAGAGAGAACATTTGAAAGCTCCAGATAAAATAAGAGCCCATTGTTATCCAGTCCTTCAGGACTAATGACTGAACTTTACTTTCTCTTAGTGTTTACTCTACAAAGCTGGCCTTTTGTGCCGTTGCCAACCATCTGTAGTCACTTGCTCAAACTAATGCATTTCATGCAATCTCTAATTCCCCTAATTAGAGGTAACATTTTCTTCTCCTGGTTCCCATAATACTTTGCTTATATATTTTTTTATTAATAATTTTATGAACATATAATGTATTATTTGCCCCAGTGGTCTAGGTCTGTGAGTCGTCAGGCTTACACATTTCATAGCACTCACCACAGCACATACCCTCCCTAATGTCCATAACCCAGCCAGCCAATCCCTACCCCACACTTCCAAACAACACTGTTTGTTTTGTGACATTAAGAGTCTCTTATGGTTTGTCTCCTTCCTGATCCCATCTTGTTTCATTTTTTCCTTCCCTAACTCCCAAGATCTCCTACACTGCCTCTCAAATTCCTTATATCAGGGAGATAATATGATAATGTCTTTCTCTGATTGACTTATTTCGCTCAGCATAATACCCTCTAGTTCCACCAATGTCATTGCAAATGGCAAGATTTCATTTTTTGATGGCTGCATAGTATTCCATTGTATATGTATGTATGTATATATATATTTATACATATATATGTGTGTGTGTGTGTATACACACACACACACACACACACACACACACACACACACACCACCTCTTCTTTATCCATTCATCTGTGGATAGACATCTAAGTTCTTTCTATAGTTTGGCTATTGTGAATATTGCTACTATAAACATTTGGGTGCATGTGCCCCTACCCACTAGAGTGATTGCTGGGTCATAGGGTAGCTCTATTTTCAACTTTTTGAGGAAACTCCATGCTGTTTTTCAGAGTGGCTACACCAGCTTGCATTTCCACCAACAGTGTAGGAGGGTTACCCTTTCTCTGTATCCTAGCCAACATCTGTCATTTCCCAGCTTGTTAATTTTAGCCACTCTGACTGGTGTGAGGTGGTATCCCGTTGTGGTTTTGATTTGTATTTCCCTGATGCCAAGTGATGTGGAGCACTTTTTCATGTGTCTGTTGGCCACCTGGATGTCTTCTTTGCAGAAATGTCTGTTCATGTCCTCTGCCCATTTCTTTATTGACTTATTTGTCCGTTTGGTGTTGAGTTTGATAAGTTCTTTATAGCTTTTGGATACTAGCCCTTTATCTGATATGTCATTTGAGAATATCTTCTACATTCTGCTAGTTGTCTTTTGGTTTTCTTGACTGTTTCCATTGCTGTGCAAAAGCTTTTGATCTTGATGAAGTCCCAGTAGTTCATTTCCGTCCTCACTTCCCTTGCCTTTGGTGATGTTTCTAGGAAGAAGTTGCTGTGGCTGAGGTCGAAGAAGTTGCTGCCCGTGTTCTTCTCAAGGATTTTGATGGATTTCTGTCACACATTGAGGTCTTTCATCCATTTTGAGTCTATTTTTGTGTGTGGTGTAAGGAAATGGCCCAGTTTCATTTTTCTGCATGTGGCTGTCCAATTTTCCCAACACCATTTGTTGAAGAGACTCTGTTTTTTCCATTGGACATTCTTTCCTGCTTTGTCGAAGATTAGTTGACCATAGAGTTGAGGGTCCATTTCTGGGCTCTCTATTCTGTTCCATTGATCTATGTGTCTCTTTTTGTGCCAGTATCATACTGTCTTGAAGATTAGAGCTTTGTAATAGAGCTTGAAGTCTGGAAATGTTATGCTACCAAATTTGGCTTCCTTTTTCAACATTCCTCTGGCTATTTGGTGTCTTTTCTGGTTCCATATAAATTTTAGGATTATTTGTTCCATTTCTTTGAAAAAAAAAAAAAAAGGATGGTATTTTGTTAGGGATTGCATTAAATGTGTAGATAGCTTTAGGTAGCATAGACATTTTCACAATACTTGTTCTTCCAATCCATTAGCATGGAACATTTTTCCATTTCTTTGTGTCTTCCTCAATTTCTTTCATGAGTACTATATAGTTGTTTGAGTACAGATTCTTTGCTCTTTGGTTAGGTTTATTCTTAGGTATCTTGTGGTTTTGGGTGCAATTGTAAATGGGATTGGCTTCTTAATTTCTCTTTCTTCTGTCTTGCTGTTGGTATATAGAAATGCAACTGATTTCTGTGCATTGATTCTATATCCTGACACTTTACTGAATTCTTCTATGAGTTCTAGGAGTTTTGAAGTGGAGTCTTTTGGGTTGTCCACATAAAGTGTCATATCATCTACAAAGAGCAAGAGTTTGACTTCTTCTTTGTGGATTTGGATGCCTTTATTTCTTTTTGTTGTCTGACTGCTGAGACTAGGACTTCTAGTGCTATGTTGAATACCTGTGGTGATAGTGGACATCCCTGCCATGTTCCTAACCTTAGGGGAAAAGCTCTCAGTTTTTCCCCATTGAGAATGATATTCGCTGTGGGTTTTTCATAGATGGCTTTGATGATATTAGGGCATATGCCCTGTATCCCTACACTTTGAAGAGTTTTGGTCAAGAAAGGATGCTGTACTTTGTCAAATGCTTTTTCAGCATCTACTGGGAGTATCATATGGTTCTTATTCTTTATTTTATTATGTATCACATTGATCGGTTTGTGGATGTTGAACCAACCTTGTAGCCCAGGAATAAATTCCATGTGGTCGTGGTAATAGCCTTTTAATGTACTGTTGGATCCTATTGGCTAGTATTTTGGTGAGAATTTTCACATCTGTGTTTATCAAGTATATTGGTCTGTAATTCCCCTTTCTAATGGGGTCTTTGTCTAGTTTTGGGATCAAGGTCATGCTGGCCTCATAAAATGAGTTTGGAAGTTTTCCTTCTATTTCTATTTTTTGGAACAGTTTCAGGAGAATAGGAATTAATTCTTCTTTAAATGCTTGGTAGAATTCCCACGGGAAGCCGTCTATCCCTGGGCTCCTTTCTTGGGAGATTTTTGATGACTGCTTCAGTCTCCTTACTGGTTATGGGTCTGTTCAAGTTTTCTATTTCTTCCTGGTTCAGTTTTGGTAGTTTATACATCATCCCTCCCTTCCAGATTGTCAATTTTGCTGGCGTATAGTTGCTCATAATATGTTCTTATAATTGTTTGTATATCTTTGGTGTTGGTTGTGATCTCTCCTCTTTCATTCATGATTTTATTAATTTAGGTCCTCTCTCTTTTCTTTTTGGTAAGTCTGGCCAGGGGTTTATCAATCTTATTAATTCTTTCAAAGAAACAGCTCTTAGTTTTGTTGATTTGTTCTATTTTTTTGTTTGTTTGTTTCTATTTCACTGGCTTCTGCTCTGATCTTTATTATTTCTCTTCTCCTGCTGGGCTTAGGCTTTCTCTGTTGTTCTTTCTCCAGTTCCTTTAGGTGTAGGGTTAGGTTGTGTATTTGAGACCTTTATTATTTATTGAGAAAGGCTTGTATTGCTATATATTTTCCTCTTAGGACTGCCTTTGCTGTGTCCCACAGATTTTGAACTTGTGTTCTCATTATCATTTGTTTCCATGAATTCTGTCAATTCTTCTTTAATTTCCTGGTTGACCCATTCATTCTTTAGAAGGATGCTCTTTAGTCTCCATGTATTTGGGTTCTCTCCACGTTCCCTTTTGTGACCGAGTTCTAGCTTCAGAGCATTGTGGTCTGAAAATATGCAGGGAATGATCCCAATCTTTTGATACTGGTTGAGACCTGATTTATGACCTAGGATCTATTCTGGAGAATGTCCCATGTGCCCTTGAGAAGAATGTATATTCTGTTGCTTTGGGATGGAATGTTCTGAATATATCTGAGATGTCCATCTGGTCCAGTGTGTCATTTAAGGCCTTTATTTCCTTATTGATCTTTTGCTTGGATGATCTCTCCATTTCAGTGAGGGGAGTGTTAAAGTCCCTACTATTATTGTATTATTGTCGATGTGTTTCTTTGATTTTGTTATTAATTGTTTATATAGTTGGCTTCTCCCATGTTAGGGGCATAGATACTTAAAATTGTTAGCTCTTCTTGTTGGACAGAACCTCTGAGTATGATAGTGTCCTTCCTCATATCTTGTTATAGTTTTTGGCTTAAAATCTAATTGATCTGATATAAGGATTGCCACCTCATTTTCTTTTGATGTCCATTAGCATGGCAAATTGCTTTCCACCACCTCACTTTAAGTCTGCAGGTGTCTTCATGTCTAAAATGAGTTTCTTGCAAATAGTGTATTGATGGGTTTTGTTTTTTTAATCCATTCTGGTATCCTTGTCTTTGGATTGGGGCATTTAGCCCATTTACATTCAGGGTAACTATTGAAAGATACGAATTTAGTGCTATTATATTGCCTGTAAGGTAACTGTTTCTGTATATTGTCTCTGTTTCCTTCTGGTCTACTACTTTTAGCGTCTCTCTTTTCTTAGAGGACCCCTTTCAATATTTCCTGTAGGGCTGGTTTTGTGTTTGTAAATTCTTTTAGTTTTTGTTTGTCTTGGAAGCTTTTTATCTCTCCTTCTATTTTCAATGATTATCTAGGTGGATAGAGTATTCTTGGCTGCATGTTTTTCTCATTTAGTGCTCTGAATATATCATGCCAGTTCTTTGTGGCTTACCAGGTCTCTGTGGATAAGTCTGTTGTTAATCTAATATTTCTACTACTGTATGTTAGAGATTTCTTGTCCCAAGCTGCTTGCAGTATTTTCTCTTTGTCACTAAGACTTGTAACTTTTATTATTAGATGATGGTGTGTTGACCTATTTTTGTTGATTTTGAGGGGGATTCTCTGCACCTCCTGGATTTTGATGCTTGTTCAGTTTCTCATATTAGGGAAATTCTCTAGTATAATTTGTTCCAATATACCTTTTCTTCTTCATCTGGAATCCCAATTATTCTAATATTGTGTTGTCTTATGGTATCACTTATCTCACAAATTCTCTGCTCACGGTCCAGTAGTAGTTTGTCTCTATTTTGCTCAGCATCTTTATTCTCTGTCATTTGGTCTTCCATATCACTAATTCTCTCTTCTGACTCATTTTTCCTAACAGTAAGAGCCTCCATTTTTTATTGTACCTCATTAATAGCTTTTTTTTGATATCATCTTGGTTAGATTTTAGCTCTTCATTTCTCCAGAAAGGGATTTTATTTATCTAGAAAGGGATTCTCTAATATCTGAGCCTTTTTTGAACCCAGCTATCACCTTGAGAATCATCATTCTGTCCTCTAGATTTGACATATTACCAATGACTGTATTTATTAGGTCCCTAAGCTATCAATACTGACCCTTTTCCTTTTTTTTGTGGTGAGTTATTCTGCCTTGTCATTTTATCCAGATAAGGATATATTAATGAGTGAATAAAATACTAAAAGGGTGTCAAAGACACCAGAAAAATATATGTTAACCAAATTGGAAGAGAGTCAAAGCCAGGAGAGAAGAAAGGGGAAAAAAAAATAAAAATTAAAAAATAAAAAATAAATGAAAAAAATATATATAATAGCCTTATGAATAGAACAGAGCCACCCACTTGATTTTGGGTGTATTTTGGTCTCTTAGAAGAATCTACCTCCCAAAATTTTAAAGAAAGAAAAACTTATATATATATATTATATATACACCAAAATAAGGGTAAATATGATGAAGGGATGGAATAAACTGTAAAGATGAAAATTACAAAAAAGATTCTAAAAAAGGAATTGATAAGATAAGATAAGTTGATTGGGGAAAAAAAAAAAAAAAAAAGGAGAGACCATGCATAGGCTGGAGACTAGAACAAAGCCCTGTGCTAGATTTAGGGTATATTTTGATCTATTAGAAGAAATTGTTACCCAAATTTTTTTAGAGAAAAAACCTGTATGTATACACAAATAAGGTTAAATACAATGAAGGGATAAAATATGACTATAACAATGAAGGTTTAAAAAGATTTTTTTTTTTTTTTTAAAGAAAGGTACTGTTAAGATAAACTAGTTAAAAAACCTTAAAAGAGGAAAGAGGAAAAGTTAAAAAGAAGAGAATAAGAAAAAAAATTAAAAATATTTTACTTTGCAAAACTAAAGGATCATGGGGATAAAGCCCCATGAATTCTATGCATTGCTTTCCCTTATCTCTGGAGGTCTGCTCTTCTCTTTGATCAGAGAGCTTGGTCTTGGCTGGATGTTCTTGCTGATATTCTGGGGGAGGGGCCTGTTGCATTGATTCTAAATGTCTTTGCCTGAGGTGGAATTGCACCACTCTTGCCAGGTGCCAGGTTAAGTAATCTGCTCGTATTTGCTCTTAGGAGCTTTTGTTCCCTGAATGCTTTCCATAGAGCTCCGCAGGAAGAGAATGAAGATGGCAGCCTCCAAATCTCTGGCTTGGAGGAGCAGAGAGCTCAGGGCCCCACTTCTCAGTGTACTCTCAGAGAAAAGCAGTCAGTCCCTCCCATCTCTCTGGTCCCTTGCCGTGCTCTGTGCTCACCTGGCCTGTGACTGAGCATTTCTATCTCTGGCACACAGCCCCATTTGGAGTCTCCAAACTCAGCAGATTCTTGCCATGCTGCTCCTTCCGGAGGAGAAAGGTGAGTCTCTCTGGATCTAGCATTTGTGGGGTTCCTGCTCGAAGACCAGTGGTCTGACTGTGCCTTTGGTCACAGTTTAAGGGAACTCCAATCTGAAAGCTCATTCTTTAGCTCTGTCTCTGTAGCCATTCCTCCACTCTGATACTGGGAGCTCTGCCACACTCAAACACCCCTGATCTTTCTGTGACCCCCCAGGGACCTGAGACCACTCTGTGCCCTCAAGGCTCCACCCCCACTTAGCCTCTGGAGAGATGTGCCTCAATGTAGCACACTTCTAAAAGTTCTGATCTTGTGCTCTGCTGCTCCACCACTTGCTGTGAGCTGGCCTCTCCCCCTTGGTCTGTCTTCCCGGCACTTCGGATTCACTCCCCTGCACGTCCTACCTTTCAGAAAGTGGTTGATTTTCTGTTCCTAGAATTGCTGCTTTTCTTTTCTTCTATCTCCTGTTGAGTTTGTTGGTGTTTAGAATGGTTTAATCACTATCTAGTTGAACTCCTGGGACCTGATGTCATTTCACTCTGCTACTACTCTGCTATCTTGCTTCTCTCCCTACTTTGTTTCTATTTCTGCTATAAAAAATAATTACCTTGTTTTCTGTTATATTAGGTTGATCTAAATGTGAATGCTGTTTTTGTAGATAAAAAAAAAAGTTCACTTTCTTCTGCTTCAACCTACTGTGATTAACTTACAGAATTCTCACACACACACACACACACACACACACACACACACACACTCATATACATCTGTGGGGCAGAGTCTGTCTCAGGTTAATTTCTGAATATCCCATAGCATCTTGGCCATAGTAGCCCTTCAATAAAGGTTTGTTGAATTGAACTGAATGTAATAAGGATGGAATGGATGTTGGGGAAATAGAATCATATAAATCATCATCTTCTCCATAAAACTCATAGGTAGCATGTGCCTTAAAGGTTTTAAATTTCTAAGAAACTGAGACCCTTCAACCCGATGCTCTGATATGTTGATTTAAGTAGATGATATCAAAAGAATTGGAAGTAAACAAATTCCAGAATTTAGAAAATGTTAGTTATAAGCAGGGAAACTATTGTATTGCTTATAAATGGGTTGTAAGTCATGTGCTATTTTTCTTTAAATTTTGGGGGGAAGGATGAAATCTTTAGCAAATGGAGAATAAGACAAACTTTTCCTCATGCCAAAAACAATTGGTCTGAATAATTTGGCAGACTAAACTGACAATGGACAATTACTTATTTGTTTATGTATGATAAAGATACATAGAGAAACCATGTGTTATTTTAATATTCTAGTTTTATATTGAGATTTAGTGAAATCATGATTCAAAAAGCCAGGCAGTTTCAAAATCTGTAAATTACTCTTTAAATTTGCTAATTTTCCTGTGTACACCTGTTCCGCAGGTGTGTCCGGATTGTGACAGTGGTATTTCTTTACATATCTGTGCCAAAGACAATTTCATTAGGCATTCAGAAGGAAGAAGCATCTGTGGATTTGATGTATCTGACATGAATTTTTTATATGAAGAAATCTAGTCAGTTTGAAATTCAAGGTCTCTGAATTCTCAATTAGACCTTGGTCTCAAACTGTGGCTAAACAGAATATGAGTCAAATTGTGTAAAAGAAAGTTCATACTTTGTCTTGGGCAGTTATATGTCACTTCATGTGGCAATGGAAAGAATATTGCAGTAAATGTCAAACATGGGTTCTGGATATGTTGCCGAAATTTTCCTTTAGAAATGAAGAAATATTTCACAGCTGCTGGAGGTGGTACCAACAGATGCCCCTCAGTTCTTAGCCTTTTTCTGGAAGTGTCTTGACAGAGATCTACATTGTCCAAGGTCATATCCCTTCCTGGAGAAGCTTTCATCCTATGAATGTCATTGAGGAGGTATAGAATTCTGTACTTCTCATTCCAATACTTCTCTATACAGAAGTATACAGTTCTATACTTCTCATTCTCAGAAGGATCATTTAAGCTTCAGAGTCGCTGGGGTTGAGGTGGGGTTTGGATTTGCTGAAGCCAGGTTCTGCCTTTGCCCAGCCCTGTTTCATTCCCTCCTCTTCCTTTATGCAAGGATTGATCTCAAGAATTTTTCCAGTAGATTTCTTGTATGCTCATATCTGTCTGAGTCTATTATGTGGAGCCCAATTTATGACAATATCAAATTAGGAGAGAAGAAAAATGTTCTGAACTGATAGAGAGTTAAATAAGACTTAATGGTAAAGAAAATTATCAATTTACCAATTCATTCCATAGTATTGATAAGAGACCCAGATGCCACGAGTCACTTGTCCATGGTTGCTGCTACTACAGCAGGGACTTGACTTCACAGGGTCTTACTGTTTTGGTGCAGAGTTGATAAGAGGTTCTTCCTGCCCTTTGTGTTTCTGTTTAGCTAGTGTGAGTTTACCTATATATATGATCTAGAATTGCTCCAGCAGATCAGCTCAATTGAATGATTTAACAGATCCAGAAAATTCTAAGCAAGCTTAGAACCATAAGAAATAATATGTTGTTATTGTAAGCCAATAAATTTCAAGGTGGTTTATTATGTAGGAGTACCTAGTGGAAATACTGAATATATTATATTATCTCTGGTATCTTTCCCAATTCTTATGCTCTCCAACAAATTATAAATAGTGGGAGAAAGATCTTGAAAAAGCATATGGTATGAGCTACCCTCTGAGATACTGTGGTTCGTTCCTTCGCCATGGGGAAATGTACATTTAAACCATCTCTACTTTGTGACAATCTGACAAGTACATAAATATCTCCCACAAAAGGATCACCTCATCCATCCTCCTGTGCTGATTAATCCTGATCGTCTGGCAGATGGTAAGGATATGGGATGGTATTCTGGCTTCAAGTTGATATGAGAATGAAGATAGCAAAATCTCCCTCAAATTGTCACATTTCTGAAACTTTAACAGATGTTACATGTAGTTTAATCAACATTGATTGATTCCACGCACTGTTTTCTCATCTATTAAGTGAGGTTTCCACAGCCAGTTACTAGGAGAAAAGGAAAAGTTAAGCCCAGCACTGGGTGTGGTGCATAAACAATCTATTCTGGAATACTGAAAATAAAATAATATAAATCAATGTGTCCATTTTAAAATTAATTAGATAGGATCTTATATTTGCCTTACAAAATATACTTGCTTAGTAACTATTGTTTACTCTTTTTAAGAAATTCTTGCTAATCAAAGCTTATTTTCTGTCCTTCCCACTAGGGTTACAAACCAACAGTATAAGTGGGAAGATATAGATCATCCTCGATGTGTTTGATTTATTTTGAATGTTGGCAAATTCACAGATCAGAGCAGCAGTTTGATTCCATATGATTCCATATGGATGCCAATATGGAAAACCATGATAAGGGTAAGCTCGACACATTGTAGTTTGCTTGTATATTGTACCTTCACTTACTTACTTTTGAGCTACAGTGAGAAGATATGTTATTCTTGCTGTTAATTGTTTACTTAAGTTGGGTGATTACTACTTTCTCTAGTGTGGCCATCCCATGTTTTGGAATTTTTTAAAAGCTCTGTTATAAACTGGGTGTTAAAAATACTGCTGTGAGTAGTGCCTGTGTCTAGTTAATCATGGCTGGTGTAGTCAAGGTTCCAAATTTGGCCCATGAAAAGGCCAGTGTCTGCCCTTTCCTGACTTGCAGCTGAGCCATAACCCTGATCTCACCTCACGAGTGGAGCATCTGCCATTTCAAGGGAAACAAGATGGGGCCAAGGATATCTCGGACATATAGTCGTTGCTCCTTCTGGAAAAGCACCTAAACTCAGAGGCCCTGTTTCAAATTTGAAGCATACTCCATGAGATAAACTAAAGCAATATGTTATAGCACATCTTGCAGAGGAAGTGTGAATGGGAAACTGAAATTTCAGATAACAAGAGGCAGCTTGTTCCTTTCCTCACAGGTTAGTGAAGGATAGTTGTGACATTGTCCCATGCATGCCATATTGGCATCAAGACTCTGAGGGGTACTTAATAGAGTGCAGGGGTAGGGATGTTGCCCAGACTGGGAGGGTAGGAGCTCCCTTTTCTTAGGTCATGGTCTGTTCTAGGAGAAAATTCTCAAGTGCCAACCTCCAAGCCTCCCTGGTGCTTGAGCTCCATTCTGCAGCAGTCTGGCATTGTTTGGACATTCTTATGGAGTCAATTCAGGGTCATATAAAACTACATTTCCTGTGATGTACCTATTTTTTTCATAAGATTACTGTCTGCAACCAAAGTGAGAACCCTATCACCAATAACAAAACACTATGGTCCCATTTTTTTCTTCCAAACGCTTTCCAACTGAGCAAGAGTATGACTTGGTTGGCTAACCCATTGCTAGGGTAGAGAGTGAAAAAGTATGGAACTTTGTGTGTATGTGCATGTGTGTTTAGGAATGTGTTTAGGGAATGTGAAAGGACAGTAGCTGTTGTTATTCATTGTAAAACCAGTCAAAGTTTGTACATTTCTAAAAGAAATATCAGATGTTAGATTCTTTACATCACATATCTTTAAAGTCCAGTTTATCTTTGTCTGAAGGGAAAATGTGTTATTTTAACTGCAGTGTTCACACTAAAGGAATAGTAAAGATAGCTTGAAAAGAATAAAATAGCTAATATTTATTGCATGCTTATAATATTCCAGATACTTTACTTATATTAACTAATTTATTCTTGTAACAAACCTATATGATCCTGTTATTGTCTATATTAACAGCTGAAGAAACAGAGGTGTAGAGAAATTAATGGACCAGCTCCATTCTGGCAGACTAAAGATGCCCACAAATTCAAACGCTCTCCCAGTGAGAGGAGTTCCCTCCTTTTGAAACTCATAGGCTCTGTGTCTGCTTTCACTAATATGATATGGCAAGAGTAACACTTTGCCATTGGGTCCAGGCTTTAAGGCTTTGTTTGGCAGCTTCCACCTCCTGTCTCTTGGAACACTTATTCTTGGAGTCCTGAGACACATGGAAAAGTCTGATGACCTTGAGGCTATTATGCTGAAAGGAGGCTGAAGGGAGCCAAGTAGAAGGGCCATGTACAGAAGGACTGATGCTCAGTGAGCTCCCATTTGTCATGGCTGCAGCTCCCAGCTGTTCAGGTCATCACCTGAAGCCACAGACGTCATGTACACAGATGACCATTTTTTGCTCTGCCGTCAGAATTCCTGACTCACAGATTCATGAAATAAATGATTAATTTAAACCACAGAGTGTGGGGCTCATTTGTTACATAACAACAGATACGCAGAACAGTCAGACAGCTATTATGCATACAACCCAAGTGGATTTCACCCAAGTGACCTGGCTCCAGAGTTCATGTGCTTAACAAGTATTCTATAAAATGCATATGTTACCCAGGATGTTGTGCTATTTTAGTCCAAATAGCAACTCTCCCACCTCTGTAACACACTGTATGGACTTTTTCTTTAGCCTGCTTTATTCTCCTTCAAAACGCTACCACCACCTGACATCTTCTGTCCTGTGTTCATGCTTGTTTAGTGTCCATTTCTCTACCCTCCCCCACTCAAATAGATGACCCAGAGGTTTGTCTGAGCTGTTGACTGCTATATCCCTAGCACCTAGAATAGTGCCAGGCATAAAGAAGACACTAAATATTTTGGATTGAATGAATAAATGATAGAAATATTTCATTTTTAAGTGAGTAAAATGGGAAATGCCTTTTGCTTTAGTCGCTTGAGACATTCTGTGTAGCTATTCTGGTTTACTCTTCAGCAGGGAGAAAGGAAAAGGTCAGAAGGAGAGGGTCTTGTGAATAAAATTGGTTGATATATTAACCTCATAAGACAATTACCTGAGTCTCAACCAGGCTAGGAAAAGCAAGAATGGCAAATAGTAAAAAAGCAATTGTGACGAGCTGCATGTTATTGAAGACAGTATTTTTCCTGGCAGTAAATCTGATAGTGAAATCTGCAGTGAGGATGTGCAGCAAAGTGCCATTCTGTAGAAGTAAGCTGCGTCCTGGCGTTGGCTCCAATATGACACCATTCCACTAGGAAGAATTTGTGTAATGATGAGATGGCCTCCAAGAGTTCCATTGGCTGGAATAATTAAACAGGTTAAACTAAATTGAGTATGAAAAATTTTGTGGAAAATAGAAGAAAAATAAGGAAACTAGAACTTTCTAGAAACCCTAGAGCAAAGACTGACCTCTTCTGATTCTAGTGAAGTATTAGGAAAATAAATCTAAATGATAGTCATGTATAACACATGGTAAGTTGAAAGTATGACATAAGTGAGGTCCTATTATTACAGCATAACTCTGAAGGAGATTTTGTAATTGACTTAGGGGAAATGAACTATTCAATATGGAGATGGTGACAAGTTGGGAAATGCCTACAAATAGAACCTTTCAATCAAGGGCTTGCTGTCTGTTTCATGTGTTAGTCACTCTGGCTTCTAGAAGAAAGAGTTAAGCCTGAATGATGTAAAAGATTTAACACTTTAATGAATGATAACAAGATAAAAAGGTGATCTCACTGAGAAGATATCAGCTTCTAAATCAATTGAGGGGACTGAAATTAGACCAAGACAAAATATATTCAGATAGGTGTGCTGCAGTGGGAAGTGGGAAGCTGCTCTCCATAGGGCATGGGTGACTATTAAGCTCCCTCAGGAAATTTAAACAATTCTCTGTGAGCACATAACTCACGTTTCATGGTGTGAATTCTAGAATTGTTTTCAAAAATTGGCACATAAAACCAAAGTTGTAGCAATAGTCTAAAATAAAAGGAAGAGTCACTTCCTCTAAACATAAATATCCAGTTCAACATTTATGAGAAAAGAGAAGATGGGTGACTGAAAATCTAAAGGTTATGTTTTTCACGTAATGAATTTATTTTTTTTTAATTACACACGTTATATCAGATTAAATGGTAATAATGAAGTACAGTTTGCAAAAAGTGCCACATGTTTTACTAATTCTGTGGTCTGGATAAGCACTGATTAAGTGTAAATGTCAGTGAATTGGACCAAGAATTGACAATTGATTTTCTAGAGGGCCACTTTGGCCATATTTGTTTATTTACTGCCATCAAAGTGTCTTAAAAGGCCTGATTCTCTTTCATTTATATCATTTTTAAGATTTAATCACCAAAAGATAAGAGCCAAAGCAAATGTTTTTAAAATGTTATCATTTGAAAATGATAGGGAAATTCTAGCATAATTATCATGCATATGGTTCCATAAATATTTTAAAACATCTGTGATTTGTGTTTTTTTAAAAAATTTACCTGAATATTGGCATCTGATTGAAATGATTTTGCATGTTCTTATATTCTTATTCCTCACTGGATTAGTGGTGTTGCTACTGTCCCAAAAGGAAACAAAAAGCCTATTAAAAAAGAAATTTGTTCCATTTGTATTTGTAGTATGAACAATGATGGCACAGTTCATTCTGGATGTTATTTATTAGTCTATTAAGTATTTGTGGCTGAGTAAGGACAATAAACATTGACTATGTTGCTTTACTTGTTTTAACTCATTTGATTCCTGTATCAATTTACCCCTATTTCACAGATGAGAAAATAGAGGCATGGAGATATTGGGTAACTTTGCTGAAGGTGGGAGCTAGTAAGTGGCAGAGCTGGGATTAGACTATAAGGAATTTGATTTGTAACCCAGTCTGTGCCCATAAGCCCTAGGCTATGATGCTTCTCAAACCCTGCATGTGGTAACTTTGCATTTTGCCTTGTAAATCTTTCAACCGAATTAGTATATCATTGTTGAAATAGTGTCAGTTCATTTATTAAAGAGTAAAGGCCTTTTCTTTCTGTATGCCCTTGATGCGAAGAATAACCAGAATTGGAATTTTATGGATTGTTTCTAAGTGACTTGTAAGAAATAGATTATTTTTGTGTTGATATGATGTCAGTGGTGGTGGCGGGGTTGGGGGGAGGGAGAGTTGGGGAAAGATGGCCTATTTGTAGCAGTTGCTCAGAGAAGCAGTGACTCAAAGTGACATTTTAGAGTGTCACAGAAGAGTTCGTATGTACTCCTGCTACATATAATGAGTGTTAAAGAAAGAAAAATAAATAGGCAGGTTGTGAAGCCTGTGTTGTTTTATGTAGTTGTAAGGAATATGGATAAACTAAAATATTATTGCCATTTTGCAGATGGAGAAATTGAGGAGTAGAATGTGCTTTAAGATGTTAAAAGAAATTAGAAGATGAACCAGTTAGAGAAACAAACATTTAGAATTATATAAAATTAGAATTTGAGAGATTAGATTACAGTACCCACCCATCTCATGTTATAAGATGGGAAAATGAGGCTTGGTGGTTTTCTAGGTTTTCTTTTTCTTTTTTCTTTTAAATTTTTAATTTTTTTATTTTTTATAAACATATAATATATTTTTATTCCCAGGGGTACAGGTCTGTGAATCGCCAGGTTTACATACTTCATAGCACTCACCAAAGCACATACCCTCCCCAATGTCCATAACCCCACCCCCCTTCTCCAAACTTCCTCCCCCCAGCAACCCTCAGTTTGTTTTGTGAGATTAAGAGTCACTTATGGTTTGTCTCCCTCCCAATCCCATCTTGTTTCATTTATTCTTCTTCTACCCCCTTAATCCCCCATGTTGCATCACCACTTCCTCATATCAGGGAGATCATATGATAGTTGTCTTTCTCTGCTTGACTTATTTCGCTAAGCATGATACGCTCTAGTTCCATCCACTTTGTCGCAAATGACAAGATTTCATTTCTTTTGATGGCTGCATAATATTCCATTGTGTATATATACCACATCTTCTTGATCCATTCATCGGTTGATAACATATATGTTCTTTCCATAGTTTGGCTATTGTGGACATTGCTGCTATAAACATTCGGGTGCACGTGCCCCTTCGGAGTAGAACGTGCTCTCACGTTAGTAGTGCAATTGCTGGGTCATAGGGCAGTTCTATTTTCAACATTTTGAGGAACCTCCATGCTGTTTTCCAGAGCGGTTTGCACCAGCTTGCATTCCCACCAACAGTGTAGGAGGGTTCCCCTTTCTCCGCATCCTCGCCAGCATCTGTCATTTCCTGACTTGTTAATTTTAGCCATTCTAACTGGTGTGAGGCGATATCTCATTGTGGTTTTGATTTGTATTTCCCTGATGCCGAGTGATATGGAGCACTTTTTCATGTGTCTGTTGGCCATCTGGATGTCTTTGCAGAAATGTCTGTTCATGTCCTCTGCCCATTTCTTGATTGGATTATTTGTTCTTTGGGTGTTGAGTTTGCTAAGTTCTTTATAGATTTTGGACACTAGTCCTTTATCTGATATGTCGTTTGCAAATATCTTCTCCCATTCTGTCAGTTGTCTTTTGGTTTTGATAACTGTTTCTTTTGCTGTGCAAAAGCTTTTGATCTTGATAAAATCCCAATAGTTCATTTTTGTCCTTTCTTCCCTTGCCTTTAGCGATGTTCCTAGATAGATGTTGCTGTGGCTGAGGTCAAAGAGTTTGCTGCCTGTGTTCTCCTCATGGATTTTGATGGATTCCTTTCTCACATTGAGGTCCTTCATCCATTTTGAGTCTATTTTTGTGTGTGGTGTAAGAAATGGTCCAATTTCATTTTTCTGCATGTGGCTGTCCAATTTTCCCAGCACCATTTATTGAAGAGGCTGTCTTTTTTCCATTGGACATTCTTTCCTGCTTTGTCAAAGATTAGTTGACCATAGAGTTGAGGGTCTATTTCTGGGCTCTCTATTCTGTTTCATTGATCTATGTGTCTGTTTTTGTGCCAGTACCATGCTGTCTTGATGATGACAGCTTTGTAATAGAGTTTGAAGTTCGGAATTGTGATGCCACCAACTTTGGCTTTCTTTTTCAATAGTCCTTTGGCTATTCGAGGTCTTTTCTGGTTCCATATAAATTTTAAAATGATTTGTTCTATTTCTTTGAAAAAGATGGATGGTACTTTGATAGGAATTGCATTAAATGTGTAGATTGCTTTAGGTAGCATAGACGTTTTCACAATATTCATACTTCCAATCCAGGAGCATGGAACATTTTTCCATTTCTTTGTGTCCTCCTCAATTTCTTTCATGAGTACTTTATAGTTTTCTGAGTATAGATTCTGTGCCTCTTTGGTTAGGTTTATTCCTCGGTATTTTATGGTTTGGGGTGCAATTGTAAATGGGATTGACTCCTTAATTTCTCTTTCTTCAGCCTTGTTGTTGGTGTAGAAAAATGCAATTGATTTCTGTGCATTTATTTTATATCCTGGCACTTTACTGAATTCCTGTATGAGTTCTAGAAGTTTTGGAGTGGAGTCTTTTGGGTTTTCCACATATAGTATCATATCATCTGGAAAGAGTGATAGTTTGACTTCTTCTTTGCTGATTTGTATGCCTTTAATTTCCTTTTGTTGTCTGATTGCTGAGGCTAGAACTTCTAGTGCTATGTTGAATAGCAGTGGTGATAATGGACATCCCTGCCATGTTCCTGACCTTAGCGGAAAAGCTTTCAGTTTTTCTCCATTGAGAATGATATTTGCGGTGGGTTTTTCATAAATGGCTTTGATGATATTGAGGTATATGCCCTCTATCCCTACACTTTGAAGAGTTTTGATCAGGAAGGAATGTTGTACTTTGTCAAATGCTTTTTCAGCATCTACTGAGAGTATCATATGGTTCTTGTTCTTTTATTGATGTGTTGTATCACATTGATTGATTTGCAGATGTTGAACCAACCTTGCAGCCCTGGAATAAATCCCAGTTGGTCGTGGTGAATAATCCTTTTAATGTACTGTTGAATCCTATTGGCTAGTATTTTGGTGAGAATTTTCACATCTGTGTTCATCAAGGATATTGGTCTATAGCTTTCTTTTTTGATGGGATACTTGTCTGGTTTTGGGATCAAGGTAATGCTGGCCTCATAAAATGAGTTTGGAAGTTTTCTTTCCATTTCTATTTTTTGGAACAGTTTCACGAGAATAGGAATTAGTTCTTCTTTAAATGTTTGGTAGAATTCCCCTGGGAAGCCATCTGACCCTGGGCTTTTGTTTGTTTGGAGATTTTAATGACTGTTTCATTCTCCTTACTGGTTATGGGTCTGTTCAGGCTTTCCATTTCTTCCTGGTTCAGTTGTGGTAGTTTATATGTTTCTAGGAATGCATCCATTTCTTATAGATTGTCAAATTTGTTGGCGTAGAGTTGCTCATAGTATGTTCTTATAATAGTTTGTATTTCTTTGGTGTTAGTTGTGATTTCTCCTCTTTCATTTATGATTTTATTTATTTGGGTCCTTTCTCTTTTCTTTTTGATAAGTCGGGCCAGGGGTTTATCAATTTTATTAATTCTTTCAAAGAACCAGCTCCTAGTTTCGTTGATCTGTTCTATTGTTTTTTTTGGTTTCTATTTCATTGATTTCTGCTCTGATCTTTATGATTTCTCTTCTCCTGCTGGCTTTAGCGCTTCATTCTTGTTCCTTCTCCAGCTCCTTTAGGATTAGGAGGATTAGGAGTGTAGGGTTAGGTTGTGTACCTGAGACCTTTCTTGTTTCTTGAGAAAGGCTTGTACCGCTATACATTTTCCTCTCAGGACTGCCTTTGTTGTGTCCCACAGATTTTGAACTGTTGTATTTTCATTATCATTTCTTTCCATGTTTTTTTTCTTCTTTAATTTCCTGGTTAACCCATTCATTCTTTAGAAGGATGCTGTTTAGTCTCCATGTATTTGGGTTCTTTCCAAACTTCCTCTTGTGGTTGAGTTCTAGCTTCAGAGCATTGTGGTCTGAAAATATGCAGGGATGATCCCAATCTTTTAATACTGGTTGAGTCCTGATTTAGGACTGAAGATGTGATCTATTCTGGAGAATGTTCTATGTGCACTAGAAAAGAATGTGTATTCTGTTGCTTTGGGATGAAATGTTCTGAATATATCTGTGATGTCCATCTGGTCCAGTGTGTTGTTTTAGGCCTTTATTTCCTTGCTGATCTTTTGCTTGGATGATCTGTCCATTTCAGTGAGGGGAGTGTTAAAGTCCCCTACTATTATTGTATTATTGTTGATGTGTTTCTTTGATTTTGTTATTAATTGGTTTATATAGTTGGCTGCTCCCACGTTGGGGGCATAGATATTTAAAATTGTTAAATCTTCTTGTTGGACAGACCCTTTGAGTATGATATAGTGTCCTTCCTCATCTCTTATTATAGTCTTGGGCTTAAAATAATTGATCTTATATAAGGATGGCCACTCCTGCTTTCTTCTGATGTCCATTAGCATGGTAAATTCTTTTCCACCCCCTCACTTTAAATCTGGAGGTGTCTTCGGGCTTAAAATGAATTTCTTGTAGGCAACATATAGATGGGTTTTGTTTTTTTATCCATTCTGATACCCTGTGTCTTTTGATTGGGGCATTTAGCTCATTAACATTCAGGGTAACTATTGAGAGATATGAATTTAGTGCCATTGTATTGCCTGTAAGGTGACTGTTACTGTATATTGTCTCTGTTCCTTACTGATCTACCACTTTTAGCCTCACTCTTTGCTTAGAGTACCCCTTTCACTATTTCCTGTATAGCTGGTTTGGTGTTTGCAAATTCTTTCAGGTTTTGTTTGTCCTGGAAGCTTTTAATCTCTCCTTCTATTTTCAATGATAGCCTAGCTGGATATAGTATTCTTGGCTGCATTTTTTTCTCATTAAGTGCTGTGAAAATATCATGCCAGCCCTTTCTGGCCTTCCAGGTCTCTGTGGATAAATCAGCTGCCAATCTAATATTTTTACCATTGTATGTTACAGACTTCTTTTCCCCGGCTGCTTTCAGGATTTTCTCTTTGTCACTAAGACTTGAAAATTTTAGTATTAGGTGACGGGGTGTGGGTCTATTCTTATTGATTTTGAGGGGCGTTCTCTGAACCTCCTGAATTTTGATGCTCGTTCCCTTTGCCATATTGGGGAAATTCTCCCCAATAATTCTCTCCAGTATACATTCTGCTCCCCTCTCTCTTTCTTCTTCTTCTGGAATCCCAATTATTCTAATGTTGTTTTGTCTTATGGTGTCACTTATCTCTCGAATTCTCCCCTCGTGGTCCAGTACCTGTTTGTGCCTCTTTTGCTCAGCTTCTTTATTCTCTGTCATTTGGTTTCTATATCGCTAATTCTTTCTTCTGCCTCATTTATCCTAGCAGTGAGAGCCTCCATTTTTCATTGCACCTCACTAATAGCTTTTTTGATTTCACCTTGGTTAGATTTTAGTTCTTTTATTTCTCCAGAAAGGGCTTTTCTATCTCCCAAGAGGTTTTCTCTAATATCTTCCATGATTTTTCGAGCCCGGCTAGAACCTTGAGAATTGTCATTCTGAACTCTAGATCTGACATATTACCAACATCTGTATTGATTAGATCCCTTGCGTTCCGCACTGCCTCTTGTTCTTTTTTTTTGTGTTGAATTTTTCTGTCTTGTCATTTTGTCCAGATAAGAGTATATGAAGGAGCAAGTAAAATACTAAAAGGGTGGCAACAACCCCAGGAAAATATGCTTTAACCAAATCAGAAGGGATCACAAATCGTGAGGGGGGAGAAAGGGGATAAAAAGATGTTCAGAAAGAAGGAAAGAAAAAAAAAGGAAATAAAAGAAAAGAATTAAAAAAAAGAAAACGAATAAAGACAAGTATAAATAAGAAAAAATATATATATTAGATAAATTAGTTAAAAAATGTTAAAAAAGAAATGGGTAAAAGTTAAAAAAATTTTAGCAGAAGAAGAGAAAAAAATGAAAAAGAAAAAAAATTAAATTAACTGCAAGACTAAAGAATCATGGGGAGAAAGCCATGAGTTCTGTGCTTTGCTTTCTCCTCCTCTGGAATTCTGCTGCTCTCCTTGGTATTGAAACTGCACTCCTTGGTAGGTGAACTTGGTCTTGGCTGGATTTCTTATTGATCTTTGGGGGAGGGGGCCTGTTTTAGTGATTCTCAAGTGTCTTTGCCCCAGGCAGAATTGCACCGCTCTTACCAGGGGCCGGGCTGAGTAATCTCTTCAGCTTTGCTTTCAGGAGCTTTTGTTCCCTGAGTGCTTTCTGTAGAGTACAGGAGGACGGGGATACAAATGGCGGCCTCCTGGTCTCCGGCCCGGAGGAGCCAAGAGCTCGGGGCCCCACTCCTCAGTGCACCCTCAGAGAACAGTGCCCAGTAACTCCCGTCTACCGAGCTATCGAGCCTGCGACCAGTTCAAGGTAACTCCAGGCTGGGAGCTCACTGTCAGCTGTCTCTGTAGCTGGCTTCCCTGTTCCAATTCCCACAAGCTCTGTGACACTCAGAAGCCTCCGATACTTCTGTGACCCTGTGTGACCTGAGGCCATGCTGACCTTTCATGGACTTCGCACTGGTTTAGCCTCTGGAGCGATGTCTGTCAGCAGAACAGACTTTTAAAAGTCCTGATTTTGTGCTCAGTTGCTCCGCCGCTTGCAGGGAGCCAGCCCCTCTTCCCGGGGTCTATCTTCCCGTCGCTTTGGATTCACTTCTCTGCCAGTCCTACCTTTCAGAAAGTGGTTGTTTTTCTGTTTCTAGAATTGCACTTCTTCTCTTCAATCTGCCAATGGATTTGCAGGTGTTTGCATCTTTAGATAAGCTATCGAGCTGATCTCCTGCTAGCTGAAGTAGTCTCAGCCTGCTACTTCTCCACCATCTTGACTCCAGCCCCCTAGGTTTTCTTTTGAATGTGCGTATATATTTGTGTATTTATATACCTTACCTTGTTCCCCCAAACCCATGAATACAAGTACAGCACATAAGGGCTTTTAAGGAAATTATGGTAAAGAGAAAATAAAAGAACAATAATCTATAATGACAGGTGAAATTAGAACACCAAATGCATGTTATGCATTCCCAAACACTGTTGAAGGGCAATTTGGCTTTCAAATTTCTAGCAGCAAACACTAAGACAAAAATAGGAGCCACAGTGTCCATGAGATAAAACATCAGTTTTTCAGAATAGCACAATTATTCCTGGTTTTGAGCCTTTAGAGAATTTATTCTAAAGGACTACATAAAGAGGGGTATGTGTATAAAATGAACAATATCCTCAACAATAAATACCATAAGCTTCATAGGACTGTTTCTTTACCATCACTTGGTGCAGGCTATTGGCAGAGTAAATCAGTACAAGATAGCAGGAGAATTTTATGTGAAGCTAAAGCAATGTAGGCCACGTATTAAGGTGTCTCACTGTTCTCTCAAGGATGAATTTTCAAGTTTTCGAAGACGTACAGACAACATCCAATTCAGGCAGTTCCGCAGAATACATAGTTCTCCCAATCAGACTTTTAACTAAGTGCTGAGTAGCACTGAGTTTGGCATTATCCTCTGAATAGGATGTTTGAAGTAGGTGTTTGGGAGGTAGTCTGGGTTCTGGCGATATTCACACCCACATACCTGTAAGCATCAGAGTTCTCTGAACTGAAGGAAGGCTTGCCATGCTGTAGGAGCTCTTGTATTCTCTTTTGCAAATATTTTTCCCACTATAATATTTATACCTTATCTTGTTGATAATGTATTTTTCCATGTGGAATTATGGATTTGCATGTGTTAGAGTAGGAGGCCACTCAACTTCTTCCAGTGATGGATTGAGCAAGTACTGAGGAGAAAGCCAAGATTTCTCCTAAAAATAATTTTAAGTTTATTCCAGCTCATGAACAGATGGGTGACCAAGGCCCTCAAAACATGGCCATAAGAATTTTAGTTTGGAATAATTTCAAAGTGGGTGTTAACAAATGCCCATCATGACCATAAAAATAAACCTCAGGAAGGGATTCATAGAACATCTAAACATTGAGCAATGTAATTTCCTACAGAATGCTCCTAGATAAAATACTCAAAAAATATATCCCTAATGTCTGAATGAAGGGTGTCCATCTATGACCATGTAGAGATCCATACAAATGCACCTATGGCGGTCATGTGGCCTGGCCTGGATAATACCTGTTGTGCTGGCATGATTCCTAATAGTACCTCTTTTATTGTGAAAAGTTTTCTGGCTCCTTTAATGCCTTTTGGAAACATTTGTAATTATAGAAGATGTTTACTGAAAGTCTTATTCTAATGTTAAGCATTTTTATAGAAATTTTGCTTTCATGTTTCTTACTGGTTCTGCCTACTGAAATTGGGGAGATGATGAAATGAAAATGATCATTAAAAATCTTTAATAATAATGCAGATTTTAATCTTAACACAATGTTGAACACCCTTAATTTTTGCGTGTGTGTTTGTGTGCACATGTGTATTGCATTAATTATAAACTTTAGAAGCATTTCAAGTGTTGTAAAGATTCACTGCCATTGTAAAGGTCCTGGAATTGCCCATTTGTTTCTGAAGATGTAATTAAAACAAATGAAGTATTTACATTGGAAAGTTTGTGTTGACCTTATAATGGTATATTAATCCCCTAAGTGTTAAATAAAAGTGTAACTTCTGAGATACATCCAACAACATATTCTGGGTAAATTATATGATCACACTACTTTTAACTGATTCTTCATTTGGGAAGTCAGTGCCAAGGAGAAACACACAGAAGCTGCAATCATACACAATTATTTTACTGAAGTACAATTAACATAGTGTTATATTAGTTTCCGATGTACAATATAATGCTTCAGCAATTCTGCACATTTCTCAGCATTCATTTTTTTTTAAAGATTTTATTTATTTATTTGACAGAGAGAAATCACAAGTACACTGAGAGGCAGGCAGAGAGAGAGAGAGAAGGAAGCAGGCTCCCTGCTGAGCAGAGAGCCCGATGCGGGACTCGATCCCAGGACCCTGAGATCATGACCTGAGCCGAAGGCAGCGGCTTAACCCACTGAGCCACCCAGGCGCCCCTCTCAGCATTCATTTTTAATGATGGCCGTCAGTAAAACCGTGATCAGCCATACCCTGCATAGAATACTAACTTGAGAAACCAAGGCTTCCAATTTATTGCTGAGAGCTTGCCATACAGTTGAACTAACCATTAAGGAATTTGTGGACAGAAGGGGTAGCTCTTTAAAACAATAAATGGATCACATCCTGAGTAGTACTAGATTATATATATATATATATATATATATATATATATATATATATATAAAAGAATTTGAACCCATAGCTTCGGGTGTTACTTGAGCAATTCCTAAGTAAAGAATCTTCCCCCAAGAGGTAGCTTTATGTAGACTTATCTTTTAAAAATAATCAGTACAGGGACGCCTGGGTGGCTCAGTTGGTTGGATGACTGCCTTCAGCTCAGGTCATGATCCCGGTGTCCTGGGATCGGGTCCCGCATCGGGCTCCCAGCTCCATGCGGAGTCTGCTTCTCTCTCTGACCTTCTCCTTGCTCATGCTCTCTCTCACTGTCTCTCTCTCAAATAAATAAATAAAATCTTTAAAAAAAAAAATAATCAGTACAATATGAGGAAGTACTGTCCTAATACAATCCCAGAGGTAGCTGGGTTCACAAAGTTCAGAGCAACTGACCTTGGTTTGTCCAGCTGGGACAAGTATATATCCTAAGGATCAACCTGAATCTGAATTTGAATAACCTCTTTAACCAAATTTGTACTTCAGTGACTTGTTTCACATTAAGTCCTATTGTTATATCTAGGGGCCAAAGTCAGGCCTTTCAGCAAGGATTTATTTACCCAAATCCTTTCTAGGCACAGAGATTTAAAACTACAGAAAGAAATCCTGAATCCCAAGTCTTACGACTCAGTTTCCTTATACAGACGCTAATAAAACTATAATTGTGAATGTGCTAAAATGTAAGCGATGCGTTTGATTTGAATTCTTCCCACTGATGGGGAAACTACTTGTAATTCCTTCCCAAGGACCTTCAGCATTTGTACAAGAAATTCTACTGAGGTAGAATTGGTCATCCCTGTTTTGTGTGCCCACTGCATCTTTCACTTATAACTGTTATTTGTATCTTTCACAGTCAAATATTAAAGTGTTTGTATATCCATCTCCTATCAGACTTTGAATTCAACAATAGCAAGGCTGTGCTTTTCCAACACTTAGCCCAGAGTCTGTTTTGAATAAACGGGAGGCTGTGTTTTATCCATTTCTCTAAGATATTTAAGTAGCATTTTTTTAAAGTCTAAAAGGTTCTGTGACAGACAGCCACCACTGATATTTACTACATATTAGTTTTTCATTTTGCTACAGATAAATTTATTTTTAAGGAAATAAAAGCTTACAGCTATAATGAAGTCTCCTTTCTCCATCCCACTGGGTTATCTTCCCAGAGATAACCATGTCTTGAAGTTGACTGTGCCATTTCTGACACATATTTTTCTTCTTTATTAATATGCCTATGTATCCATAACAACAGCATTGTTCAAAGTGTTTTATAAATTTTACATAGTGACATCCTATAAATCTTTTTACAACTTGCCTTATTAATTTGATATTTTGTTTTCAATATTTATCTATATTGATACTGTAGATATAATTCTTTCATACTAACTGCTGTATTCTATGATGTGATTACACATGGCTTATTAATCTATTTCAGTATTCATAGAAATATTAAGGTTGTTTTCAGATTATCCCAGTTATGAACCATGCAGCAGTAAACACCCTGGTACACATCTTATTGAGTACATATGTGTTTGTAAGGTATATAAATAGTAAAAGGAATTTCTGGATTTTCTGGCTAATCACATTGTTAGCTTCTAATGTGGTGTAGTAATTTACAGGACTACCAGCAATGTATGACTCTTCTTATTTCAGCATCTCACTATTCTTGGATAATCCAACAAAAGTTTTGTCAATATGAGAGGTGTGAAACATCTCACTGAGAATTAATGAGATTGAAAATCTTTTCATTTGTTTATTATACATTCATCTTTCCTCCTTTGTGAATTGCCTGTTTATGATCTTTTCCCATTTTTCTTTTCTTTTTTTTTTTTTTTTTAAAAGATTTATTTGGGAGAGAGAAAGAGCACAAACAAACAGGGTGAGGGGCAGAGGGAGAAGCAGGCGCCTCACTGAGCAAGGTGCCCCGCAGGGCTGGACCCAGCAACTCTGGGATCATGACCTGATACTTAAACCAATTGTGCCACCCAGGCGCCTCTCCCATTTTTCTATTGAGTTGTTTGTCTTTTTTTATTGAGTTTTAGGTATTTATTTGTGTATTCTTGATCTAACTGATCATCAGTTACATGGAATGGAAACATATTTCCTAATCTGTAGCTTGTATTTTAACTTTAATGGCTCTTTTGTCAGACCGGGATTTTAATGCAACTAAATTTCTAGGAGTTTTCCTTTATTCGTGGGATTTTTGTGTCTTGATTAAGACAGTCTTTCAAACATAGAAACAAGGCACATTATCTTCTAGAGCTTTTAAAGTTTTGCTTTTCATACTTGTGACTTTAATAAATTTGAAACTAATTTTCAGCATAAAATGGAGGAAGGATGTAGTTTTATTTTATTTTTCATACAGATAGCATTTTTTTTTTCATTGCACCATCCTCCATTCAGTGATTTGAAAGTGACATATCATACACCAAGTTTTCATATAAATGTAGATCTGTTTTAGCTCTTGATTCTGTTCTCCTGGCTTATTTATATATCCCTGCCCCAAAGCCTTTCTAATTTTGATAATTTTAACTCCTTCAATATGTTGTGCTCTCTGGTAAGGCAAGTTCCTTCCCTTATATTCTCTAAAATTACCTTGACTATTCTTGGCCTCTTATTCTTTAATATGAATTTTAGAATTATCTTTTAAAAATCAATGAAAAGCACTGTCATGGTTTGGAAAGGATTATACTAAATTTATGAACTAATTCTAAAGGAATTATTATATAGAATTTCCATATCTATGACCATGGTCTCTTTGTTCATTTAGTTTCTACTTTTAATAAAATTTTGTAATTTTTTTGTTTCACAAAGGTCTAGAATATCTTTTGTGAGATTTATTTATAATTTCTTACAATATTTGTTAGTAGTATATAGAATCTTTAAGAGTTAAATTTTCTAATTAGTTGTTTATAAAGTATAATAGTTCTGTTTATCCAAAATAAGTAAATTCTTAGAGACCGAAGGCAGATAAGTGGTTTCCAGGGGAGAAGGTGAGGGAAAATGGGACGTGGCTGCTTACTGGGAATAAGGTTTTTTTTTGGGGGGTGGTAAAAATGTTTTAGAATTTAGGTGGCAATTGTACAACATTGTGGAAGTACTAAATGCCTCTGAATTGCACACATTAAAATGGCTGATTTTATGTCATGTGAATTTCACCTCAACTAAAGAACAATATACCCAATATTAAATATTTATTAAGTTCTAAAACAACTTTGTCATCCCAAGAGAAAACCTCAGATTCAATTAGCAGTCACTTCCCATCTTCCCTTTACCTCATCCCTTGGCAACCACTTGTTTGCTTTCTGTCTCTATGAATTTACTTATTCTGGATATTTCATGTAAATGGAAGTAACTAATATGTGACTTTTTGTGTGTGGCTGCTTTCAGTTGGTGTGTTTTCAAGGTTTATCCATGTTGTAACATGTTATCAGTACTTTATTCTTTTTTATGGCTGAATAATTCCTTTGCATGTATATATCATATTTTGTCTATCTGCTCAACCCTTGATGGACATTTAGTATGTTTCTACATTTTGATTATCCTGAACTGTGCTACTGTGAACATTTGTGTACAAGTATTTGTTCAGTGTCTGTTTCCAGTTCTTTTGGATACATGACTAAGAGTGGAATTTTGGATCATAAGGTAATTCTTTTTGACTTTTGGGGGAACTTCCAAAGTGTTTTCCAGACTGGATGCAACATTCTACATTTCCAACAGCGTGTATGGGGGTTCCAATTTTCCACAATTTATTATTATTGTTTTAATTATAGTCCTGCTTGGTATGAAATAAATGATATATATTTTTCAAGATTTTATTTATTGGACAGAGAGAGAGAGAGAGAGATCACAAGTAGGCAGAGAGATAGGCAGAGAAAGTGGGGGAAGCAGGCTCCCCACCAAGCAGAGAGCCTGATGTGGGGCCCAATCCCAGGACCTTGAGATCATGACCTGAGCTGAAGGCAGAGGCTTAACCCACTGAGCCACCCAAGTGCCCCTGAAATAAATAATATCTTACTGTGGTTTTAATTTGCACTTACCTAATGACTAATGATGTTGAGCATCTTTTCGGGTGCTTGGCTATTTTTATATATCTTTGGGGAAAAGCCAAGTCAGGACTTCACACATTTTTAAATTGGTTTGTCTTTGTATATTCTTTCCAGACTCTTATTAGAAATATGATTTGCAAATATTTTCTCCTAGTCTCTAGGTTGCCTTTTCAATTTAGAGTGTCCTTTGATACACAGATGTTTTTTTTTAATTTTAATGAAGTTTAGCTTATCTGTTTTTTTTCCATAGCTTGCATTTTTGGTTCATATTTAAGAATCCATTGCCAAAAGAAAGGTCTTTAAGATTTACCCCTGTTTGGGACGCCTGGGTGGCTCAGTTGGTTGGACGACTGCCTTCGGCTCAGGTCATGATCCTGGAGTCCCGGGATCGAGTCCCGCATCGGGCTCCCAGCTCCATGGGGAGTCTGCTTCTCTCTCTGACCTTCTCCTCATTCATGCTCTCTCTCACTGTCTCTCTCTCAAGTAAATAAATAAAATCTTAAAAAAAAAAAAAAGATTTACCCCTTTTTTCTTCTAGGAGATTTATCATTTTACTGCCTGAAATTTACATATTCCTTTTTTCATAGCATACTTCTTTATTCTATTTCCCATCCCATATTAAATATCCTTATTTTATTTTTAATGTAATTATTTTTGAGCATTTGCTGATTAGTATATCACATCAACTTCTTGGTTTTTGTGTCTGCTAACTCTTACTGCAAATTGTTTCCTTGAGCAGTTTATAATCTTTGCATTGTGAATTTTTTCAGCTGTAGTTATTATTTTTCATCAATCCTGAGAGTTGTGAAAGTGTTTTCCAGAGCAGTCTTATTTTTGCTTTAGACGAATGTATGAAGAGTCTCACCAGACTAGGACCATTTTTAAAAATTTATTTCTTGGTTGAGGAGTTTCACACCATTTATGATACCTCCTAAGGTGTCAATTCAGATTTGATATCTGTCTTTGCTCAGAGTCTTGCACAGAGACTCACTTCTTTGCGTAATGTGGTTTTCTAGTCCCCTCTGGGGGTCCAGACGCTCTAGGATTTTGGTAGGCGATCTTTGCATATTTCATAGCTTCTTCTTTTTAGTGTTGTGTTAAAGTCCCAACTCCTTGCTCATAGGGTTTATATCATCATCTGAAATCCCCCGAGTCATTAAAGTTCCATCTCTCAGCTTTACAATTCTGACTTTAAGTTACTCTTTATTTCTGGTACTCGAGGATTTTAATCACTTATTTAACAGATTTTTATCAAGCATCTACCACATGTCAACTACTGCTCTAGAAGTTGAGCCATCTCTGATTAATTAGACATATTTCCATCTTTATAAGTTTATATTCTGGCAGTACACAGATTAAAAAATAAATGTATAATCAAAGAATAAATTATATAGAATCTTAAAAAGTGATGAGTGATATGGGGGAAAAAAGAAGAGCCAGATAAAAGGATTGGGAATGGTGAAAGAAGAGAGGCAAGGTGGAGTATGAAGTAGCATTTTAGGGGTAAGCTTCATAGAAAGGAAAAATTTGAGCAAAAGTTAAATGCAAATGATGTGAACCCAGCAGTTTTCTAGAGGAAGAGTGTTTCAGATGGATGAAACAGCAAAGTAAAGGCCTCCATATGGGAGGGAGTTGCTTCATGCATTCTAGAAGTAATGTGGATGCCAGCATCAATAGAGCTGGTTAGTTACGAGGGAGGGTCCTAGGAGATGAAGCCAAAGAGACAAAGGGGGTGGATAGATCATGTAGAGCTTGAAAATTCTTGTACAGAATTTGGGTTTCAGCTTGAGTTGTGAAAAGAGTAGCAACATGATCTGATTTAGTCTCTAAGAAGATTGCATTAGCTATGTGAATAAACTGTAGGGGTCAAGAGTAGATGTAGGGAGATCTGTTGGGAGGGTACTTAAGTAGTCTTGGAACAAGGTGATGAAACCTAACCAGCACAGTAGCTGAAGAAGTAGTAAGAAGGAACAAGAAACAGTTTCCTAAAAGATTGGGTATGGGCTAGGAGAGATAAGAAAAATAAAAAAATGAGTTAAAGACAACTCTTTCCTCTCAGCTCAGCTATGTATGTATAACATTCATTATCATTATTTCCTTAAATCTAGCAGTCCTCTTTGATCTTAGGGGCAGGGTAGGCCTGTGTTACTTAAGTTGACTATATTCTAAGACTGGAAGCCAATGAAATGAGTTTTAAAAATATCATCTTCTGTTTAAAAATGTGCCTTTAGACATTTTGTTGTATATTCTTAGAAGTTTTGGAAAGTCCAAGCTCTTTAAAGAAAGTCTTTGAGAGAGCTGAATTGTTTGATCTTTTTGTGATGCAGCTAATGATGTACTCACTGCAAATGGATGGGAACAACAGCAGGTAGCTCTGTGATGAGAAAGGTTCTTAATCCCTTAGATACTTCCTGGCAAAGAAACAAGTATTTGGACAAAAATATAGGCAGGGTTTTCATCTTGATGATTGGCATAATGCAGATATAGAGGTTTTCTTTTCCTTTGATTTTCTTTCAACAAAAAGGGAAAATATCAGTTATTATAGAGACTTTCTTTCATTAGATAGCAGAGTTCTTTCACTTGAGAGAATCAGCAAAATATTCCATGGCAATAGGAATTTTTGTATTTATCATTATTGCTTGGTAAAACAGTGAATGAGGAAACCAGATAATTTGGGTCAAGGCACTACCCAATGGAAAAAAATAATCAAAATCTTTTGTAGTCTTTGTCTTGAAAAATTCAAGAAAATTCATACTTAGAACCTAAAGTGGATGTAGCAAGATCATTATTACTCCCACAATATCCAATTCCTTTTTGTGTGAGAAATTCGTTTCAGTTATTGGTCAAAAATGTTCGCAGAGTGAAATTGTGGGCATTGTAGCAGATACACACCTCTTCATGAAAAGTGTGCAGCGACCACCCTTTCCTACAGACATTAAGTAAACATTGATTTTCTTACTGTGCTTTCCAGGACTTGTCCTTGTTCTGTTTCCCTATTGCACTTGAAATGAAAAGGAATCAAGGCAGGGGAACTTCTTTTTCAGAGTGTTGCTTATTTCAACAGGATGACAAATAATGTAATATTTACCCAAAAGAGTTACTCTTCTCAAATCTCTGAGGCTGACTAAAATTTACTGTGTATTTGAAAAATAACTTTGATCTCCATGGTGCCTATGAATACCCCTTAGTATTCTCTTATTTTCCCTTAAGGACATGGCTTCCAAACTTTACCTTGGGTCCACCCCCAGAATTCTGATTTAGTTGTTTTGAGTGGGGCTCCAGATTTACATTTCTAACAAGTTCCCAGTGGGTGTGGATATTCAGGTGTTACTAAGATGCTGGCTTGTGGAATTCCTCAGTCCTCGTCTTCTTTAAGGAAGGAATTCAGTCGAGAGACTGGAGAGTTAAAGTAGCAAGGTTTTGTTTTGTGTTTTTTTTTTTTTTTTTTTAATTAAGCAAAAAGTGACCGTATACTACAGAGAAGGAGGAGCAGGCTGACCCAAAGATGGGTATCAGTATCCTGAGTTTCTCACTGTATTCTTTTATGGGGGTTTGTTTGGTCTCCTTCCTCTCATCACCTTACTATCACCCTACCCTTGGATCCACCTTTGTTTCCTCCCCTCTAACATTTGCCCAAGTTTGTGTTAGTTATCTTTCCATGAACACCTATCTACAACCCATGGGGTAGGAGGTTGAGGAGCAAATTGTAATGCAAATAGTATTATAATGATATTATAATAGCCTGGGGTTACTAGTGGACAAGGTCTTTCTTAAGGGCACATGGTCTACAGTTGGGGCAATCCTATACCTCATATCTTCTGCTTTAAAAATTGTACTAAACCTCAAAAGGGGTTGGTCTAATGGAGACAGGGTAGTTCTGGGTAGAAACCAGGTGGGGGCAATTGTCTACCTCGCATTCTCCTTTCTCCCCTCCTGCTCATGTCTATCTAACTGCCTACTCTAACACAGGAACCATCCTTTGACTGCCTCAAGTCAGTGGTTTTCTAGCTTACTTGTAACTTCAGTACCTTGGAGAGCTTTAGAAATTCCAAGTAACTGACTGTACCCCAGGCCAATTAAATCAGAATTCTGGATTGTGTTGGGGGTGAGTCCTAGTATCAGAATTTTTAAAGCTTTCCAGATGATTCCAATATGTGCACAAATATGGGACATCTGTCTTAAGGTCAGCTGACTGGCAGCTGAATACCCTTGACATAACGATTATCATTAATCTGCCTGTCCACCTGGGCTAGTTTTACCAGCTCTCCATGAACTCCTCCCTGAAGTCAAAGTCTTGTGTGAAATTAGAAATAGGACAGCACTATGCAAATATAGAACTCTTATCATCAAACTTGCACAAACATTTTGACATGTATGGATTTAACAAAGGGTAGAAATTTCTCCATGTGTCACTTGGTGTGAAACTAAAAATTAATTATTGGAGTTGAATTTTGCACAATGGTATATAACGAAGAGGGAAAAGATACTCTTACTTTCAAAATGTGTTTTTGGATTATACTGAAACATTATGATATAACCCAGGTTCCAAAAATCAACTTTTGTGAATATTTAGACTGTTTTATCGAGAACCAACTTAAAATGGACAAACTGATAACCTGATTTTATTTAAGTATCAGCATTAGGTTTCTGTTTCTTTGTCTTTGTTGAAGTCAACAGAAACATTCTCATCAAAAATACCCTTCTTGGGGCACCTGGGTGGCTCAGTGAGTTAAGCCTCTGCCTTCAGCCCAGGTCATGATTTCAGGGTCCTGGGATCGAGCACCGAGGCGGGCTCTCTGCTCAGCAGGGAGCCTGCTTCCGCCTCTCTCCCTGCCTGCCTCTCTGCCTACTTGTGATCTCTCTCTGTCAAGTAAATAAATAAAATATTAAAAAAAAATACCCTTCTTGACATTGGCAGCTAGTTGTAATATATAAAATTATAGATAAAAAAGTATAGTTAGATGAAACCATAGAATGCTTTTAGACCCTTCTGAAGATAAATTAGTCAAGGACTTAAAAATCTTTTGATAACACACAGGACTTGAGTTTAAGAGAAATCCCAAGTTTAGGCACTTGCTGTGTGACCTTGGATAATTCAACTTAAACTTTTTGATGCTGAGTTTTTTATCTTCAGATTGAGGTTAATGATACCTGCTAATGAATATTACTGGGAGGAGGAAGTGAGGTAATTATATCATAGTGTTTGTTAAGTTGCAGGATACTATATAAAATAAATATATTATGTTCAAAATTAAACACATTAGTAGGATGATTGTTTATTTTTCAGTAAATGCTAACAAATTTCAGTGAATATTCACTAGACTGCATGACTTTTGAGGGGTTATACACTTGTATTTGTACACTCATTATGTCGCACAGAGCTTGGGACACAGGAAAAGCTCAATAATGATTGCTGAGTAAATCACCATTTAGATATTTTAGCTTGGTCTCTGTTATAAGCAGTAGTTCAGGTTTACATGAAAACAAGGTGGTAAGCTAGGGAACAAAACTTTTGATGTGTGAGTATAACTGATCTCTGAAGACCAAAGTTCTGCTTTTTGCTCATTAGCACCAGAATCTAAACTCTTTAGTTAATGGGATCAGACACAAATTTATAGATGTGTAAGCTACATCTTTCCCTTTTGAGCTAAGCACTTCTAATTTAAAAGCCAAATAGCCAGTACAGAAAAATAACTGTTTTATTTTGTCAGAGGGATTGGTAGTTGACACATTTCATATTTTCTATGGCCTAAACAGCTTCTTTGTAATAAATTAGTCACTGGGTAGGAAATTACTAATCCTTTTAGGCCATATGACTGAGAACATGCGCAAAATGAACACCTGAAAATTCAGAGTTACGATTCTTTGTGAAGCATTCATTTTCTATAGCACTTGGAAGATATTCTGGAACCACAGAGAGACCCTGTGTCATTATCACCTTGGGTGTTTATCTTTGTGATACTAAAAGCAAAAATGTGGGTGTTGGGTGGTAGAGGCAGGAGATCAAGCTGAGTCATATACTTCTAGGCATATATGGGGAAGGATAGAGTTGGGCTACAGAAGCCAATTTATTAAATTGGAAATAAGGAATCTTGTTATTAATTTATCAAACATCTATTATCAAATTAAGATCAAGGAAACTTAAAAGCAGACAGTTTATCCTAAAGGAAAGGAAATCGAGGGAGTATAAATTGGATGTAAGAATAATTTATTGATTGTTTGAGAAGATGGGAGATTTTATGTATGACCCATTTTCTGGTATTCCTAGTCTAGGCTTATTACCAACTGAATCATATACCCTTCCCTTCCCCCCAGCCACATTCATATGTTGAAGACCTAACCCTCAAAGTGACTGTATTTGGAGATAGGACCTTTAAAGAGGTAATTAAGGTTGAAAGATGTCATAAAGGTGGGACTCTAATCCCACAGGACTGCTGTCCTTATAGGACAGCTGTTCACAGAGAAAAGACCATGTATAGACATAGTAAGAAGATATTGTCTCCAACTGAAGAGAGAAAACTTTCCAGAGGCCAACTCTACTGGCACCTGGATTTTAGACTTTTAGAATATATATATATATATATATATATATATATATGTTGTTTAAGCCACCCAGTGAGTGGGATTCTATTATGGCAGCCCCAAAATATGCTGCTATAACAAAAATACCATAGACTAGGTGGCTTTCTCACAGTTCTGGAGACCAGGAAGTCCAAGATCAAGACGTTGGCAGATTCTGTGTCTTATGAGGGCCCCTTCTTGATTTATATATGGCAGTCTTCCTGTGTCCTCAATGTCAGAAGGGCTGAGAGGGCTCTTTAGTATATCTTTTATAAAAGCCCTCATCCCACTTATGATAATTCATGATCTAATCACCCCATGAAGGCCTCACTTCCTAATTCAATCACACTGGGTGTTAGAATTTCAGCACATGAATTGTAAGGGGACACAAATATTCAGTCCATAATAAAGGCTATTATGGGTTTGTATTTGATCTCTGGAGAAAAATGGGTAGTTGTAAGAGAAAGTAGAAAAAAAGCTATATTTAAAAATTCTCTAACAGATGCTAACAGAAGATAGCACAATAATGGTGGTGAGAAGAATTCCGCAGGGGTGCCTGTGTGGCTCAGTCAGTTAAGAATCTGCATTTGGCTCAGGTCATGATTTCAGGGTCCTGGGATTGAGTCCTGTATCAGGCTTACTGCTCAGCGGGGAGCATCCTTCTTCCTCTCCCTCTGCCACTCCCCCTGCTTGTACATTTGCATTCTCACTCTCTCTCTCTGTCAAATAAATAATATCTTTTAAAAAGAGAGAAAGAGAGAGAGAGAGATAAGAATTTTCACTTTTTAGTCAGAGCGGCTTCAAAGCCAAAAATGACCCCATTGGCATTAATGGGGAGAGTACCAGAGATAGCACCAGGAGCCAGCACTCAGCATGTCTTGGCACATTGAAATCTCCATGCAGTTAAGCTTAGCACAGCTCAGCTTATATAGGTACCAATTGTAAATCAACCAGCACCAGAGGGATGGCTGCAACAGGGGAGGCCTTGGTTTTACTCAAAGAGACAAGGACCCAAACCCAAAAAAGAGAGGAGAACATGAGTAATAAAGAATTAATTAGGAGGTGGTTCAAGATGGCAGCATTAGAAGATCCTGAAGTCACCTCCTCCTATGAACACAAAAAATTCACAGCTACATATGGAACAATTCCCTCTGAAAAAGACTTGAAAATTAGTTGAACAGCTCTGCCACAATAAGAGTCATTAAAAAGAGCCATATCAAGATGGATAGGAGAGACAGAGATGAAGTCTCACCAACTTTCCACCACCCTTCTTGTAGCAACCCACAATTGGGAGTGATGTCACAACTACGAGAGAGGTGTTTCTGCTCCACACCAGGCACACCAACCCTTAGGACCTGCACCAGAGGGACAAGCTCCCAAAACATTTGAAACCCAGGAGAACATAGGACTGTAGGGAATGGATAGGTCTCTCAGAAAGAGTTCATGCATGAATTCACTAGCCCCAGCATCCAGCACAAAAGTAGCAGTTTGAATAGGACCTAGACAACTTATGTAGGGAATTCTTTATCTAACTTTAAATTGTCTGCCAGAGGGGCAAGAATCTATTGGGATACTCTCCAGGGACAGAGGCACTGATGGGCACCATTTTTATTTTCTCCCTCTACCTTGCTAGTGCCAGCATTAGCAAGAGCCATTTTTACACTCTCCTAACCTGCTAGCAACAGTGGTTGTGTCCATTCCAGCACTGCTCCTCTGGCCCCACCAAAGCTGCCAGTTTTTAGAACTGTTGCCAAGGGGATACCTCCAGACTCTGGCCTGGAGTCCATTAGATTACAAATGCTTTCCCACAGAACTGTATATTTTTGCATACCTTAAAAGTGGCTGCCTAAGGGGCTAGCTTCCAATCAGCCTGAATCTAGGTATTTACTGAGATCCCTCCCTCTGTAACACTCATAGATCTTGGCACACAATTGAGACCTATCATGACTGAGACCTTTCAAGAGTAAACTAGGCTGCTTAGATAATCACAATTTTGAGAGACAACCAAGAGCTAGGGCACATTTTGGTGATAAGGTTTATCTCCCACACAGGACCACCTCTTCAAGACAGAGAGATAAACGGTTTTGCCTAATACATAGGAAACACACACACACACACACACAGTCAAGCAAAATGGAGAAACAGAGGAATCTATTCCATATGAGAGAACAAGATAAAAATACCAGAAAAAACCTTAATGAAATGGAGATAAGTAATTTACCTTAATCATCAAAAGATGGTCACTGGACTTGGGAGAAGAATGCATGAACACAGTGATAACTTCTTGAAGAGATAGAAAATACCAAACAGAAATTCATAGAGATGCATAACAGTAACTGAACTGAGAAATATACTAGAGTTTCAACATCAAAACTAGATAAAACAGAAGAAAGGTGACCTAGAAGAACAGTAGAACTTAACCAAAGCAGGAAAAAGAAAAAAAAAATTTAAAAAATGAAGCTAAATTAAGCAACCCGTAGGACAACATCAAGTGGAATAACATTCACATTATAGAAGACAGAGAGAAAGTGGCAGGAAGTGTATTTGAAAAAGTAATGGCTGAAAATTTACTTAATCTGTGGAATAATTCCAGACATCCAGATTCAGGAAGCCTAGGGAGCACCAAATAAGATGAATTCAAAAGAGTTAATATCTAAAATATATATATAAAGAATTCATGCAATTCAGCAACAACAACAAAACAAAGAATCTGATTAAAATATGGACAGAAGACATGAATAGACGTTTTTCCAAAGAAGACATACAAATACCAACAGACACATGAAAAATTATTTAACTTCTTTTCTAGTGATATTAACATCACTAATCATCAGAGAAATGCAAATCAAAACCACAGTGAGATACTGCCTTATATGTGTCAGAATAGTTGGAAACAAAAAGTTAAGAAATAACAAGGGTTGGTGAGAATGTAGAGAAAAAGGAACCTTTATACATTGTTGGAGAAAATGTAAATTGGTGCAGCCCACTGTGGAAAACAGTATGGAGGTTCCTTGAAAGATTAAAAATACAAATACCATATAGTCCAGTAATTCCACTACTTGAAGAAAGCAAAACTGCTAATTTGAAAAGATATATCCACCCCCATTTTTATTGCAGCATTATTTACAACAACCAAGATATGGAAGCAACACGTGTACACAGCTGAATGAATGGATAAAGAGGATGGTGTGTGTGTGTGTATTACTCACCTATAAAAAAGTATGAGATCTTGTTTTTGGCAACAACTAGAAAACATTATGCTAACTGAAATAATTCAAAGAAAGAAAAATACCATACGATTTTACTTATATATGGAATCGAAAGAAAGAAATAAACAAAAATCAGAAACAGAACCATCTATAAATAGAGAAAAAGCTGATGATTGCCAGGGCGGTGGGGTGAGGGGTGGAAGATACAGGCTTCCAGTTGTCAAATGAGTAAGTCACAGAGATTAAAGGTACAACATACAGGGTATAAATAATGATATTGTAATAATGTTATATGGGGACAAGCAGTAGTTTTACTGTGGCAAACATGGCACAATGTATAGACTTGTTAAATCACTATGTTGTACACTTGAAACTAATATAACATTATGTGTTATAAAAAAAAAGATGAACCTAAACAGAATGACACCAAGAAACATTATAAATAAGATGTCAGGGGCATCTGGGTGGCTCAGTGGGTTAAAGCCTCTGCCTTCAGCTCAGTCATGATCCCAGGGTCCTGGGATTGAGCCCCACATTGGGCTCTCTGCTCAGCGGGGAGCCTGCTTCCTCCTGCCTCTCTCTCTGCCTGCCTCTCTGCCTACTTGTGATCTGTCAAATAAATAAATAAAATCTTAAATAAATAAAATATCAAAAGTCAAAGATACAGTCTTCAAAGCAGTAAAAGTAAAACAAATTATGTACAAGGGATCCCCCGTAAGACTGTAAGAAAATTTCTCAGGAGAAACTTTGCTGGCCAGAAAGATGTGACATGATTTGTTCAAAGTGCTGGTTGATAAATGCAACCAAGATTACTGGAAGTATCTCCCAACCAAGATTACTGGAAACAGCAAGGTTATCATTCAGAATTAAAAGAGAGATAAAGAGTTTTCCAGGCAAGCAAAAGTTACAGATGTTCATCACCACTAAACTGTCCTTACATGAAATGTAAAAGGGAATTCTTTAGGCTGAAAAGAAAGGATACTAATGAGTAACAAGAAACACATGAAAGTAAAAGTCTGACTGGTAAAGGTAAATATACAGTAAAGATAGGGGACTAATCACTTATAAAGCTAGTATTAAGATGTAAAATGTGTCACCAGAAACAAAACTTGGAGGGGTAAAAATGTAAAATTTTGGGAGTGTGTTCAAACTTAACTTGGTATCAATTTCAAATAGACTTAATATAGATATAGGCTATTATATGTGAACCTCATGATAACCAGAAGCAAAAACCTATAGGAGATACACAAAATATAATAAAAGAAAAATCTAAGCATAACACTATGGAAAGTCATCAAACCACAAGGGAAGAAAAGCAAGAGAAGAAAATAATAAAGGAACTACAAAATAGCCAAGAAATAATTAATAAGATGCATTGTGTACATACTATCAATAGTTACTTGAAATGGACTAAACTTTCTAACCAAAAGACACAGAGTGGCTGAATACATAAAAAAAAAAAAAAAAAAAAAAAAAAAAACCCATCTATGTGCTGCGTACAAGAGATTCATTTCAGATTTAAGGACACACACAGACTGAAAGGGAAGGGATAGAAAAGATGTTTCATGCAAATGGTAAGCAAAGTTGAAGATAGCTATACTTATATCAGACACAATAGACTTTAAATCAAAGGCTGTAATAAAAGACAAAGGTGGGCATTACATAATGATAACCCCAAAAGAAAACAGAACATTTATAAATATATATGCATCCAACAAAGGAAAACCTAAACACACAAAGCAACAGACATAAAGGGAGAAGTCGACAGCAATTAAATAATTGTATGTGCTGTTAATATCCCACTTACATCAAAGGATAGATCATCCAGACAGAAAATCAATAGGAAACATCGACCTTAAATGATACATTAGACCAGATGGACGTAACAGATATGTTTATTCTATCCAAAGGCAGCAGAATACATATTCCTCTTAAGTACACATGGAATATTCTCCAGGATAGATCATATATTAGACCACAAAACAAACCTCAATAAATTTAAGAAGGTTAATATCATATCAAGCATCTTTCCTGATTTGAAACTAGAAGTCAATACTGGAAAAAATCAGAAGTCTGTGGAAATTAAACAACATGCTACTGAACAACTAATGGTCAAATTGAAATAAAAAAAGAAATAAAAAATACATTGAGATTAATACAAATGGAAATGTAGCATACCAAAATCTGTTGGGGGTGGGTAGGTGCAGCATAGTAGTTCTAAGAGGGAAGTTTATAACATTACAGGCCTACCTCAAGAAACAAGAAAAATCCCAAGTACACAATCTTACTTTATACCTAAAGGAATTTGAAGAAAACAAACAAAGCCCAAAGTTAGTAGAAGGAAAGAAATAATAAAGATCAGGGCAGAAATAAATGAAATAGAGACTAAAAAGACAATAGAAATGTTCAATGAAACTAAGAATTCATCTTTGAAAAGATAAACAAAACTGATAAAGCTTTAGACTCATTAAGAAAAAAAAAATCCAAATAAGATTAGAAATGAAAGACAAGTTACAACTGGTATAAAAGAAATATGAAAGATCATAAATGACTACTAAGAACAATTATAAGCCAACAAATTGGACAAGCTAGGAGAAATAGTTAAATTCCCAGAAACATACAATTTTTTTTTTAAGATTTTATTTATTTATCAGAGAGAGAGGGAGAGAGAGCGAGCACAGGAAGACAGAATGGCAGGCAGAGGCAGAGGGAGAAGCAGGCTCCCTGCTGAGCAAGGATCCCGATGTGGGACTCGATCCCAGGACGCTGGGATCATGACCTGAGCCGAAGGCAGCTGCTTAACCAACTGAGCCACCCAGGCGTCCCGAAACATACAATTTTTAAAGACTGAATCATGAAGAAAAAGAAAACCTGAATAAATTGAAACCTGAATAGATTGATTACTAGTTATGAGATTAAATAAGTAATCAAAAACCTCCCAACAAACAAAAGTCCAGGACCTGATAGCTTCACTGGTGAATTCTATGAAACATTCATAGATTTCATACCTATCCTTCTCAAACTCTTTAAAAAACTGAAGAAGAGAGGGGGCACCTGGGTGGCTCAGTGGGTTAAGCCACTGCCTTCGGCTCAGTTCATGATCCCAGGGTCCTGGGATCGAGCCCCACAATGGGCTCTCTGCTCAGCAGGGAGCTTGCTTCCCTTCCTCTCTCTCTGTCTGCCTCTCTGCCTACTTGTGATCTCTGTCAAATAAATAAATAAAATCTTTAAAAAAATTTAAAAAAAAATGAAGAAGAGGGAATACATCCAAACTCATGTTATAAGGCCAGCATTATCCTGATACCAAAACCAGAGAAAGATACCACAAAAAAGGAAAATTACAGACCAGTGTCACTGATGAACATAGGTGCAAAAATCCTCAAGAAAATATTACCAAACTGAACTCAACAACATGTTAAAAGGATCATATACCATTGTCAGGTAGGATTATTCCAGAGACGCAAAAATCCACAAATCAATCAACATGGTACATTACATCAACAAAATGAAGGATAAAATGTATTTGATCATCTCAGCAAATGCAGAAAAAGTGTTTGACAAAATTCTATTTACATTTATGATGAAAATTCACAATACAGTGGGTACACAATGAAGATACTTCAACATAATAAAGACCACATATGACAAGTCCACAGCTAGCATTGTACACAACAGTGAAAACATGAAAATCTTTTCAGAAACAAGACAAGGATCCCACCTTCACCACTTTTATACCACATAGTGTTCGAACTCCTAGCCAGACTAATCAGGTAGGAAAAAGAAATAAAAGGCATATAAATTGGAAAGGAAGAAGTAAAACCATTACTATTTGCAGATAAAATGATTTTATATATAGAAAAGACTCTACTCCAAACTTCCAATATCTGTGCACCAAAACCTGTGAGCCACTGATGAATGAAATTGAAGAAGACATAAATAAATGGAAAGATATGCCATACTCATGGATTGGAAGGATTACTATTATTAAAATGTCCATTCTACTCAAAGCAGTCTACAGATTCAATACAGTCCTAATCCAAGTCCCAGGGACATTTTTCACTGAAATAGAACAAACAGTCCTAAAATGTGTGTGCAACCACAAGACCTTAAATAGCCAAAGCAATCTCGAGAAAGAAAAACAAAGCTGGAGACATCACACTCTTTGATTTCAAATTATATTGCAAAGCTCTAGCAATGAAAACAGTATGATATTGAAATAAACAGAAATGTAAATCAATGGAACATAGAGAAATCCCAGGAATAAATCCATGCATATATGGTAAATTAATTTATGACAAAGGAGGTTGCAGTATACAATGGGGAGAGGACAGTCTCTTCAATAAATGGTGCCATCAAAACTGGACAACCACATGAAATGAATGAAACTGTACCTTTACACCATTAACTCAAAATGGATTTAAGACTGAATGTAAGACCTGAAACCATAACACTCCTAGAAGAAAGTATTAGGTGGTAAGGTCCTTGACATTGGTCTGGGAAAAAATAGATTGGACCTGACTCACAAGGCAAGGCAACAAAATAAAAAATAAACAAATGGGACTAAATCAAACTGAAAAGCTTCTACTCCTTGAAGGAAACCATCAACAAAATGAAAAATCTGCTTACTGAATGGGAGCAGATTTTTGCAAATCATATATGCAGTAAGGAGTTAATATCCAAAACATATAAGGAACTCACTAATACTACAAATCAATAAAGAAAAAGGCAATTTGATTTAACAATGGGAAGGAGATTGGAATAGGTATTTTTTCCAGTGAATATATACAAATGGTCAATAGACACATGGAAAAATGCTCAATATCACTAATCATCAGGAAAATGTAAATCAAAACCTCAATGAGATGTCACCTTACATCACCTCTGTCAGAATAGCTGTTATCAGAAAGGCAAAAGTGTTAAGTAGGAGAAATAGTTAAGTGTTGCTGAAGATGTGGAAAAAAAGAAACTTTTGTGTACTTTTTGTTGGAATGTAAATTGATGTAACCAGTATGGAAAACAGTATGAGGACACCTTAAGAAATTAAAAATAGAACTACTCTAAAATGCAGCATTCCACTACCAGATATTTATTTGAAGAAAATGAAAACACCAATTTGAAAGGATGTATGCACCCCTATGTTTATGGCAACATTATTTACAATGGCCAAGAGATGAAAACAACCTAAATGTCCATACATAGGTGAATGGATAAAGATGATGTGATATGTATACATACATACATAATGGAGTGCTACTCATCCATAAATGAAATTTTGCCATTTGTAGCAACATGGATGGACCTCGTAGGTATTATGCTAAGTGAAATAAGTCAGACAGAAAATGAGAAATATGGTATGATTTTATTTATATGGGTAATATAAAAAACAAAGCATATGAACAAACAAAATCAAAGAAAACTCATAGATACAGAGTACAGATTGGTTGCCAGAAGGAAGGGGGTAGGGGTATGTGTGAAAGGGGCTAAGTGATCAAAAGGTACAAACTTCCTGTGATAAAATAAGTAAATCATGGGGATATAATGTGCAGCATGGTGATTGTAGTTAATAATAATGTATTATGTATTTGAAAGTTGCTAAAAGAATAGATATAAAAGTAATCATGAGAAAAATAATGTTTTGTAACTCTGCAAAGTGATGGAAAGTAACTAAACATTGCAGTAATCATTTTGCAGTATATGCATATATGGAATCATTTTGTTGTACACCTAAAACTAATATGATGTTATATGTCAGTTACACTTCATGAAAAAAGGTTTTTTCCTGAACACATGTGAGGCACCTCCTGGAAACTCCCTAAAATAATTGGAAGATGAAGAAACTTTGAAATTATTTTGAATCCTTGTAGTAGTGAGTGTGAGTTTATTTCACCAACTTAATGGAACAATATTATAGCACCTACAAAACAGCAATAGTAAAATAAATGTAGAAATTAGCATCAGGAGGAAACTGATCTTTGTAAGATGCCTATTAAATATTGGGAAATGGGGTATTATCTTAATTATTGTCTCATTTTTTGTATAATAATACTTGAAGTTAGTATCATTGCCCTTATTTCTCAGATGAGGAAATTGGGTCTCAGAGAGGTTATGGCATTTACGTAGGACCACCTAGGCAGGGTCTCTGAAAACTGGAGTACAGAGTAGATAAGTTTGACTCCAAAGTCCACATTTAACACATTGCTATTCATAACTTGTTAAAATTTCTGAGCTTTTTTTGTTTTGTTTTTCCTTCTGTGTATAGGGGAAGAAATATCAATAGTCTTTTTAAAGCAGTTTAAAGATAATTCAAGCTGTGAAGTGTGTAAACCTGGTGATTCACATACCTGTACCCTGGGGGATAAAAATATATGTTTATAAAAAATAAAAAATTAAAGATAATTCAAACTGTTTCCATGTCCTCTAACTTATTGAAGGGATTTGTTTTTTCCCAGTATCACTGAATAGGTATATGAAAATTGTTGTTATTCCTTCGTTCATGGCATAATGGAGCTTTTACTATGTTCCAGGCACTGAGGATGTAGTGATAAACAAAACAGATATAGCCTCTTCCAGTGAAATGAACAAGTCACAGGAATGAAAGATATACCATAGTGAATATAATCAGTGGTATTATAATAGCATAGTATGGTGACAGATGGTAGCTACACTTGTGATGAACGTGATCTAACATATAGAGTTGTTGAATCATTGTGTTTATAGATCTGAAACAAATGTACCATTGTGTGTCAACTATACTCAGATTTTTATAAAAGAGACAGAGCCTCTCCTTAATATAGTTTGGAAATATTAAGCAAATTATCGTATCAATAAAATATGTAATTAAGCATGGTAATAATCACTCTAAAGAAAGGTCAGGGGAACGCATGGAAGAATAACAGAGATGAGATTTAGTTGGAGAGGAAGGAAAGACTTCCTTTTTTTTTTTTTAATTTCTTTTCAGCGTAACATTATTCATTGTTTTTGCACCACACCCAGTGCTCCATGCAATACATTCCCTCTCCAATACCCACCACCTGGTTCCCCCAATCTCCCATCCCCACCCCTTCAAAACCCTCAGGTTGTTTTTCAGAGTCCATAGTCTCTCATGGTTCACCCCCCCCCTTCCAATTTCCCTCAACTACCTTCTCTCCATCTCCCCTTGTCCTCCATGTTATTTGTTATGCTCCACAAATAAGTGAAACCATATGATAATTGACACTCTCTGCTTGACTTATTTCACTCAGCATAATCTCTTCCAGTCCCAAGTTGGGTATTCATCCTTTCTGATGGAGGCATAATACTCCATAGTGTATATGGACCACATCTTCCTTATCCATTCATCTGTCGAAGGGCATCTTGGTTCTTTCCACAGTTTGGCGACTGTGGCCATTGCTGCTATAAACATTGGGGTACAGATAGCCTTTCTTTTCACTACATCTGTATCTTTGGGGTAGATACCCAGTAGTGCAATTGCAGGGTCATAGGAAAGCCCTATTTTTAATTTCTTGAGGAATCTCCACACTGTTCTCCAAAGAGGCTTCACCAACTTGCATTCCCACCAACAGCGTAAGTGGGTTCCCCTTTCTCTGCATCCTCTCCAACACATGTTTCCTGTCTTGCTAATTTTGGCCATTTTAACTGGTGTAAGGTGGTATCTCAATGTAGTTTTAATTTGAATCTCCCTGAGGGCTAGTGGTGATGAACATTTTTTTATGTGTCTGGTAACCATTTGTATGTCTTCATTGGAGAAGTGCCTGTTATAATATTTCTAAGAAAAGACCTGATAGATGGGTGAGGCAATTTAATTAAGCTTTAGGAAAACTCAGCTTTAAGCAGGCAGAGAGAAGAACACACAGGAAAGCACAGGAGAGAATAGACTTGACTTGTTTCAGGATCAGAGTGAAGGTCGTGTTGTTGGAATGCAGCAAGCAGAGAGGAAAGTTGAGGCTCCAGATGGAAGCAGGTTCCAAGTTATTTGGGGATATAGAAGCCCATGTTGAGGTTTTAATATTTTATTTCAAGTTTAATGTACCTTGAAATAACATTGAAGGCTATTGAACTAGGGAAGTAGATGGAATAAATGATCACACTGGCTATTGCAGGGAAAATGAATCAGAAGTGATCAAGAGAGGAATTGGGTAGCAAGTTAGGAAGGAGACAGTCAAGGAAGACTGACAAGATATACCATAAAGAGAGGAAGATAATGCAAACTGAAGAAGTCAACTCCTGAAAAAGTTAGATGTGGTCGACTGCCAAAGGAAAAAGCAAGGGCAGGAAGGTGAGAGATTAAGCCATCTATGCCATCTAAACTGAATAAGGATAGGGACACCTAGGTGGCTCAGTTGGTTAAATGTCTGACTCTTGATTTTGGCTCAGGTCATGATCTCAGAGTTGTGAGATCAAGTCCCAAGTTGAGCTCTGCACTCAGTGGGGGGTCTTCTTGAGATTCTATTGCTCTCCCTCTGCTCCCCCCCCCAACCACTTGCATGTGTTCTCTCTCTCAAATAAATAAATAAATAAATAAATCTTTAAAGAAATAAATAAACTGAGGAAGGATAGAAGTGAAAACCATAGGGACTGGCAAAAGAAAATGAAGTGTTCCCTGTGTCTGACGACTGCTAAAAGAGATATACTTGAGCAAAAGAGGCAGGAAAATAGGTTATAGTCAGACTATCGATTTTGGTTGGCTGTGGTGTGTTCCTATTGTGAAATTTTTGAAAGCAGATTGTTGAGGTAAAACAGAAGGGAATATAACTGGAAATAAAGAGGTCAAAGAATTAATTTAAGGGCATTAGTAATGTCATCTATGTGGACATTAAATTGTCTGGGATGATGGAGGGAGCAAAAGTCTTCAGTGAATGAGGGAGAATACCCAGGAGCTCAATAAACTACATTGAAAATAAAGAAGAGATAAGATTGCCAAATGGTAAGCTCAGGGGAGGAGGGAATTTGCACTGGAAGGGGAAATGATGAGCTGGAAGAAACAGTGGGGAGTACAGGAGATACTGATTATAAGCACAGTGAGAAATAAGAGGAAAAATGGCCTCCATTTTAGAGAGTCTGGGAAGGCAGTGCCCTCAGGAGACATCTAAGATTCAATTAAACGAGGTGGGTAGTGAAGAAGAGGTTGAAGATGCAGAGGGGTCTTTGGTCATACAGTAGATCCCTGAAGGGGAGAGAATCTTAGATAGAATAGAAAGGATTCACAGAATTGCAGTGTGTAGTCAAATGGTAAGAGCCAAGCAAGAAGGATCTTTTGGTAAGTGCACACAAGTGTTAGTGTGAGTGTGTGTGAGCCATCCAGTACTCTGAGATGGGTTGCCAACCCTGAAGTCTGCGTGAGCACACCTGTTGGCTGTACTTTTAACTCCAGTTGTCTCCAGCAGGCCTCTCAGTTTGAGAGGAAAAGAAGTCAATGAAAGTTGTTTCTGGTGGGTGTCTGTTCTTTGAAAACTAACCTAAATCTCTCCTCCTGGTCTCAGGAAAAGCTACATTCTATTAATTTTTCAGTGTAAAGCAAGTAGAAGAACAATGTAAAAATAATATTATTCTATTCTGAGCACTTATAGAGAAAAGAAACTAACATTTTAAACTGTGAGATAATGTACAAGAAAACTGAATATGTAATTAGAGGCATGGTGAACACTTGGTTACAGTTCTCAAGTTTATTTTACCAGTTCCTCTGGATCATAATTATAGAACATTTTGTTTCAGCCTAGGAGACAGCTACTACATTCAGCCCAACAACATAAAATGTAGTTTTCATAAGGTGCCTTATATACAAATATATACACACTTCATATGATTCAAAAGGAGTGTCATAGTTTAAGAAATAGTTTTCAGGAATGATTAAAAAATAGTCCAGGGGTAGATAAGAACATTTTTAAATAAACCTCAGGGTAATTCAATGAATATTTTGCTATTATGAACATTTTCTCACAAACTACTCTTTTATTGTCTAAAATAAAGAAATTACATGGAAAAGATGAATTGCACTTTATAAGGCAAGAGAAAATTGTCTTCATCTATCACTATGCCACCTTTCAGGAAGACAGGAATTCCAGATGCTTTAGAATAATGGGCCAAAGGTGGAAGAATGTACAGCATGTTCAACGGACTTGAAATCATTTGCAGAATGAGAGCAAAAGTTAAAGTTGAGAGAACAAAATGAGTGAGAGATTATGCTGGATAAATAGGTGGGAGTGCCTCTTGACAACTTTCTATTTCTTGCTGAGAAGTTGTCTTATGAGGACCATGAGATCTAACTGATGGCTACTAGGCAAAGGAGTGGCATGGCCAGAAATATATCTTAAAAATATCTGTGTAATAGCTGTGTTGAAGGTGGCATGGAGGGAGACTAGGAAGAAGATGGTTAAGATATAGTAACTGGGGGAAGAAATGATGAGGGCCTAAACAAAACAATGGTAGGGGAGGAGGGACAGAAATGTGGGACAGATTTGGTAAGTTTTGAAGATGGCCCCACCATTTGTCTAAGGACCACAGACTCAAGTCAAGTGCAGAAGACATTTGATTCTCGAGTCTTTCTTCCTTCTTATCTTGCTAAGTTATCCCTTCCCCTTTAAAAAAATTTTTTTTAGGTGTTGAGTTTGATAAGTTCTTTATATATTTTGGTTACTAAACCTTTATCATATATATCAATGGCAAATATCTTCTCCCATTATATAGGCTGCCTTTCAGTTTTGTTGATTGTTTTCTTAACTGTGCAGAAGCTTTTTATCTTGATGAAGTCCCAATAATTCATTTTTGCTTTTGTTTCCCTTGTTCTGGAGACATGTCTAGTAAGAAATTGCTATGGCTGATGTCAAGGAGGTTGCAGCCTGTGTTTTACTCTAGGATTTTGATGGTTTCTTGTTGCAAACTGGTAAAGCCATTCAGAAAAATGATATGGAGTTTCCTTTTAAAGTTAAAAACAGAACTACGTTATGATCCAGCAATTGCACTACTTGGTATTTACCAAAGGGTACAAAAATACTCATTTGAAGGTATACATGCACCTTGATGTTTATTGTATCATTGTCAACAATAGTCAAATTATGGAAAAGGCCCAAATGTCCATAACTGATTAATGGTTAAATAAGATTAGGATGGTAGAGTAGAGGTGGATCCTGGGTTTGCTTCATGCCTCAAACACAGATGGATTGATGTCAGATTATTTGTAATATGTACGAAATTGATCTGAGGATGGGGAGAATGATCTGCACAGTTAGAAGAGGAGAGCATGGTAAGTGTGAGGTGTATGGGCACTAATTGAGGGAGGGAAAAGTCCCATCACTGCAGAAGGCAGGAACCCTTTCCATGGAGAGAGAAAAGGGAGAGACAGACAGGGAGAGAGAGTGGCATGTCAGTTTCATGCAAGAAAAACACCTCCCCAAGACCACTGACTAGGGAGTAGAGAGAACTGAGTGTTGCAGATTTTAGCAAGCAGTTGTATAGTTCAAATTCTGAGGTTTTAGAGGTCTGAGACATTAGTCAGAGTTGAGCTGGAACATGTGTTCCTGGGGAAAAGGAGGGCACAGGCCTGGGAGTGGGTAGTCTGGTGTAAGAATCCTCTAGGTTGCACTAGGAGAGAACATTACACTTCATGGAGTATATATGGAAGAGGGTATATTGCCTCTCTGAGGACAAAGACTCTGCAGGCACCACTGAATGGCTGTTCCTTGGCAGGGGACAGAGGTGCTCAGAGGACAAATAATCTGGTTGCTGCCTTTTGCTGTGCTTCAGCATAGGATCTGGGCACCTGGGCAGATGTGTGACTATTTTTCTGGGATGAAATAGCACAGACACAGTATGGTAAGAGTATTCTCTGGAGGAGGGGATGGGTCCATGCCATGCCTGGTCCTTTAAGATTTGAAGTTTTGAATCCCAGCTGCATGCCAGAGATAAAACACAGGAGAGCTATGGTGTTGGGCGCACCAACAGACCCAGGCACAGATAGGGTGAAGTTAGAGCTCTGATGGAAACCTGGGACATGAAAGGGGAGGTTGTTCACTTTTCTGTGATGGCTGCCTGAACAGCGGCAAGCACAGGATCTGCTGTCCAGAGAAGGAGAGAGAGTGTGGTAGCACCATTTTCCCCATTGCCATCAACAGGGTCAGACTTCAGTAAGCAACACAGTGTCCCCAGTGGAGGTGGGAGCTGCTTATATGAAACCCCACACTTCTGTGCCTTGCAAGTGCATGGTTACTAGGGCAGGTCTGACTGTGAGCCAGCACAGCTTGCATCTCCCCCAGAAGACCAGCACAGGAACACCCCATGCACCAAGTCTACTGATCATAGAGTGCTCCAAAGCCTTAGCTTCAGTCCTGGTAGAAATATGACCAGGATTATTTTTTCTCCTTTGGAATTAGGTTTATAGTTTTTTCTTCTTTTGTTTGTGTTTTGGTTTCCTTTTCATTTTCCTTTCTTTCTTTTTCTTTCTGTATTTCTTAAATTTTTTTTTAAATAAGGCTTTATTTAGTTAAAAAATTTTTTTAAAAAAATTTTATTTATTTTTTAAATCTCCTTTCAATGTTCCAAAATTCATTGTTTACACACCACTCCCAGTGCTCCATGCAATATGTGCCCTTCAGATTCAGGCTTACAGTGTTTTGTGTGTGTGTCTGTTTTTGTTCCTTTTCCTTTCCTTTGTGGGGGGGGGGGTGGGATTAAACTATTCTTTCAGTCTTTCTTTTTTCCAGGCTTATTTTAACAAACAGATCAAAGCATACCTAGTTAAAGATCCAAACCCTCCCCACTGCAAGCATGGTATAACTCTGCAGGACTGACCTGTGGGAAGAGCAGCCAACATGTAACAACAAAAGTCACACAGCATACAACAGAAACACTGCCTGAAGCACTAGGTGCTGGACAGTATATATGCTCTTCTTAATACCGCATTACTTTCAGGAAATGGAAACATACAAAATGATGATTCAGAGGAATTCTCCCCAAAAGAAAGATCAAGAAGAAATCACAGCCAGGGATTGTCTTAAAACAGCAATATATGTGAACAAGAATTTAGAGCAATGGTCATAAGAATACTTTCTTCTAAGAAACCAGAGAAACCTTTGCTGCAGAGATAAAAGACATAAAAACTAGTCAGGCCAGAATAAAAAATGTTGTCACGGAGATACAAAGCCAACTGGATGTAATCACAATAAGAATGGAAGAAGCAGAGGAATGAATAGGTGATGTAGATGATAAAATTATGGAAAATAATGAAAGTGAAAAAAAGAGGGAAAAGAAACTATTAGGTCATGAAGGTAGACTCAGAGAACTCAGAGATTCCATAAAGTGCATAATAGATATATCACAGGAATCCCAGAAGAAGAAGAGTGGTGAAAAAAGGGCAAAAGGTCTGTTTGAACAAAGTATAGCCAAGAACTTCCCCAATCTAGGGAAGGAAACACATTCAAGTCAAAGAGTCACAGAGAACTCCCCTCAAAATCAACAAAAATAGGTCAACACCAAAACAGACAGCGAAACTTGCAGAATACAGATAAAAAGAGAATTCTGAAAGTCGGTAGGGACAAAAGGTCCTTAACCTACAAGGGTAGGCACATAAGGTTAACAGCAGATCTGTCCACAGAAATTTGAAGGGCAGATAACAGTGGCATGATATATTCAACATGCTAAATGTGAAAAATACACAGCCAAGATTAGTTCATCTAGCAAGGCTGTAATTCAGAATAGAAGGAGAGATAAAGAATTTCCAAGACAAAAATTAAAGGAGTTGCTGAACACTAAACCAGCTCTGCAAGAAAAATTAAAGGGGACCTTATGTGTGGGAAAGAAAGACAAAAAGCAACAAAGAATACAAAGGAACAGAGACAATCTACAGGAATGGCAACTTTATGGGTAATACAATAGCACTAAATTCACATCTATTGATAATTACTCTGAATGTAAAGGGACTCAATTCTCCAATCCAAAGACATAAGGAAGTTGTGGTCCATATACACTTGGAGTATTATGCCTCCATCAGAAAGGATGAATACCCAACTTTTGTAGCAACATGGATGGGACTGGAAGAGATTATGCTGAGTGAAATAAGTCAAGCAGAGGGAGTCAATTATCATGTGGTTTCACTTATTTGTGGAGCATAGCAAATAGCATAGAGGACAAGGGGAATTAGAGAGGAGAAGGGAGTTGAGGGAAATTGAAAGGGGAGGTGAACCATGAGAGACTATGGACTCTGAAAAATAATCTGAGGGTTTTGAAAGGACGGAGGGGGGGTGAGAGATTGGGGGAACCAGGTGGTGGGTATTGGAAAGGGCACAGTTTGCACGGAGCACTGGGTGTGGTGTAAAAACTATGAATATTGTTATGCTGAAAATAAATTTAAAAAATTAAAAAAGACATAGGGTATCAGAATGGATAAAAAAATATGGCTTATAATCAATATGCTGCTTATAAGAGACTTATTTTAGATCCAAAGTCACCTTCGGACTGAAAGTGAGGGTTTGGATAACAATTTATCATGCTAAAGGACATCAAAAAAGCTGGAGTAGCCATACTTAATTATTAGACTAGATTTTCAGCAAAAGACTGTAACGAGAGATGAAGAAATGCACTATATCATAATAAAGGGGTCTATCCAACAAGAAGAACTAAGAATTGTAAATATTTATACCTCCATCTTGGGAGCACACAAATATATAAATTAATTAATAACAAAGAAACTCATTGATAATAATACAATAATTGTAGGGTACATTAAGACCACACTCACTGCAACAGACAGATCATCTAAGCAGAAAATCAACAAGGAAACAATGGCTCTAAATGACGCACTGGACCAGATGGACTTAACATTCAGAGCCTTTCTTCCTAAAGCAGCAGAATATATATTTTCTTCTAGTACACATGGATCTTTTTCTAGAATAGATCACATACTGGGTCACAAGTCAGGTCTCAACCAGTAAAAATGATTGAGATCATACCATGCATATTTTCAGATCACAATGGTATGAAACTTGAAGTCAACCATGAGAAAAAATTTGGAAACCACAAATACATGGAAGTTAAAGAATATCCTACTTAATAGTGAATGGGTTAACCCAGAAATTAATGAGAAACAAAAAACATTCATGGAAGAAAATGAGAACACGGAAGCCCAAAACCTTTGGGATGCAGCAAAGGCAATTATAAGAGGGAAGTATATATTATTACAGGCCTTCAAGTCTCAAATACATAATCTAAACTTACACCTAAAGGAGCTGGAAAAAGAACAGCAAATAAAGCCTAAAACCAACAGAAGAAGGGAAATAATAAAGATTAGAGCAGAAATAAATGCTGTAGAAATAAAAAAGGCAGTAGAACAAATCAATGAAGGTAGAAGATGACTCTTTGAAAGAATTAACAAAATTGATAAATCCCTAGCTAGACTTAGCAAAAAGAAAACAGACAGGACCCAAATAATTGAAATCTGAATGAAGGAGGAGAGATGACAACCAACATCACAGAAATAAAAACAATTATAAGAGAATATTACAAGCAATTATATGCCAACCAGTTGGGCAATCTGGAAGAAATGAATAAATCCTTTGAAACATATAAACTACCAAAACTGAAACAGGAAGAAATGGAGAACTCAAACAGACTGATAATCAGCAAAGAAATTGAATATGTAATCTAAAATCTTCCAACAAACAAGACTCCAGGTCTGGATGGCTTCCCAAGGAAAGTCTACCAAACATTTAAAGAAGAGTTAATACCTCTTTTTATGAAACTGTTCCAAAAAATAGAAACAGAAGGATAGCTTCCAAACTCATTCTATGAGGCCAACATTACCTTGATTCCAAAATCAGACAAGACTCCACTAAAAAGAGGATTACAGGGACGCCTGTAATCAGTTGGTTAAGCAGCTGCCTTCGGCTCAGGTCATGATCCCAGCCTCCTGGGATCGAGTCCCACATCGGGCTCCTTGCTCCACAGGGAGCCTGCTTCTCCCTCTGACTCTGCCTTCCACTCTGTCTGCCTGTGCTCGCTTTCGCTCGCGCTCTCTCTCTGACAAATAAATAAATAAAATCTTTAAAAAAAAATAAATAAAAAGAGGATTACATACCAATATCCTTGATGAATGTGGATGCAAAAATTCTCAAAAAGATACTAGCAAATCAAATTCAAGAGTATATTAAAAGAATTAGTCACCACGATCAAGTGGGATTTATTCCTTGGCTGTAGGTGTATTTCAATATTCTCAAATCAATCAATGTGATATACCGCATTAATAAAAGAAAGGATAAAAATCATATGATCCTCTCAATAAATTGGAAAAAACATTTGAAAAAACACAGCATCCATACTTTTTTTTTTTTTTTTTTTAAGACAGAGAGTGAGAGATAGAACACAAGCAGGGGGAATAGCAGAGGGAGAAGGAGAAGAAGACTGTCCATTGAGCAGGGAGCCCAAGGTGGGGCTTGATCCCAGGACCTTGGGATCATGACCTGAGCAGAAGGCAGATGCTTAACTAAGCCACGCAGACACCCCTATAGCATCCATTCTTGATAAAAACCCTCAATGATGTTGAGGGAACATACCTCAGTATCATAAAGGCAATATATGAAAGATCCACAGCTAATATGATTCTGAACAGGGAAAAACAGAGCTTTCCGCCTCGGGTGAGGAACACAAGGATGTCCACTCTCACCACTGTTGTTCAGCACAGTACTGGAAGTTCTAGCCATAGCAATCAGACAACAAAAAGAAATAACATGTATCCAAATTAGGAAGGAAGAAGTCAAACTCTCCCTCTTTGCAGATGACATGTTACTCTATGTAGAAAAGCCAAAAGATTCCACTCCAAAATCGCCAGACTAACACAAGAATTCAGCAAAGCCACAAGTTATGAAATCAATATACAGAGATCTGTTGCATTTCTATACATTAATAATGAAGCAGCAGAAAGAGAAATCAAGGAACTGATCCTGTTTATAACTGCACCAAAAAAATAATAAAATATCTAGGAATAAACCTAACCAAAGAGGTAAAATATCTGTACCCTTAAAGCTATAGAACACTTAATGAAAGAAATTGAAGAAGGCACAAAGAAATGGAAAAAATATTCCATGTTCATGGTTGGAAAAACAAATATTGTTAAAATGTCTGTACTGCCCAGAGCAATCTACACATTCAGTGCAATCCTGATCAAAACAACATCAGCAGTTTTCACAGAGTTAGAACAAACAATCTGAAAATTTGTACAGAACCAGAAAAGACCTGGAATAGCCAAACTAATGTTGAAAATGGAAAGGAAAGGAGAAGCCATTGTAGTCCCAGGCTTCAAGCTGTATTGCAAAGCTGTAATCCTGAAGACGGTATGGTACTGGCATAAAAACAGACACATAGATTAATGGAACAGAATAGAAAACCCAGAAATGGACCTACAACTACAGGGTCAACTAATCTCTGACAAAGCAGGAAAGAATATCCAATGGTAAAAAGACAGTCTTCAACAAATGGTATTGGGAAACTGGACAGCCACATGCAGAAGAATGAAACTGGACCACTTTCTTACACCATATGCAAAAATAAACTCAAAATGGATGAAACATCTAAATGTAAGATAGGAAACCATCAAAATCCTAGAAGAGAAAGTAAGCAGCAACCTCTTTGACATTGGCCATAGCAATTTCTTACTAGATAGGTCTCCAGAGGCAAGGGAAGCAAAGGCAAAGATGAATTATTTGGACCTTGCCTGTATAAAGTCCTTCTGTACAGCAAAGGAAACTATCAACAAAACTAAAAGGCAACTGACAGAATGGCAGAAAGTATTTGCAAATGATGTGTTGGCTAAAGGTCTAGTATCTAGAATCTATAAAGAACTCATCAAAATTAACATCCTCCCCCCCCCCCCCCCCAAATAATCCAGTTAAGAAATGGGCAAAAGACATGAATTGGCATTTCTCCAAAGAATACATACAAATGGCTAACAGACATATGAAAAAATGCTCAACATTCTTATCAGGGAAATACGAATTAAAACCACAGTGAGATACCACCTCACACCTGTCGGAATGGCTAAAATTAACTCAGGAAATGAGGTGTTGGCAAGGATGTGGAAAAGGGGAACCCTCTACATTGTTGGTGGGAATGGAAGTGGGTTGCAGTCACTCTGAAAACAGTATGTCAGTTCCTCAAAATGTGAAAAATAGAGCTATCCAACAACCCCTCTATTATATTCCTAGGTATTTATTCAAAGAATACAAAAATGCTGATTTGTAGGGCCCCATGCACCTCAACGTTTATAACAGCACTACCAATAATAGCCAAATTGTGGAAAGGCCCAAATGTCCATTCATGAGTATGTATATACTCACACTATTTATTTATTTTTTATTATTTATTAATACTGAATATTACTCAGCCACCAGAATGAATGAATGAACTGCATTTTGCAGTGATGTGGATGGAACTAGGGTATGTTATGCTAGGTCATTCAGAGAAAGAAAAATACATTTGATTTCACTCATATGTGGAATTGAAGAAACAAAAACAGATGAACATAGGGCAAAAAAAAAAAAAAAAAAGAGATAGAGGCAAACCATAAAACAGACTCATAACTATAGAGAACAAACTGAGAGTTGCTGAAGGGAAAGTGGGTACGGGGGATAGGTTAAATGGTGATGGGTATTAAAGGAGGGCACTGATTGTGATGAGCCCTGGGTGTTATATGTAAGTGATAAGTCACTAAATTCTATACCTGAAACTAATATTACAACTGTATATTAACAGGAATTTAAGTAAAAACTTGAAACAACAAAAAATTTTAATTTTATGTTTTTAATCTCTTCCTCTTGTACAGAATCCTGAGTACAATATCCTGATAGTTTTTTGGTTTTTTTTCAGCAACTCATTTCTTTTCTTTCTCCTAACATGTATGAATACCATCAATATTCCCATTGTTTTAAAAGAGTACTGGCCTTGGAGCGGCTGGTTGCCTTGGTTGGTTAAGTGGAGACTAACGATTTTGGCCTAGGCCATGATCTCGGGGGTCATGAAACAGAATCTGGTGTCAGACTCCATGCTCAGCAGGGAGTCTGCTTGAGCTTCTTTCCCTTAACCCCTTCCCTTACTTGAGGGTGCATCTCTCTCTCTCTAAAATAAGTAATAATTTTTTTTTTTTAAAGAATACTGATCTTGCACAGGATTTGTGAGGTCCAGAGGCTAGTTCTTTCTTGAAAATGGGGTAAGATATTTCTAACTGTGTTGAGTTTTTCTGTAAAGTCCTTGAAAAAGTCTAAAAATGCTTAATCTCTATCTTTCTACTGAGCTTTAAAACATCTAAAGGAAGGGATAATAATAATAAACACTTTTTAAACGTTTATTTAAGGAAATGATTTAAGTAATTTCTGCACGTAACATGGGGCTTGAACTCAAGAGTTGTATGCTTTTCTGACTGAGCCAGCCAGGTACCCCAAGCATTTTTTTTTAAAATGGTTTTAAAATATGTTCACTCACTTGGATGAGTACTCACAGTACCATGAAATAAGTACAGACTTCATTGTACAAATATAGAAATTGAGGCACAGAGAAGTTAAGTGTATTATACAAGGTCACACAGATAGTTAGTTGCCACTTGCCTAAGGTGAGTTTAGAGATAGAGAGCCAGGATTTAAATCCAATCTGTGTGGCTGTTAGTTTCCAGGCCTTTAAGTATTACAACATGTCACCTCTCAATACTTGTAGTATGCTACAATAGCTAGAGAGGGGAATTTCTTATGTGAGAGAAGTTCTCAAGATGCTTATCTGCTAGTCAGAGGTGAGAATCACATTTTTAGGTCAAGGTCTTTGGAGATTGCTAATATTTTACTTGTTATCCCCAGTGGGGGTAATGATTTACTATGGTTACCTTTACTCTTTGTTGTTCCCCTGCCTCAACTAGCTAGCTATCCATACATTATCCATCTGTCCATCCATCCTTCATCTGTCTACCTAGTTATCTACCCGTCCATCATCTATTTTCTAACCATCCATGCAACCATATTCATTATATTCCTTGGCTTCTATGGTCCATATACTTCATTTGACTCTTTAGCATAATTAGATCATTTAATTCTGAAAGGATTATAACACCAGTATTTTATGGATGGAGAAACTGAATCTAAGAAAGAGATTCAGGTTATTAAACCCCAAAACAAGGTGTGTAAAATTTATCTGATCCCAAAGTACATACTCTTTCTCTTTACAACATCGTTCTTAGGCTAGGTCGTTTGATTTTTGGCTAGATATCCTACTTATTAGACTACATTATTGCTGGTTTAAGGTCTTTCCAGATCATCCCTGTAATTATCTTTAAAGAATATTTGCAAATTCATCTTTGTTTTTCCCAGTGTTGATTATGAAAACTGTAATATACTAAGAAGAAAACCTATTCCATGCAGGCAAGTACATGTACAAAACCTGTGGGGAATACTAAAGATAAACTTTACTTCTGTTTCAGATGGATAATATAGACCCTTGTTCTTCCTCTTATTCTGTGAGAGTTTTGAGTAAAATCAGTGTAGAGTGGAGTAGCAGTGTCTGTGTTTCCATGTACAACATAATTAGGCTACTAAACTCATTTTAATGATAATATGCTTACTCTGTAATCAGTTAAAACTCAATTTCAATGACATTCTATTAGAACAGTGCACCTTGCTTTATGTAGAAGGATTGAATGATTTAGATAAGGCATATCACCTTTTTTGTCTCATAACCATGATACCTGATGTATCACTCAGACTGTTCAGTTGCTGTGGCAATAAAAAGTATTGAAATTTCATACTGATAAAAGGAATTAAACATTTTAAGACATACAGTTTTTTTCTTTGAGCTGTATTTGCTGCTCAAGCTGATGATAAAACCAGTTTGCTACATAATAACCAAGACAGGTAGTATTATCTTTACTCATGGCACCTGTACATGTAAATTACCTTGCTAAAAATAAATAATATGCAAAAATGAATAAACTTAGTCACAGTAGGCCTCATGCATAATAGGATTAAAATGAATTCCTTGTTCATTCTCTACTACACTGTTTTCATAGATCTTAACTGGAGAAGAACTCTGAGTTTTCAGAAGAATGCCTTTTCAGGATTTCTACCTGTCATTGGCTAAAAACAAGGTTCACATAAATAATTTGTTTTCCTTTCTTTCTTTTGGAGGAGGAGAGAGAGTGAATTTCCTATGGTTCAATTCAGAATTTATTAAGCACTTTCTCTTTAGTGATAAAAGAACTTGACGTCATTAATAGAGATGATCTTTACATTTTGTTCCAGAGTAAGGCATTTACTGAAATTAGATTGTAAATTCCAAATGTGTAAACACATTTTAGGATTTTTATATAACTGTACTCCTGCTCTGCTTGCTTATTGGTATTTATGTCTGCTAACTCCAGCTAATTGGCTAATGTTTGTAAAGTGCTGTCCAGATGAAAAGCTAATGATCACTTTACTGTAGGAGGGTGTGGGTAGCTGCCCTGACGGCTTGCTGAGAGTGTCTGCTGGGGGATTGATGGTGAGGGCTTGCTGTGGGCTCTGGGATAATGAGGAATCCCTGAAGAGTTCTATGTTCCTGTTCCCCAAAAGCTTTTGAATTCTATTCTCCTGGTATTGCTAAGTCAGTCTGGACATGATAAAATCATCATTTCTGCAAAGCTGTGAGAGGAAGACTCTTCAAAGACTTATTACCCACTTTACCTAGAGTTTACTCTGATGCCGTTGGATGATATCTATATTCCATTATGAAAAAGCCATAATAATAATAGGAATACATTAAAAGTTAAAAAAAAGCTGTTGATCTTAAAAATTAGGGCCATATGTTTTATTATTTTATCTTTTTTCTCCAGTTACAAGCCTAATGGGAGCTACGTTTTTATTTCTTTATTTTCATGTTTTGAAACGTAGGACATATATTAGTCAAAAAGTTGGCTAAGAAAAACATAATTGTTTTTGAAATGATAAAAATGTCCACCCATTTCTACAACAGACCTATAGTCAAAAGGAAAATAGTTTTTTAAAAATTGAAATTAATGGGTTTTTTTGCTTTTGTTTTTGTTTTTGCTGTGATTACTTAATTTTCTGTTATGGCTTAGGAATGGTACTTAGAGTTTCTATGCATTGAAAATGGTTTTTTTTTTTTGCTTTTAAATAATAAATATTAAATGATCATATTGATTTTCTTTTTGTTGGGTTTATGCCTGCTTTTTGTAAGATCTATTTCTTATATTTCCTGGGTCTCTTCTAGTCTTACATATTGGCGTTCCATAGTCACAACACTGGTTCACCTGCCTGACATCACAGTTCCTCTGGGGGCTCTCTCCTGGGGTTTGTACAAATGGTCCAATAGAGGAAAGTGGTGTCCAGAGGGAACCACCCCACTTCCCAGATTCCCTCACAGAGACAAAACATTTTCCAGTTATTTATTTTTAATCAGCTGGTAATCACTGCACTACTGAGAGTAAGTTTTAAAAGTGACAAAGCAGGGGCGCCTGGGTGGCTCAGTGGGTTAAAGCCTCTGCCTTCGGCTCAGGTCATGATCCCAGGGTCCTGGGATGGAGCCCCGCATCGGGCTCTCTGCTCAGCAGGGAGCCTGCTTCCTCCCTCTCTTTCTCTCTCTCTGCCTGCCTCTCTGCCTACTTGTCATCTCTGTCTGTCAAATAAATAAATAAAAAATCTTAAAAAAATAAAAAAAAGTGACAAAGCAGATCAAGTCCTGCAGCACATAAATTGACCCCTTAGCATGGAGCTATTCTGAATTTTGCCCCAAATAGTACATTTCTGTACCTGGAGATGTTCTGAAGCTCTGGCATCCTTAGCAAGGTTAACTTTTAAGATCTTAAAAGTTTAAAGCTTCTTATAGAATTAGAAAATGCTTCAAACAGAGTAACTAGGAATACAAAAAACCTAAGTAAGAAATGCTTACATCAATTTTTATATAGTCAGGAAAAATTAGAGAAACAAAATGGCCCTAAATATAGACTATTTGGACAAATTATTGCATAACTATTTAATGTGGTATTGTGTCATCATTATGACAATATGGGGAGTACTTATTTATTATATAAATTAAAAAACAGAATAGAAAACTAGTTATAAAATATGATCTTAACTATTAAAATATTCATGGAAACTGCTTGGAAGGAAATATAGCAAAACACTAAGAATAATTGTTTTCTTCCTTAATGATTACTTCACATTTTTAAAAGTTTTTATCATGAAGAAGTGTTTTACTTTTTTAAAGTAGATGCTTAAGACATACAAAAGTGTAGAGAATGATATAAAATAATAGCCTTGTATCTATATGCAATTTTGCATGCTAACTTTTAAATTTCATTTGCTTAGATATTTTCAGTTTTTTTGTTTTGTTTTGTTTTTTGAGAAAAAGCATTTAATTTCTCTGTCTTTTTTTTCCTGGAGGTAATCACTATTCTGAGGTTTGTGAGTTTTATATTTTCATTACATGTGTAAGCATCCATAAACAACATATAGTATTATGTGTATTTTAAACTTATCCATAACAATAGTGGCAGACATATCATTCTGCAATTTGTTCTCTCACCTATATTTTTAAGATGTATTCATCTCAGATGGAGAGCCAGCTTGTTATAAAATGATATATATGGGGCACCTAGCTGTCTCAGTCAGTAGAGCATATGACTCTTGATCTCAGGGTTATGAGTTGAAGCCCCATGTTAACCTGTAAAGATTAGTTTAAAAATATAAAAATCTAGGGTCCTGGGATTGAGCCCGATGTTGGGCTCCCTGCTAAGCGGAGAGCTCACTTCTCACTCTCCCTCTACTTGGGATAAGTCATAGAAAATGCCTAAATGATTATTAAAATGATGGGAGAATACTCAGCTTTGAGCCTAGGCTAAAACATTGTGTGCATCCATTTTAAAGGGGATACAAATTTGCGTTAAATGTTATCTCTTAAACAGGAATGATTTGCTATCACACCTATACATTGCTTTGAGAACAAAAAATTTTCAGCAGAGCAGGCACCCGGGGCTATAGGGAAAATACTATCACTTGGGAGTTTCTTATTTATTTCTTTTTACAAATAATGTTATTTCTGTAGTCTGTGATCCTCCTCCGTGCACTTATCATAGTTTATGAGTGTAAAGGCAGAAGTCTATATATCCTTAATATAAGAGGTCTTACCAAGGTCTAATAACTAAGTAAGTATGTAAGTAAGTAAGTAAGTAAGTAAATAAATAAATAAATCTTTGGAAAAATAAAATTAAAACAAATCTTTAAAAAATGCTATTTAGGATTCCATTGTATTGATACACAATCATTTATCTATTCATCCTCCCAGTAATTCTCCAAGTAGTGTACTTTTCAAATTTGTTTTTAAAATTTTTGGTCTTATAAAATGCTGCATTTAATATTCTTAAAAGTCTTGTACATTTGAGAGTCTCTCTAGGGTATACTTAGAAGTGACATCATTGGGTTTAAAAATATTTATAACTTAACTTAGATTTTACCCAATTATTCCCCAATTTATACTCCTAACAGCTGAATACATGAATTACTGTTTTCTGACATTCTTGTCAATGCTTGATATTGATAAATATTTGCCAAATGGATAAATAGAAAATAACATTTTTTAAGAGTTTTTATTTGCCTTTCCCTGTTTATTAGACTTTAGGATTTACTTTGATGTGAAGTACCTCTGAGAATGTAAGCAAATGTTGAGAATATTGGAACAGAATGAAAGAGGATCTTGGGTCATGATGAATTTATAAAGTTGCAATTTTAGATCAGCACTGACTACATCAGGATTTCTTTCAAGCAGGGAAAAAACCCTGCTATTTTGTTTAAGGCACCATTATTTATGTTTTCTGTAATATACAGCAAAATTTGATTATAAATGTAATCAATGTAATAAATAGTATTGTGTCTTCACTAGCATTTTGGTAGAATTATTGTCTTTTTCTTAAATTTAGGAGAAAATTCTTCTAGGTTTCACTATGAAGTTTGTTGTTGGCTGTGTTTTTTGTGGACACCTTTTCAAACATTCTTTTCCTGGTTCTCTAAGAGTTTTTATAATGAATGGTTATTGAATTTCGTTGACTGCTTTTTTTCTGTGTCATGTCATAAAGATGATAAAATAAATTATACCTTTTTTATCCACTAAGGTGATTATTTACATTAATAGAATTTTCTAATATTTTCTCTTTCTTTTTTTTTTTTAAAGATTTTATTCATTTATTTGAGAGAGAGAAAGATCACAAGTAGGCAGAAAGGCAGGCAAAGAGAGGGGGGTAAGCAGGCTCCCCACTGAGCAGAGAGCCCGATGCAGGGCTTGATCCCAGGACCCTGAGATCATGACCTGAGCCAAAGGCAGAGTCTTAACCCACTGAGCCACCCAGGCACCCCATATTTTATCTTTCTAATATGTTTTTTCACTTCTGGGATAAACTCTGGTTAGTTACAATAAACTGTCTTTCAGTGTACTATTTTAGTTTTAAAAATATATTGCTTAATTTGATTTGCTAATAGTTTTGAGTTATTCATATAATCTTTTTTTTTTTTTTTGTATTCCAGATGGTAGCAATGCTTCTTTTTTTTTTGAATTATTAATTTTTTATTTTTTATAAACATATATTTTTATCCCCAGGGGTACAGGTCTGTGAATCACCAGGTTTACACACTTCACAGCACTCACCAAAGCACATACCCTCCCCAATGTCCATAATCCCACCCCCTTATTCATATAATCTTATCTGTAAAACTGCCTGGGCCAGGGATCTTTTGGTGGGTTAAGTTCAAATTATTTTTGAGTTGTAGATAAGATTCAGATTCCTTGGTGGTCATACATTTTTTTCATTTTCTATTTCTGCATGAGATAATTTTGCTATTTTTAATTTTTTGGAAAAATTTTATATTTCTAACTTTTATTATTTTTAGTACAAAGTTGTTCCTTATAGTGTTTAATTAATTTTTATTTATATTTTTTTCTATCCCATGTTCACTATTGTTATTTTTTTATTTGTGCATTCTCTATATTTATGTTGGGAGACATCTCACAGGCATGTTAATTTTCCTTAGTATTTTTATTTTTAAAACATCTTTCCAATTTTATTGAGAAATAATTGACATGCACCACTGTATAAGTTTAAAGGGTCCAGCATGATGGTTTGACTTACATATATTGTGAAGTGTTTACCACAATAGGTTCGGCTAACATTCTTCTTTTCATATAGATAGACTAGAAAGAGAAGAAAGGAGAAAAAATGCAGGAAAACAATTTTTTCTTTGTGATGACAACTCTTACTATTAATTATCTTAAAAACTTTCCTGCAACAGTGTTAGCTGTAGTTATCAGTTGTACTTTGTTCCTCTAGTACTTACTTCTCTTATAACTGGAAGAGTGAATCATTTTACCACATTTCTCTGATTTCATCTGCCCCCATCCTCTGTTTCTGGTAACCACAAGTCTGATCTGTTTTTCTATGTGTTTGTCTTTTTGGTTTTTTGTTTGTTTGCTTTTGGTTTCACATATATATGAGATCACACATATATCTCTTTGTCTTTCTATGTCTGGCTTATTTCATTTAGAATAACGCCTTTAAAGTCTATCCATTTGTGGCAATTGGTAGGATTTCCTCACTTTTTATGGGTGTATAATATTCTGTTGTATATGGATACCACAATTTCTTTATCCATTCATTTACTAATGAACACTTGGGCCCTCAGGGATCTTGATGTCCATTTCTCTCCCCAGATTTGGGAAATTTTCAGCCATTATTTTTTCAAGCATACTTCTGACCTTTCTCTTTCTCTTCTCCTTCTGGAATTCCCATAATGTGAATGTTGCTTCTTGTCATTGTGTCCTATAATTCCTATAGGATTTCTTCACTCTTTTTCATTTTTTTTCTTTTTTTCCCACTGACTGGATAATTTCCAATGTCCTTTCCTCCAGGTCACTAATTCTTTGGCATGGTTGAGTCTACTTTTGAAATTCTCTATTGAATTCTTAAGTTCAGTTATTGTATTTTTTTATGTAACTTATGTTGTGTTATAAGGAATGGATAATGAGCAAATAAACATAATAATCTGAGAGGATTTTAAATTTTCAGAAAATAATGAAATAGAATTATTTGACAGAACTAGACTTGATTGAGTATGGAAATGCTACCTGAAATAGGACAGCCAAGGACGGCTATCTGAAGGGATCGCATTTAGACCGAAACTGAATGAGAAGCTGCCATATATAATTATTTTTTGAGTGATATTTTTTATTTATTATTATTTATCTATTATATTTAGTTAGCCACTGTATAGTACATCATTAGTTTTGTATAATACCCAGTGCTAATCACAACATGTGCCCTCCTCATTTTTTTAACTCTAGGCTTTCTTTTCTTTCTTTCTTTCTTTTTTTTAAATGGCAATAGTTTTTTTTTTTTTTTTAAGATTTTATTTATTTCACAGAGAGAGAGAGAAATCACAAGTAGGCAGAGAGGCAGGCAGGAGTGGGGGCAGGAAGCAGGCTCCCTGTGGAGCAGAGAGCCTGATTCGGGGCTCAATCCCAGGACCCTGGGATCATGACCTGAGCCGAAGGCAGAGGCTTTAACCCACTGAGCCACCCAGGGGCCCCTCTTTTTTTTTTTTTTTTTTTTTTTTAATGATTGTTATTTCCTTGATGAACTTCTCATTTTCTTCATGCATTAATTGTCCTAATTTTGTTTAGTTGTCTGTGTTTTCTAAACTTCCTTAAGATGAGTATCCTGAATTCTTTGTCTGAAATTCATAGATCTCCATTTCTTTAGGGTCAGTTATTGAAACTTTATTAGTTTCCTTTGAGTGTCATATTTACCTGATTTTTTGTGATCCTCGATTCCTCATATTGGTATCTGCACATTTGAGTAATTACACTAATTTCCAGACTTTACAGGTTTGCTTTGACAGAGACAGTTCTTCACCAGTCATTTTAGTCTGGGTTTCTGGGTGAGTCTGTTGGTAAAGTTCATGAACAGGTAGGACCTACTGTTATCATATAGTTTGGGGCAAGGCAACTGTCTAAGCTCTGGCGGCAAGGCAACTGTAAACTCTAAAGACAAGGATGGGTGGTTGTGCCCTGGTTGAGAAGAATTGGACAAGGCTGCTGTACTGGTGTCCTACCCAAGTGAGGCTGTAGGATGGGCTCCACAGTTGTGTGGATTCTCTGGTTAGACTTATTAGACAGTTGGAACTTAGTACTACATTCAGTAGTAAATGGAGCTATGAATTAGCATCCCTGCCCTGGCAGAGCAGCAGGCTAGGACCCAGGGCCTTATGGTTCATTGTTTGGGGATCTGAGCATGCAGTCAATTCTCTGGTCATGTGAGGCCGTTGCTTTTGATCTGTTGATAGGGAAGTCATGTCCTATGCTCTCTGTACAAGTGCCACTATAGGGCTATTGAGTGGCTACACAGCTTTCCCTCTGCTCTGATTGGGTTTCCTAGTCAGACAGGTTGAAGGTTATATTCAGCACTGAGAAGGGCTATGAACTATATTCCTGCCTGGGTGCAGTGAGAGAAGCAACTCTAAAGCCAGGAAAGCTGTTTGTTGTCTTAACTTAAATTGACTCACACCCCAAGTTCTCTTGTATGAACATGGCTACAGACTTTGAAAACTATCATCTCTGCTTGTCTACCTTGTGGCTTAAATGATGCTGCCTGCAAAACTTCCAGGATAGTCTCCAGCTTTTCTGGTCAGATGGGGTCAGAAAACACTGTCCACAGTGGTTGGGGGGCTATGTCTCAGCTTCTTGCCTGGGTTTGGGCAAACCAGGCTCTCGTATTTCCTCATTTGAGAATCTAAATCAGGCAGACCTGCACCCCACCAACTGCCCTAGTCATAGTGCACTCCTGACTTGGTTCTACAGGTGAGCCAAACTGCGGGATAAGATTACTAATTGGGCACTCTAGGTATCAATTTCATCTGCCAAGATCCTTGTGCTGGTTGTTGTAAGCCCCTCCTCCGTACTCCATCAAAGTTAGATTTTTGGTAGTTGAGCCTCCCAAATTCCCCATACAATCCTTTGTTGTGTGATTGGAGTAGGGGCTCCCACAAAGTGGCTCCCAATGCTGGGGGAGTTGGTTGTACCCCATCCCCAGGTTCTCTTTTCCCACTGGAGACACTGCAGGCAAAGGGGGACCTTTCCCTGTGGAACTGAACTGGCCTACGGGAGGGACAATGCAGTCAATGTGTAGCTGCTTTTCTGACTCTTCTAATGCAGGCTGCCTTGGTCTCTGTGATGCAGGGGGTTTTCAGCCTTGCTGCATGTTCTAGGATTCTCTCAGTGGTGTCTTCTTCATGAATGGTTGTTAGATGTTTTTATGAAGGGGCAGTGAAGTGAGGAATGAGTTATATTGCCATCTTGGTGACATCTAAAACTTTTTTTATTCCATATCCTGTTTTTGTTTTTTATTTCATTAAATCCTGTGATTTTTCTTTCTTTCTTTTTTTTTTTTTTTTTTTTTTTTTTTTTACTTATTCAGGGCTTATCTTGTTGCTGTTATCTGGCCTTTTGTGTTGGATGCTTAACTTATGTTTTACCCTTAATATATGTATTTAAACAACACATGTTACCTGTGAAGAAAGGTGTAGCCTGAGTAGAAGAATGAGAGCTCCTTCAGATTCCTGTGTTATGCAACCCCCTGGAGCTGGAGTCTAGGGCATAGCAGAAGGTGAGGCTAGGGACCAATTATGAAAGACCTTGAATGAAATATTTATCCTCACTTGTTTCAGAGATTTTTTTCCCCTAAGATTAGAAAAGTGACCTTTTTTTCCACTTTATCTCTTTATTTTTTTAAGCTATACAGAATACTTTATCAGTCCACCCATACCCACAGAAGATACATTTCAAGAGATCCAATGGGTGTCTGAAACCACGAGTAATACCAAACCCTATATATACTGTTTTTCTATACATATATACCTATGATAGAGTTTAATTTATATATTAGGCATAGTAAGACACTAATAACAATAATTAATAATAAAATGGACCAATTATAACAATAATAAGTTATATGAATCTCTCTTTTTCAAAATATCTTATTGTACTGTACTTACCCTTCTTTTACTTGTGAAGATGTGAGATAATAAAAGGCCTACATGGTGAGATGAGGTGAGGTGAGTGACATAGGCATTGTGGTGTAGTGTTAGGCTACTATTGACATACTGACAATACATCAAGAGGAGGATATTTTGTTTCTGGACCACTGTTGACCAAGGGTAACTGAAATAGCAGAAAGTAAAACCATGGATGAGGGGGAATTGCCGTATTAGGTAATTAAGATAATCAAGACCCATGCCCCAAAATAGCATACATTGAATAGATACAGGATTTTCGTCCTGTTTCGGCTCTTAGACGTGCGATGGGAAAAGCACCTCTACTCCGAATTTCTTAAGAAACCACAGTACTATTTTCCATAATGGCTGTTCCAATTTACATTCCCACCAACAGGGGACAAGTGTTCCCTTTCCTTCACACCCTTGCCAATACTTTGTTATCTCTTGTCTTTTTGATAATTGTCATTCTAACAGGTGTAAGGTGATACTTCATTGTGGTTTTGATTTGCATTTTCTTAATGCTTACTGATGTTGAGGGCCTTTCCATTTACCTGTTTACCATTTATATATTTCCTTTGGAAAAAATATCTATTCAGTTCCTCTGACCATTCTTTTATCAGATTGTTTGATTTTTTTGTGTGTGTGCCATTGAGTTGCAGGAGTTCTTTACATATTTTGGATATTAACCCCTTATCAAATGTATGATAGAGAAACTGACATTTTACAACTTGGTAGATGCCTACATTTGGTTTTTTTTTTTTTTTTTAATTTAATTTTTTATAAACATATACTTTTATCCCCAGGGGTACAGGTCTGTGAATCACCAGGTTTACACACTTCACAGCACTCCCCAAAGCACATACCCTCCCCAATGTCCATAATCCCACCCCCTTCTCCCAAACCCCCTCCCCCCAGCAACCCTCAGTTTGTTTTGTGAGATTAAGAAGCACTTATGGTTTGTCTTGCCATTTGCGACAACATGGATGGAACTAGAGTGTATCATGCTACATTTGGGTTTTATTTTGATTTCTTTTAAGTCCTTGCTATACGCCTAATTTTCATTTAACAGTTGACTTAGCTAATCAAACAAGAATTGACCTAATTGATTTACTCTAATGTAATTGTTTGGAAGAAGTAAGAGTTTTTGAAATTTTGGTGCATAAAAATAACTCAGGAATATTATTTTTAGTGATGCCATAAAAACATAATACTAGGAAATTTATCCCTGAATGAGATGGATATAGAGTCAGGCTCTGCTGTTTTACTATGACAACTTCACATCACATACTATTTATGCTATTTGTGATTTTCTGAAAGAGATACTAATAAGACTTGCAAATTAATGTGCTTAGCATTTTACTCAAAAATAATGATTTCGTTCTTCACCTTTATTTTAATCACTGCAGAGATATTAAAAGGAACAAGATGGGGAGCTTTCACTAAATTGGTGAAGCTTATTAGAATACTTTCTAGACTAGTGTGACATAAGAGGAAGAAAGTAGGAGGCACAATCCAAAAGTCTTTTAATATTCATTTATAATTATGTGTATGCTAGACCCAGAAATTCATAGGAAAGTATTCGTTATTTTATTTATTTATTCTTTATTATGTTATGTTAGTCACCATACGTACATCATTAGTTTTTGATGTAGTGTTCCAAGAAAACATTTGTTATTGTTGTCTTAGTTTTAATTAAAATTTTAAGTGAATATGACCTTTTATTGCATGCTAGTCAGTTTTTACTTAACCTTTTGTTCTTTCATTCAACAAATCTATTTCTATCATTCTATCTTTACTAGGCATTGAATTGAAATATAATGAAACACAATATGTCGTTCCTTTGATCAATGCCTTGCTGTTTTATACTTTTGCTTGCCTAGATTTTGGTACCTAGGTCATCTTTAAAATGGTTTGTCTCTGGTTTGAATTTGTGAACTGCAAATGCACCCAATAATCTGATCACGTGTGGTGTTTCTGCAAATGTGAATAAATGAGGATTAACTTCATGTTACCTACTTCAGTTAGATCCCTTGAAGATCTGAAGCTAAATTGCAGAAGTGGATGGGTGATACATCAGTATAGTGCTTTAGTCATATTTCTTTGTCTTCAATATTTAAAGGTCTGAGTATTTTAGAAATAATGTGAATTATGAAAAATAATAATTTTTCTAAGATTATTTTGGTAAACTTGTAGGTTTAAGTCCATTTAATGCAATTAGGAGGAAGAAATTGCTGGATTTCTTAAAGCTTTGCAAAAGATTCTATACTAGATGGAATTCAAATCATTGAAATGTAATTGAAAGTCTGAAGAGAATACTGTGTGGTGATTTTAGACTCAGAGAAACAAAAGACTATTGTCTCAAATGAAGTTATTCCATTAAATAGGTCTTTTGACTTTAGTTTTTAGAAGGAGAACCACAAAGATTTTTTTTTCAAAAACAGGGGAAGAAAGATAACTCAGAGGAAGAGCAAAACACAATAATAATATGTAACAATAATAATTAATTAAGAGAGGAAATTATTACCTGAAAACATTAACCATGAAAAATTAAGCTGGCATTTCTCACAACAGTTTCAGCGTTGGGTACAAAAGAAAAGGTATTTAGCTGTGAATTTTGAAACGGAGAGGAATCACCAAATCTAAAAGTGGTATTTCTTAAAATATTTTCCATCCACTTAGCAAATTTTTATTAAATGTTACTATTTATCAGTCTCTACATAAAGCAGTTCCTCTCTTAAGGAACTCCTAAGGACTGTTTTAGGTTCACTGAAAAAGTGAGCAGACTATATAGAGAGGTCCTATTCATTCTTCGCCTACGCCCACTATCAACATGGCTCACCAGAGTAATACACTTTACAGTTGATGAACCTGCATTGACACATCATTATAACCCAGATTCTGAGTTGGCAGTTTACCTTAGGGTTTGCTTTTGGTGTTGTACCTTTTATGGGTTTTGAGAAATGTATAAGGTTACCGTATCATGCAGAATAGTTTCACTGCTCTAAAAATCCTCTGAACTTCGCTTCTTCAACCTTTCCTGCTCCTTATGCTCTTATGTTTTAAGTCATAGTATACGTCAGTGTGTGGTTAAAATTTCCATTTATGCTGAAAATTTGAATGTGCATTAAAATATGCAGAGAATATACTTGAAAGCTAGACACTAATGCATATTTACCAAGGTCAAGAGCTTCATATGGATTGTTATTGCTCATGTTACAGTGAAGTTTTAGTAACAAGTTATCAAGGTTGAAGCTTTGCTGCTATGGAAGTTCCCCCCTGTAATTAAGTTCATTCCTCAAGTCTTTCAGGAAGTCATCAAGAGTAGAGAATATACGTAAATAGTGTTTTATCAGGTGAACAGACAAACATATATCAACTTATAGGATAGATTATTTCTATTTTATTTATTTATTTTTTAGATTATTTCTATTTTAGCACCATAAATTATTTCCTTTTTAATTTGTCACAATGAAAACTTACCTGGTATCTATGGCTGAAGATCTTTTACTTGAAAGCCATCACCTGCATCTGGATCTAATCATTTTGGGAGATGTATGTGTGTGTGCATGTGTGTATGTGTGTATGTACATGTTCAGTAAATTTTCAGCATCTGAGATCAAAATAAAGAAGTAAACCAGCTGGGGAGTGGGCAGGAAAAGATGGCAATATATTTATTTTTTAATGATTTAAAAAAAAAGAGAGAGAGAGAGAGCAGTAAAGAGATGACAGAACCAAATGGGGAAGAGAAAAATAAATTAGTAGAGAGGCAATACACAGGTGCAGGAGGAATCGGGTCATTTTGGAGAAATGCAGTGAAAAGTGGCTAATGGCATCAGGGTCTTCATGGCAAAAACAACTTTTTTCTCTAATGGGGACCTGAGGAGCCTAGAGTAGTGATGCATGTCTGTGTTGCTATTACTCACTGACTTCTCCCCTGTCTGAGAAATAGAGGATTCTCTACTCATTACTTTATTTGGATTTTAACCAAGGCCAGGAATCTATTACTTTATATGGGGTGGTTTATTTATTTATTTTTTAGCTTCCTCTCCCCTGCTTATAAAGATTGTTATTGTTTCAGTTTAAGCTAATTAGTCCAGGGTTCCTAATTTAGGCACCTCACTAGGAAAACCTTTGAAAACCTTTCCCAGGTGGGCAGAGAGGTTTGATGGATTAATTGTCAAATTTCAGTCTATTGATGTTTATGGAATAAACTGGTCTTCAATAATAAATATTTTCTGGGAGCTGAAGAAAGTGCATGAAGCATTAGAAACCACAGAACTCAAGTGTTAACAGTGATCTTGCCACATCTTCACATAATATATTTTAGAGAATATTTTTATTTCTCATAACTAAAGTGATGTTTTGAGGTCCATTTTCAAATTTGTACAACCCATACTCTTTTGTTTCCTGATTTGAGGGAAAAAAATGTTCCAGCAAAGAAGATAAATTAGATAACTAAGATCCATTGCTATGATGCTATTTGCATGATCTTTTTTTTTTTTTTTTTTTTTTTTTGTGGGATGAGGGGTAAAACACTGTGTGACAATATATGTTGAATATTCTTTTATAACAATATAGCTTTTATTAGAATAACAAGAAATAATGATTTAGAGCTTCTGAAATGTTCTGTTGGATTCTTACCAGGGCTTGACAAATAAATGGCATTCATGAATAATTGCACTCTAAACATGGTTTTTGAGTTTATTGATACTCCATTTCCTTGATATCTCTTTGACTTTTAGTCAACTACCTGCATTTTTATTGCTTACTTTGGAGACTTTGTTTCTCATTTCAGCCATTACCAGCACAAATGCAAAGAGCATCTGAGGAGGTGGGGAGGAAGGAGGAAACATTAAAGAATGACAATTCAAATAAGACATGTCATGGTCTAATTCTGCACTAGAATTAAGCTGGGTTATATGAACTGGCAATTTCTAAAACTGTTTCTGTGGGAACATGTATCCTGGGTTCCAAACAGATAAACTACAGACAGGATTTAGAGTGTGGTAATGGTGATGGGAGCAGGGTTTGGTCTTTGTAAGGATGGGTGGCTCCTCTTACATTATTATTATTATTATCAAGTTACCTGTCACATTGTCTAGTGATTATTTACTGGATACCATACTTCATGAGACTGTGAGCAATAGGGCTGTCTTGTTTTTTATGTCTTTGATGCCTGGTAGAGCACCTGGCACACAGTAGGAATGAATACTTGTTTTCTGGATGAATGAATGACAGGAGCAGAAAAATCTCTGCATCTAAAACAGTCATAAACGTAATACCAGTAATAATGCTAATGATAAAGCTAGCAGCTAATACTCATTGATAGTTAACTACAGCCCTGCCAACTCTTTGAAGTAGTTTTATGTATTAATCTTCACAATAGTTTCACAATACTATTGTGAAAGATACTATTTAACTTTCACAATAGTTAAATAGTATCACTATACCAGTTTTATAAATGAGGAAGCCAAGGCAGAGAGAGCTACTAAGCAGTTTACACAAGACGTCTTAGCCAAAAAAAAAAAAAAAAAAAAAAAAAAAAGTAAGTGCTGGAACCAGGATTTGAATCCCAAACACCTAGCTCCAGAGACTATGCTTATTTACCACCGCAATAAGCAACAAGCTCAGTACCCCTGCTCCCAGTCCATTTGTTTCAGGTTGTTGTGATGCAAGCAGACTCTACTCTTGTGGTAAGCTATGGTCAAGGCTGCAGTGGAACTGTCTTATAAAGATGAATGAAACATGGGCAAAGGTAATTTGGTACAGGAAGAATTTCAGTCATGTGGTAGAAGAGAGACCTGGATGTAAGCATAAACTGTGGGTCTGCATACCCCTGACTTGGTGATTTCTGCCTGTAGCCAGGCTTTAAAGACCACGGACATTCCTGTGACCCTCTGGGAGGAACTAGGGAGACAACAGAGGCCCCATAGAACCTTTGCATCATTTCTCTGCTAACTTGGAAATGAGCTGAAGTGAAAGATGCTTTCAACTGAATTCAGGTTGTCCTCATCCCTAGTCTTCCATCTTGTGCCAGGTTCTGTGTTATGACCAACTCTTCTCTGAGCAATTAACTTAATACCTGTCCCTTGTTTCCCTCATTTGTAAAATAGAGATAATACACTCCCTACCTCACAGGATTATTGTTGAGATTAAATGGGTCAGTATACATAAACCTTTAGAAAACTGCTTGTCGCATCGTAGTAAGTGCTCAAGAAATATTAGCTCTTATTCCTATATGACTTTATATGCTTGAAACTTCAATCTAAATGAATTTTTAGCACTTGGATAATTCCAGTTCAACTAAAGTCATGGGATAATTGTGATCTGAAGGTCACATTATCTCTGTTTATTCTGCCCTGAGCTGGGGGAAAAAAAAAGTGAAGGAACAAAGCACTAGATTTTATTATAGTGGAACTCAGGCTGAGTGAGATCAGTGGACTTCTTAGACATCATATAGATAATCAATGCATGATTACTCATGATCAAGCCTGATAAAGAATTCTTAGGCAGTTACTCTAATTGGAGTGTGCTGGTGGCATGTGTGTATTGTGTTCGAATGAATGGTAATAAGCATGGTGAGATTCTGGAAGAAAGACCTGAGAAGACACATGACGAATTTTCATGTCTAAGATGACATGTAGCACAGATTTTTGTCATGACTTTTACTTACTCTTTATGGCCAAATGAACTCTGTATACCTTATGGAACTCACTGGTTGATGATTACTAATAAAATGCTTTCTATCTGATGCACAGGGAGAAATGATCTGTATGACCTATTCTGTCTCAGTCTCCAGAGTGTTTTTTGTTTGTTTGTTTGTTTGTTTGTTTGTTTTGTTTTGGACTGAACTTCTTTCAGAGAAGAAGGAAATCTCATTTTACCAGAGATTTGCCATTTGGTTTCCATGCAGTGAAATGCTAGGAGCCATCGAGTCTCTTGAGTTCCAAGATATCTTAGGGACCAGCTGGTCTAAATCTTACACTTGACTGATAAAAGAGGTCAAGAAAGCTTGTGGAATTTGATCAAAGTTATACAGCTGGTGGGAGAAGAGAGGTGGCAGCCTTGGCCTGGTTTGATCCCAAGTCCCATTGCCTCTGCTACTGTTGCTCCTGTTGCTTGAGAATGATTTCATGTGAAGACTGGGAGATTGTCCAAATGACCATGACAGCTGTGTCTAAGGAACATCCTGACAGCTACATGGGATTCCAGGCACTTCCTTTTTCATCACTCCTTACCTTGGAATTTAGTAACTTTAATTGACCAAATATTTGGAAATTAAAGAATTTGGAAAATTTTCTCAAGGTGGGTAGTTTAAATAGCAGTAGCAGTTTCTTAGAGAGTAGTTACATTTTGGAATTTTTGAAATAAGGCCAAAAAAGAGCATTAATAGGGCTTATGTTTCTTATTTGTATTGTTTAGAAGTTGGCATTTTTTGGTATCTGTGCCATGTATGGCACTCAAAGATATTTGAGTGGGAATACTAGGGTCTCAGGAGTATCAGTTTATGCTCCTTGGGAAGTTACAGGAATTTCAGAACATTATTAGGCTGTTGGAAACAATGCATAAGATGACTCTTGAATGAGAAGAAGGCAAGGGCATGCACCTTCAGGAAGAATATTTTGGGTTAGTTAAAAATTTAACCCTAGAGATAGGAAAAAACCAAATTCCCCAGGTTGAAACATTGATCTAAAGTTTGATGGGAGGTCTGAGAATACTTTTGGTGTTTCATTGGTATGTCATCTATGGCTGGATGAGTCAGACTGCCATGTAGGAGCCACTGGGGAAATAAAAGGATCAAGGACAGAAGCAGCAGCAGAGGTAGGCAAAAGGTGGTACCAAAATGGTACCAAGGAAAGTAACACCACTAACTCTTGGTATAGAAATAAAACTTAAGGAAAGCATTTGGGCCACATGGATATGCTCCATGAAAGTGATATGAGTTGGGGCTTCAGTGTCTTTACTGCATAGGAAAGAAGAAAAAGGTCCTAAATTGTTTCTGAAGTTGATGTGGCCAGGCAAGGCAAGTGTAGTTCCCTGAAAACCTGTTGAGTCTAGGATGGGAGACAAGTTACCCCTAATGAAAACAGTGCTTCCTTCTCCTGGGATTCTGCTTTCCCTTTCAAAGGACTATGCTCCCTTTTTTGGAGCTTTGATGATCAAAATTTAATGTGTAACCTTACTAAATAGCTTCAGGTTTTAAAAAATGAATTAAGTAAGTAACAAATCCCTAAATAAGAAGTATGAACTGAAACTGTAGAGTGATGTAAAATATGATTTACCTTTTAGGTCAGAATATCTTTTTCAAAATGTGGTTCTTCCTTGCTTTTATTTTTGTTATTAATTATTTTAAAACATATAATGTATTATTTTCCCCAGGGTTACAGGTCTGTGAATCATACGGCTTACACATTTCACAGCACTCACCATGTCACATACCCTCACCAATGTCCATAACCCAACCACCCACTCCACAACCCCACTCCACTCAGTAACCCTCAGTTTGTTTTGTAATATTAAGAGTCTCTTATGGTTTGTCTCCCTCCTGATCCCATCTTGGCACAGTTTTCCTTCCCATGCCCTGCCTCTCAAATTCCTCATAATGAGAGAGAGATCATATAATAATTGTCTTTCTCTGGTTGACTTATTTTGCTCAGCATAATACCCTCTAGTTCCATCCATTTCATTGCAAATGGCAAGATTTCAATCCTTTTGATGGCTGCATAGTATTCTATTATATATATATACATATATATATATATATATATATATATATATGTATATATATATTGGCCACAGAAGACCAATAACTGTTTTTATTTATTTATTTATTTATTTTTTTTTTTTTTTATTTTTTATAAACATATATTTTTATCCCCAGGGGTACAGGTCTGTGAATCACCAGGTTTACACACTTCACAGCACTCACCAAATCACATACCCTCCCCAATGTCCATAATCCCACCCCCTTCTCCCAAACCCCCTCCCCCCGGCAACCCTCAGTTTGTTTCGTGAGATTAAGAGTCACTTATGGTTTGTCTCCCTCCCAATCCCATCTTGTTTCATTTATTCTTCTTCTACCCACTTAAGCCTCCATGTTGTATCACCACTTCCTCATATCAGGGAGATCATATGATAGTTGTCTTTCTCTGCTTGACTTATTTCGCTAAGCATGATACGCTCTAGTTCCATCCATGTTGTTGCAAATGGCAAGATTTCATTTCTTTTGATGGCTGCATAGTATTCCATTGTGTATATATACCACATCTTCTTGATCCATTCATCTGTTGATGGACATCTAGGTTCTTTCCATAGTTTGGCTATTGTGGACATTGCTGCTATAAACATTCAGGTGCATGTGCCCCTTTGGATCACTACATTTGTATCTTTAGGGTAAATACCCAATAGTGCAATTGCTGGGTCATAGGGCAGTTCTATTTTCAACATTTTGAGGAACCTCCATGCTGTTTTCCAGAGTGGCTGCACCAGCTTGCATTCCCACCAACAGTGTAGGAGGGTTCCCCTTTCTCCGCATCCTCGCCAGCATCTGTCATTTCCTGATTTGTTGATTTTAGCCATTCTGACTGGTGTGAGGTGATATCTCATTGTGGTTTTGATTTGTATTTCCCTGATGCCGAGTGATATGGAGCACTTTTTCATGTGTCTGTTCGCCATCTGGATGTCTTCTTTGCAGAAATGTCTGTTCATGTCTTCTGCCCATTTCTTGATTGGATTATTTGTTCTTTGGGTGTTGAGTTTGCTAAGTTCTTTATAGATTCTGGACACTAGTCCTTTATCTGATATGTCGTTTGCAAATATCTTCTCCCATTCTGTCAGTTGTCTTTTGATTTTGTTAACTGTTTCCTTTTCTGTGCAAAAGCTTTTGATCTTGATGAAATCCCAGTAGTTCATTTTTTCCCTTGCTTCCCTTGCCTTTTGCGTTGTTCCTAGGAAGATGTTGCTGCGGCAGAGGTCGAAGAGGTTGCTGCCCGTGTTCTCCTCAAGGATTTTGATGGATTCCTTTCGTACATTGAGATCCTTCATCCATTTTGAGTCTATTTTTGTGTGTGGGGTAAGGAAATGGTCCAATTTCATTTTTCTGCATGTGGCTGTCCAATTTTCCCAGCACCATTTATTGAAAAGGCTGTCTTTTTTCCATTGGACATTCTTTCCTGCTTTGTCGAAGATTAGTTGACCATAGATTTGAGGGTCTATTTCTGGGCTCTCTATTCTGTTCCATTGATCTATATGTCTGTTTTTGTGCCAGTACCATGCTGTCTTGATGATGACAGCTTTGTAATAGAGCTTGAAGTCCGGAATTGTGATGCCACCAACGTTGGCTTTCTTTTTCAATATCCCTTTGGCTATTCGAGGTCTTTTCTGGTTCCATATAAATTTTAGAATTATTTGTTCCATTTCTTTGAAAAAGATGGATGGTACTTTGATAGGAATTGCATTAAATGTGTAGATTGCTTTAGGTAGCATAGACATTTTCACAATATTTATTCTTCCAATCCAGGAGCATGGAACATTTTTCCATTTCTTTGTGTCTTCCTCAATTTCTTTCATGAGTACTTTATAGTTTTCTGAGTATAGATTCTGTGCCTCTTTGGTTAGGTTTATTCCTAGGTATCTTATGGTTTTGGGTGCAATTGTAAATGGGATTGACTCCTTAATATCTCTTTCTTCTGTCTTGCTGTTGGTGTAGAGAAATGCAACTGATTTCTGTACATTGATTTTATATCCTGACACTTTACTGAATTCCTGTATAAGTTCTAGCAGTTTTGGAGTGGAGTCTTTTGGGTTTTCCACATATAGTATCATATCATCTGCGAAGAGTGATAATTTGACTTCTTCTTTGCCGATTTGGATGCCTTTAATTTCCTTTTGTTGTCTGATTGCTGAGGCTAGGACCTCTAGTACGATGTTGAATAGCAGTGGTGATAATGGACATCCCTGCCGTGTTCCTGACCTTAGCGGAAAAGCTTTCAGTTTTTCTCCATTGAGAATGATATTTGCGGTGGGTTTTTCATAGATGGCTTTGATGATATTGAGGTATGTGCCCTCTATCCCTACACTTTGAAGAGTTTTGATCAGGAAGGGATGTTGTACTTTGTCAAATGCTTTTTCAGCATCTATTGAGAGTATCATATGGTTCTTGTTCTTTCTTTTATTGATGTGTTGTATCACATTGACTGATTTGCGGATGTTGAACCAACCTTGCAGCCCTGGAATAAATCCCACTTGGTCGTGGTGAATAATCTTTTTAATGTACTGTTGAATCCTATTGGCTAGTATTTTGTTGAGTATTTTCGCATCTGTGTTCATCAAGGATATCGGTCTATAGCTCTCTTTTTTGGTGGGATCCTTGTCTGGTTTTGGGATCAAGGTGATGCTGGCCTCATAAAATGAGTTTGGAAGTTTTCCTTCCATTTCTATTTTTTGGAACAGTTTCAGGAGAATAGGAATTAGTTCTTCTTTAAATGTTTGGTAGAATTCCCCCGGGAAGCCGTCTGGCCC